>NC_141876.1:123046287-123349318 GCF_056163025.1 Triticum urartu | reverse complement strand
GCCCCACCCCACCGGCGCTCGATCTCCTCCCCTCCTCCCCGACCGGCCGCGCAGGACGCCCGAACCCCCCCCCCCCCTCGTCGCCTCGGGACCGTCCCCGACTCCCACCTCGCCGGATCCGCATCGCCGGACGGCCGCCGCCTCGACCTCCTCCCCGCCGGACGCCCCCGACCGCCCCGAGCCCGCTTCCGAGACCCCACGCGTCCCCTCCCCCCCGTGAGCTCTTCCCTCCCCTGCTTCGCTCTGTAGCCGTAGGGGTCGACCCCCGCGCTCGGTCGCCATGGCCGGAGCTCGCTCCGGCGTCGCGCTCGTCGCGCTCCGGCTCGCGCCGGCTCGCCGCGCCCCACGTACCCCCCTCCCCTCGCGCCTCCTCCGCTCGGTCGAGGCCCCCCTCCTCTTCCCCCTCGTTCCCCTCCGTACCCGAGCGCCCCCGTCGCGGATCTCGTCGCCGGCGCCCTTCCAGTGACCAAATGGTCACGGGGCCGAGCCCCTTGTGCTCAGCGCGTCGCGCAGCCCCCTGGCCTTCCCGTTAGCCCCATAGCGCGATCCCGACGCGGTCCCGAATCCCACCGCCGCCTCCGCCGCTCGCCGGCGTCGTTTTCGGCCAAGTCCGGCCGTGCCTCTGCCACCGTTGGACGCGGCATCCCCTCCACGTTCGAACGCACCCGCCCGCGGCCATTTTTGCCGCCGGACGGCGAATCCCGGCGAGGTCCGGCGCCCCTCCGCCGCGGGAACGCTCCCCGGATCTCCCCAACGCCGGCCGCCGACGTGGCCGACCTGGGGCCACCCCTGGGTCACTGACCCGTGGGCCCTAGGGGCCCGGCCGGCCTGTTGACCCGGTCAGCCTTGCTGACTGGACCGGCCATGCCACTGACCGCAGGCCCCCCCCAGAATGTTAAAAATAAAAATAAATGATAATTAAAATATTAATTAATTAATTAAGTAAATACTTAATTTAATTAATCCTGATTAATTAACCTAATGGCTAATTAACCTAATTAACTATTGTTAATTAACTAAAGAGAGTATGACGAACGGGACCCACCTGTCAGGTTGACCAAGTCAACCCTGTTGACTGCTGACGTCAGCATGACATCATGCTGACGTCATAAATTCATTTTTCGAATTAAATAATTAATTAATTAAATTCCAGAAATTAATAAAATCTTTAGAAAATCATATCTTTTAATCCGTAACTCGGATTAAAATATTCTCAACATGAAAGTTGCTCAGAACGACGAGACGAATTCGGACACGCAGTCCGTTCGTCCGCCACGCATCCCTAACCTATCAAACTCGCAACTTTCCCCCTCCGGTTCACCGGTCCGAAAACGCGAAACACCGGGGATACTTTCCCGGATGTTATCCCCCTTCACCGGTATCACCTACTACCGCGTTAGGGCACCTCTAACGCCGTAACTTGTCTTGTCATGCATCACTATGCATATGCTTGCATTATATTTATTGTTTCTCCCCCTCTTCTCTCTCTAGACACCGAGACCGACGCCGCTGCTACCCCGTACGACTACGGAGTTGACGACCCCTCTCTCTTGCCAGAGCAACCAGGCAAGCCCCCCCTTTGATCACCAGATATCGCCTACTCTTCTCTATACTGCTTGCATTAGAGTGGTGTAGCATGTTACTGCTTCCCGTTAATCCCATACTGATGCATAGCCTGTCCTTGCTACTACTGTTGTTACCTTTACCTGCAATCCTAATGCTTAGTATAGGATGCTAGTATTTTCATCAGTGGCCCTACATCCTTGTCCGTCTACCATGCTATACTACTGGGCCGTGATCACTCGGGAGGTGATCACGGGTATATTATTTACTTTCTACAGGATACATGTGGTGACTAAAGACGGGTCGGCTTGTGGAGCTCCCGCGAGTGATTCACGGATTGGGGGCTGAAAGGACCTTTGTCCCAACGGCCCTCTGTGTGGATCTTTGAGGCGGAGCGACAGGGCAGGTTCCGACCACCTAGGAGAGAGGTGGGCCTGGCCCTGGTCGGCGTTCGCGGATACTTAACACGCTTAACGAGATCTGGGTATTTGATCTGAGTCTGGCCATTTGGTCTATACGACTAACCATCTACGCGGGAGTAGTTATGGGTATCCCGGCGTCGTGGTATCAGCCGAAGCCTTCTTGACGTCAGCGACGGAGCGGCGCACGCTGGATCGGACTGGAACGCCACTAGGCTAGGTCTGCTTCCGGCCGCCCACGCAACGTGCAGGTGTGCTAAGGGCGATGGGCCCAGACCCCTGGGCGCTTAGGTTTAGACCGGCGTGCTGACCTCTCTGTTGGTCTAGGTGGGGCTGCGACGTGTTGATCTTCCGAGGCCGGGCATGACCCAGGAAAGTGTGTCCGGCCAAATGGGATCGAGCGTGTTGGGGTATGTGGTGCACCCCTGCAGGGAAGTTAATCTATTCGAATAGCCGTGATCTTCGGTAACAGGACGACTTGGAGTTGTACTTTGACCTTATGACAACTAGAACCGGATACTTATTAAAACACACCCTTCCAAGTGCCAGATACAACCGGTGGTCGCTCTCTCACAGGGCGACGAGGGGAGGATCATCAGTTAGGGTTATGCTATGCGATGCTACTTGGAGGACTTCAGTCTACTCCCTTCTACATGCTGCAAGACGGAGGCTGCCAGAAGCGTAGTCTTCGAAAGGACTAGCTATCCCCCCTTATTCCGGCTTTCTGCAGTTCAGTCCACATATGATACCCTTATTCCATTTGATACCAATGCATACATATGTAGTATAGCTCCTTGCTTGCGAGTACTTTGGATGAGTACTCACGGTTGCTTTCTCCCTCTTTTCCCCCTATCCCTTCTACCTGGTTGTCGCAACCAGATGTTGGAGCCCAGGAGCCAGACGCCACCTTCGACGACGACCCCTACACCGGAGGTGCCTACTACTACGTGATGCCCGCTGACGACGACCAGGAGTAGTTAGGAGGATCCCAGGCAGGAGGCCTGCGCCTCTTTCGATCTGTATCCCAGTTTGTGCTAGCCTTCTTAAGGAAAATTTGTTTAACTTATGTCTGTACTCAGATATTGTTGCTTCCGCTGACTCGTCTATGATCGAGCTCATGTATTCGAGCCCTCGAGGCCCTTGGCTTGTAATATGATGCTTGTATGACTTATTTTATTTGTAGAGTCGTGTTGTGATATCTTCCCGTGAGTCCCTGATCTTGATCGTACATGTTTGCGTGTATGATTAGTGTACGATTAAATCGGGGGCGTCACAAAAAGGCCGCCCTGTACCTCTGCCGCTAAGGCAGCGGTGTGCTCCTCGGTGCGGAGGGAGGGTTCTGTGTTTCCATTGACTGTTATGACGCCGCGTGGTCTGGCATCTTGAGTTTGAGATAAGTGTAGTGTGGCACCGTGTTGAATCGAGCAAATGCAGTTCGTCCGAGCAGTGCGTGGTAGCCGCTGCGAAAGGGGACGATATCGAAGATTGACTCCTCGCTTCAGAAGTTGTCCGGAGATCCGAAGACAACCTCTAGTGTGATTGAGCCCATACATCGGGCCTCTACGCTCGGTATGACTCCTTTAAAGGTAGTCTTTGTGGGCTTGATCGGTGACGGGTTAATGCCCATTTTGCACATTGTATCCTGATAGAGGAAGTTGAGGCTGCTGCCACCGTCCATCAGGACTCGTGTCAGGTGGAACCCATAAATTATTGGGTCCAGGACCAGTGCAGCTGCACCGCCGTGACGAATACTGGTCGGATGATCCCAGCGATCAAAAGTGATCGGGCATGACGACCATGGATTAAATTTTGGGGCGACTGGCTCTATCGCGTCGACGTCTCTGAGCACGCTTGTGCTCCCTGTTGGGGATCTGGGTAGCGTATATCATGTTCACCGTTTTTACCTGAGGGGGAAACTTCTTCTGTCCCCCTGTGTTCAGCGGCCGGGGCTCCTCGTCGTTGTCTTCACTTTGTGATCTCTTATCCTTGTTTTCGGCATTTAACTTGCCGGCCTATTTAAAAACCCAACAATCTCTATTGGTATCATTGGGTGGTTTGTCTAGGGTGCCGTGAATCTGGCACGGATGATCAAGTATGCGGTCCAAGCTAGATGGGCCCAAATTGTTCTATTTGAATGGTTTCTTCCACTGACCAGACATAGAGCCACTGAATCCGGCATTGATCACCGTATCCTCGGTGTTTTCATTGTTGTTTCGATGCTTGTATCTATTGCGTCGAGACTTGTCGTTGCTATTTTTAGCTTCAGGGGTGCTGGCGTCGCTTGCATTATTTTTGCTACGGGCCAGCCAACTATCCTCGCCCACACAAAAGAGGGTCATGAGTGCTATCGGTGTCAAAACCCGCGGATCTCAGGTAGGGGGTCCCGAACTGTGCGTCTAAGGCGGATGGTAATAGGAGGCAGGGGACACGATGTTTACCCAGGTTCGGGCCCTCTTGATGGAGGTAAAACCCTACGTCCTACTTGATTATTCTTGATAATATGAGTAGTACAGGAGTTTATCTACCACGAGATCAGAGAGGCTAAATCCTAGACGCTAGCCTATGGTATGATTGTATGTTGTCCTACGGACTAAAACCCTCCGGTTTATATAGACACCGGAGGAGGCTAGGGTTACACAAGGTCGGTCACAAAGGAGGAGATATGCATATCCGTATTGCCTAGCTTGCCTTCCACACCAAGTAGAGTCCCATCCGGACACGGGACGAAGTCTTCAATCTCGTATCTTCATAGTCCAACAGTCCGGCCAAAGGATATAGTCGGGCTATCCGGAGACCCCCTAATCCAGGACTCCCTCAGTAGCCCCTGAACCAGGCTTCAATGACGATGAGTCCGGCGCACAGTGTTGTCTTCGGCATTGCAAGGCGGTTTCCTCCTCCGAATACTTCATAGAAAATCTTGAACACGAGGATCATGTCCGGCTCTGCAAAATAAGTTCCACATACCAACGTAGAGGGAATAATATTTACACAAATCTAATCTGCTGACGTACCCCGTAGTGTGACATCACACCATAGCCAGGTCTTTATTCGAATCATTTTTCATAACCTATCTCAGCGTGTTTTGTGAGGCGGTTTCGTTGGCGCGTCTTGTCGAAGCAGAGATCGTGTCCCCTTATTACGGGATTCCCGTCAATACGGACGTGGGTAACCTAACCGCGCCATCAACTACGGCGCTCGGGGGACAAGTGAGTTTTACCAGGCGGGTGGGGCGCATAGTTTCGTCCGTCCTTATAAAGGGATAAGGTTTCACCTTTTTCTACCCATGCCTTATTCCTCCTTGCTCGTCCTTTCTCGCGCACTCGAGCTCCAGCGCCAAGTCCACATCCTTCTCCCCAACTCTCTCCAAACATGTCCGGAGCGGGAGGCAAGTGGATGGTCTCCTCCGTCACGGAGGGACACATCAAAAAACTACGTGGGGCCGGATACTTAGCCGTGGATATCGCGCACCGGCTGCCAGCCGCGGGGCAGATCGTCCCTACCCCGGAACATCACGAAAGGGTGGTTTTTCTCCCCCACTTCATCTGTGGACTAGGGTTTCCCCTCCATCCATTCGTCCGTGGCCTTATGTTCTATTACGGGCTGGACTTTCATGATCTGGCCCCGAATTTCATCCTCAACATCTCGGCGTTCATCATCATGTGCGAGGCATTCCTCCGCATCCGGCCCCACATCGGCCTGTGGCTGAAGACCTTCAATATCAAGCCGAAGGTAGTAGGCGGCCAAGAAGCGCAATGCGGCGGAGCCATGGTGGGCAAAATGCCCAATGTTACATGGCTCGAGGGTTCCTTTGTGGAGACCATAAAGGGGTGGCAATCGGGGTGGTTCTACATCACCGAGCCGTGCGACACCAACTGGGTGGCGGCCCCTGAGTTTCGATCCGGAATCCCCACACGACTCACTTCCTGGAAGGAGAAGGGCCTGTCCTAGGGCTCATCGGTGGAGCTGGACGGACTCCAGAAGTGTATCCGGAACATGATAAGCAAGAAACTTAAGCTTGTCAACATAGTCCAGGTCATGCTCTTCCGCCGGATCCTCCCGTGTCAACACCGGGCTTTCAACTTATGGGAGTTCGACCCGGCCCAGCACCAGACTCTATGCGAGCTCTTCGACACGATGCATGAGGACGTCTGGAAGGTGTTGTTCAAGGGTGCCAAGGTCCCCCCTTCTCTTACCGAGGCCCGCGGGCTAAGCGCGAAGCGCCCTACGAATCCGGTAAGTTATGTACATCTGGTAGGGTATTTATTTCCCACAGCTTAACCATGTGCGAGGTCTGAGCTCCCATGCCTTTGACAGGAATGGGTGGAGACATCGGAGTAGATTAACTGTCCGGCCCCTCTGCCCGAAGACCCTGCAGATGCTCTCCTGACGGAGATGCGGACTCTGGCTCCTTATGAGGTGCTGGAGAAGACCAAGAAGAAGGCCACGGGAACCCGAAAGAGTTCCCGGCGCCAGGTGGTATCGGACTCATCGTCCGATAACTCCGAGACGCACTCCTCCCGTGAAAACGAGGAGGAGGAAGATGAATATTCTCCCCCTCCAGCTGGGAGAGACAAGAAAAGGAAGGCCGCCCCAACCGGGGAGGCCGAAGGGTCCAAGAAGGGAAGGACTCTCCTTCCGGACTGTTCCACCACCGCCACCGACGGCGAAGACGAGTGGTTACTCAGGGCCAAGCCCCGGGCGAAGTCGTAAGTATTCAGATACCATAGTAACTCATAGCATACTTTTATTGCACTGCTTCTCCTAACGTTGAATATGATCATGCAGTCCGCCCCGAGCCCGTATCGACGTATCCTCGTCGGACGGTTCCTTGTACTCGTTGGATATGGATAGCGATCCACTTCCATCCGCCTCCTCTCCTCGCCGTATGGACATGTCGAGGTATTGTCTCAAGGGGCACTAAAACAGGGGGAGATAGTCCCGGAGGCGCCTCAAGGCGACCTTCCGGACTCCAGGAGCAAAGGGAGCAAGGCTCCCAGGGGCTCCAAGTTCGGCCCTCAGCCGAACACCACGCCGGAACCTCCAGTGGTTCCGCACTCGGGCAGGCGGCCCCCTTCCAAGAGGGGCAAGCCGTCCGTGCCGGTGACCTCTGTCCATCCAGAGGTACCGAACGACCTGCTGGGAGAGCTTCGCGGCGCTTCCATCGATGAAGAGCACCGCACTGTTATGAGTGCGGTGATCAAGAAGGTTTAGTCCGCCAAGAGCGGACTGACTAAAGCCTGTGCCAACCTTCTAACAGGCTTTGGGTAAGTATTTAAAATATAGGAAAAATATTACCGCATAGACAGTAGCCCCTGATGCTCTGTTTGTTTTTCACAAAGAAAAGCCGAATAGAGGATCAAATAATATCTGCAGGAGTCTAATATAAGTATGTCTATATGCGTATGCAGGCTTCGCTGCTGACCTCTGCCGCACGGACTGCGGAGGTCGCCGCACATGGATGTGCCAGGGGCCACGACCCAAGTGGCAACCCTGAAGCAAGCGCTGTCCGAGGCCGAAAACAAAGCGGCCAAGGAGCGCACCGAGCGGGAAAAAACAAGAGGCACGGGTGCGCGAGGTGCAGCAAGAGCTCCAGGCTCCCGTGAAGAAGCACGTAGCTTTGGAGCTTGACTCGAAGACGCGAGAGTCCGAGCTTGCCGTGGCCCTCGAGAGCACAAAGCATGCCAAGGCTGAAGCCCAAAAGGCCCTCCAGGAAATTGACGCGATGAGGAAGATAGCGGCGGGTAAGGCATTCAATATGCAAAGCAAGCATGTGAAAGTAAATTACTTGTTACTTACCCGAGTCTGGAGCTCTCCAGGAGCATTCGCAGATTTGCCCCACAGCATGTCAGATGCCGTGAAATATTACCAGGCCAAGGAGGGAAGCTCGACGGAGAAGTTGTTCTGGTCTCAGTATACTAGGACCGAACACCCGATGCCTATGAGCGACCAACTGAAGCAATTGGTCGAGCTGCACAAGGCGGCCGAACAGGCCATGAGGGGCCTTATAGTCCGGATGTGGCCTGGCGACTCCCTTCCCAACAGCTACTTCGGCTTGGTGAGGCGGCTTATAGATGCCTGCCCACGGCTGGAGGTCATAAAGCGGTCCGTCTGCATCGAAGGTGCGCGCCGGGCCTTTGCCCGTACGAAGGTGCACTGGGACAAGATGGACGCCGAGAAGCTGGTGAAGGAGGGACCACCGCAGGGCAAGGAGCATCGCCACCCTGAGATGTATTATGAGGGTGTCCTGAAGGGTGCCCGTCTTGTGGCGGATGAGTGTGCGAAGGATGTAATTTTTGAATGAACATGCTCGTGTGATCCTGTATTATGAAAACTTGTTCATATGCGCTATGCAATGCTTGTTTGAATTTAAAACATTACCTTCTATGCGGCTGTTTGTTTAATCTAAGAGATGGCCAGTCGTCGGCTTCTGCCCCCATGCCATGAGTGCTGGGGTGTTTGGGATAAATCTGAGCACTCTTTTTCCCATTGTTGTGTCCTTCGAGGGAGGTGCTCAGCACAACGAACAAGGCAATCGGATTATAATGCTTTATCACTCTCACTTAGCCATATAAGTCTACAATTTTAAATTTTGGCGAGGCCCCTAGTATTCGGAAGGCCGAATCCGGGGCGCTATACACGCCTTAAGCCGGACAAAGCCGACTCCTCGCTCTAAGCGGCATAAGTCTTTAGGGACTCGAGACCTCTCGAACAGCGAACAGCTCTCGCCTTATCATGACAGTCAGTTTTAGCTTTCTCTACTGAGGTGCTTAGCCCAGATAAACCGGGGCATAGTCGCAGTAGTTCTCCCAGTGCTACCTTAGCCAATATAGCGGAACGTAAGGTACCAAAACATGGGAGCCGGGCAAACCCGACTATTGACCCAAGACATGATTCGGAGCTGATGCATATAATGCTATAAGTTCGGGGTGCTGCACCGTCGAAAGTGTTCGGACTTCTCATGCCGTATTATGGGGTACTCTTAAGCCCCTGGCGTATGGGCCATACCAAAGTGTACGGGTGCTGGATGTCATGAATGAACATATATGAAAAAGAATAGAGAATGCGGTAATAGTCTAGTGCTATGCATTGTTTATTCAAAAAGGTGCGTCAAAGCAGAATGATACAAGTAGTGTGATAAGCGAAAAGTAGGAATCTTTGACATGTCCCCTCCAAGGGCAAGCTGAGGAATAGTATTTAAAGCAAGTATTTCACTCGTTATCGGAGACCACCAGGGAGTTCCGTGGTACGACATGGCTTTCTGCCTCCTTGGTTGTTGCATCGTGTGTCCGGCAATCGTACTGCCGGACGGGGTTTCCAGATATTAAAGTCCTGAACGAGAGAAAAATAATAAAGCGGGAAGCCCCTAGTGTGGTTGAGCCGCGTCTTGGGGCGTGCCGTAGTCGTGCCCCCCTCCCCACCTGTGCCCATGGTATTTTCAATTCGTAATTATGTACGCGTGGCATGGATTTCGCCGTTTGGCTGGGACTGGGGTGGGGGCCGCATTGCTATGCGAGCTCGGAATGTGCCAGGCGGCCTTGTTGCCGATTACTCCGGGCGCGCTTGAAGGTGTCCGGGTCTTTAATCGTCGAACTGGTGCATTGCCTTAAGAGGCTGTGTTGTGCTTCTGCTGCAAGGGCCGTAGTGTGCTCCTCCGTGCGGAGAGAGCGCTCTGTGTTTCCATTGACTGTGATGAGCCCCCGAGGTCCTGGCATCCTGAGCTTGAGATATGCATAGTATGGTACGGCGTTGAATCTCGCAAATGCGCTTCACCCGAGCAGTGCATGATAGCTACTATGGAACGGGACTATGTCGAAGATTAACTCCTCGCTTCGGAAGTTATCCGGGGATCCGAAGACCACTTCCAGTGTGACTGAGCCTGTGCAATGGGCCTCTACACCTGGTATGACGCCTTTGAAGGTCGTTTTTGTGGGTTTGATCCTTGAGGGGTCTATACCCATTTTGCGCACTGTGTCCTGATAAAGCAGGTTCATGCTGCTGCCACCACCCATAAGGACTCGAGTGAGGTGAAATCCGTCGATGATTGGGTCTAGGACTAGTGCGGCGAATCCGCCATGACGGATACTAGTGGGATGGTCCCTACGATTGAAGGTGATCGGACAGGAGGACCATGGGTTGAACTTTGGGGTGACTGGCTCCAATGCATATACATCCCTTAATGCACGCTTCCACTCCCTCCTGGGGATGTGGGTTGCGTATATCATGTTCACCGTCCGCACTTGTGGGGGGAACCTCTTCTGCCCTCCGGTGTTCGGATGCCAGGGCTCCTCCTCGTCGTCGCTATGTAGCCCCTTATCTTTGTTTTCGGCGTTTAACTTGCGGGCCTGCTTGAACACCCAACATTCCCTGTCGGTGTGGTTGGCTGGCTTGTCGGGGGTGCCATGTATTTGGCACGAGCGATCGAGTATACGGTCCAAACTGGACGGGCCCGGAGTGCTTCTTTTGAATGGCTTTTTCCGCTGACCGGGTTTAGAGCCTCTTAATCCGGCATTGACTGTCGTATCCTCGGTATTGTTGCTATTGACGCGGCGCTTATGTTTGTTGCGACGTGACCTACCATTGCTATCCTTGGTATCTAAAGTACCATGGTTCTTTGATATGTTATTGGTGCAAGCCAGCCAGCTGTCTTCTCCCGCGCAAAGCGGGTCATGAGTGTCGTGAGGGCTGCCATAGATTTCGGCTTTTCCTGGCCGAGGTGCCGGGCGAGCCACTCGTCGCGGATGTTGTGCTTAAAAGCTGCTAGGGCCTCTGCATCCGGACAGTCGATGATTTGATTTTTCTTTGTCAGGAACCGTGTCTAGAATTGCCTGGCTGATTCCTCTGGCTGCTGAATGATGTGGCTCAAGTCATCGGCATCTGGTGGTCGCACATAAGTGCCCTGGAAGTTGTCGAGGAATGCGGCTTCTAGATCGTCCCAAAAGCCAATGGATTCTGCTGGCAGGCTGTTGAGCCAATGCCGAGCTGGTCCTTTGAGCTTGAGTGGGAGGTATTTGATGGTGTGTAGATCGTCACCGCGGGCCATGTGGATGTGCAGGAGTAAGTCCTTGATCCATACCACAGGATCTGTTGTGCCGTCGTATGATTCGATATTTACGGGTTTGAAACCCTCTGGGATTTGGTGATCCATTACTTCGTCTGTGAAGCATATGGGGTGTGCGGCGCCTCTGTAGTGGGCTATGTCGCGATGTAGCTCGAATGAGTCTTGTCCGCTGTGTTTGGCCCGGCCGGATTTACTTTTAATGTATCTGGCGTGACGGTTATTGTCTCGCGTAGTGGCGCGCCCTCATGATCCGTAGATCGATCTTGCGTGCTTTGCTTTGCCCTCCAATACGTCTCGCAGGTCTAGCGTGTTTCCCCGTGCCTTGTCATTTTTATTTGAGTGGCATCGGGGTGCAGACTGAGTTTTTGGCTGAAATGCCTCTTTGTCGCGGCCACGAGGTGGCCGATCAGCCGCGTCATATGCTGGAGATGTAGGTCTTCATGCTTCCTCCTCCAGTCAGGGTAGCAACCTGCGCTTTGGGTAACTCTTGGAGGGGTGTTCGAGTTCATATTCCTCGGCCGCAAGGACTTCAGTCCATCTGTCAGCTAGCAAATCTTGATCAGCTTGAAGCTGCTGCTGCTTTTTCTTAAGGCTATTTGCCGTGGCTTGAAGCGCTCTTGCTCGGCGGGATCCTCCGGCACGACAAATTCTTCATCGTCGAGGCTTGCCTCATCTTCAGAGGGAGGCATGTAATTATCGTCCTCCACCTCTCCATCTGCCGCTCTCTCGGGAGGGCTTGCTTCTCCATCCTCCTGCTCTAAATCTTGCTGGAGGGGATTGTTGTCGTCTTCGGCACTGTCCGGAGTGCTATTATCTCCTGTGCTAGTGTCACCGCTTTTGCTTTGGCGAGACTTAGAGCGGCGCCGCTGACGTCGGCGCATGGGTTGCTTCTTGAAGGGGTCATCCTCCGCTATGTCGTCGCCATTGCCTTCTTTGGGTGTGTCCACCATGTATATATCATATGATGAGGTGACTATCCAGTGCCTTGTGGGCAGTGGTTCCTCTTCGTCTCCCGCATCGTCGTCCATACCGTCGATGTCTTCGGAGTCGAAGTCGAGCATGTCGGTCAAATTGTCGACAGTGCCTACTAAGTGGGTGGTGGGTGGGTGGCGAATTTCTTCGTCATTCGCATCCCAATCCTGCCGAACATAGTTCGGCCAGGACTCTCCTGACAGGGAGAGAGACCTTAATGAGTTCAGTATGTCACCAAAGGGCGAGTGCTGAAAGATATCCGCGGAGGTGAACTCCATGATCGGCGCCCAGTTGGATTCGATTGGCATGGGCGCAGGCGGTTCGGAGTCCGTGGCCGGGGAAGAATCCGGTAGTTCGGCGTCACGGCTCCCATGAAGGGTAAGGTCGATACTTGGCTCGATCACTCTTGAGAATACGACCTCCGTGGTGGGGTCTATCCACCCGTTGATGGTCGGAGCGGTTGCCGGTGCGGTCTCCTGAACACTGTCTGATGGTAGAGCTAAATCATGCTCATCGTGACCGTGCGGCACACTCGGCAGGGGCTCGAATCCGTCGAAGATCAAGTCTCTACGGATGTCGGCCGTGTAGTTTAATCTTCCAAGCCTGACCTGGTGGCCAGGGGCGTATGTCTCGATCTACTCCAGATGGCCAAGCGAGTTGGCCCGCAGTGTGAAGCCGCCGAATACAAAGATCTGTCTGGGGAGAAAAGTCTCACCCTGGACTGCATTGCTATCGATGATCGAAGGAGCCATCAAGCCTAACGGTGACGTCACAGAGGAACTCTCAATGAAAGCACCATTGTCGGTGTCAAAACCGGCGGATCTCAGGTAGGGGGTCTCGAACTATGCGTCTAAGGCGGATGGTAACAGGAGGCAGGGGACACGATGTTTTACCCAGGTTCGGGCCCTCTTGATGGAGGTAAAACCCTACGTAATGCTTGATTATTCTTGATAATATGAGTAGTACAAGAGTTGATCTACCACGAGATCGGAGAGGCTAAACCCTAGAAGCTAGCCTATGGTACGATTGTATGTTGTCCTACGGACTAAAATCCTCCGGTTTATATAGACACCGGAGGAGGCTAGGGTTACACAAGGTCGGTTACAAAGGAGGAGATATGCATATCCGTATTGCCTAGCTTGCCTTCCACGCCAAGTAGAGTCCCATCCGGACATGGGACAAGTCTTCAATCTCGTATCTTCTTAGTCCAACAGTCCGGCCAAAGGATATAGTCCGGCTGTCTGGAGACCCCCTAATGCAGGACTCCCCCTCAAGTGTCGTGAGGTCCGCCATGGACTTTGGCTCCTCTTGGCCGAGGTGGCTGGCGAGGCATTCGTCGTGGATGCTGTGTTTAAAGGCCGCTAGGGCTTCGGCATTCGGTCAGTCGACGATCTGGTTATTTTTAGTTAAGAACCTAGTCCAGAATTTCCTGGCGGACACTCCGGGCTGTTGAACTATATGGCTTAAGTCATCAGCGTCCGGAGGTTGAACATATGTACCTTGGAAGTTATCAAGGAAGGCTTCTTCCAAGTCCTCCCAGCTGCCCATGCAATTTTCGGGCAGGCTGTTCAACCAGTGCCGGGCTGGTCCTCTGAATTTTAGGGGGAGGTATTTAATGGCATGAAGGTCATCGCCGGGGGCCATATGAATATGTAGAATGAAGTCTTTGATCCATACCGCGGGGTCTGCGGTTCCATCGTATGATTCTATATTCATGGGTTTGAACCCTTCTGGGAATTCATGTTCTATGACTTCGTCGGTGAAGCAATCAGGGTCTGCGACACCTCTATATTAGGCCGTATCGCGACGTAGCTCTTATGGAGTCCGTATGCGGCTTTGAGCCCGCATGTGATTAGGTTTGTCACGTACCAATAGATGGCTGTCGTCGCGTGTAGGGGCACGTCCTTGCGATCCGTAGATCGATCTGGTATGTCTTGCTTTATTATGCAGGTCCTGTCGAAGGTCATATGTATGACCGCGAGCTGATTTTCCTCTGCCTTTGTGATGAGGCGGGGTGGACTGGTGTTCGGCTTGAGTTGCCATTTTATCCCGACCACGTGGTGGTCGGTCAGCCGCATTGCGTGGTGGTATGTGTTCCGGCGCCTCGTCGTCGAACTGAGGTAGCAATTTGCGCTTCGGGTAGCTTTTGGCTGGGCGCTTGAGGCCGTATTCTTCGGCTGCTAGGACATCGGTCCATTTATCGTTGAGCAGATCTTGGTCAGCTTGAAGTTGTTGCTGCTTATTTTTCAGGCTCCTTGCAGTGGCTATTAGCTGGCTCTTGAAGCGCTCCTGCTCAAGAGGTTCCTCAGGCACGATGAAATCCTCAATGCCGAGGCTCGCCTCATCCTCGGAGAGCGGAAGATAATTACTGTCCTCCGAGTCCTCGTGCGTGGCCTGTTTACCAGGGCTAACCTTCCCATCTTCCCGTTCATCCTGTTCAGTAGCTGCGTCAACGGGGTCTTCATTGTCTTTGGCACCTTCCAGAGTGTTATCTTCTTGTGTGTCGGTGTTGCTGTCTTTACTGCGGCATGACTTAGAGCAGCGCCACTGACGCCGGCGCTTTGATTGTATCTAGGGAGGTTTATCCTCAACTGGATCTTCCTTGTCATTGTTAACCCACAAGTATAGGGGATCGCAACAGTTTTCGAGGGTAGAGTATTCAACCCAAATTTATTGATTCGGCACAAGGGGAGCCAAATAATATTCTCAAGTATTAGCAGCTGAGTTGTCAATTCAACCACACCTGGAAACTTAATATCTGCAGCAAGGTATTTAGTAGCAAAGTAATATGATAGTAGTGGTAACGGTAGCAAAAGTAATATTTTTAGGTTTTATAGTGATTGTAACAGTAACAACGGAAAAGTAAATAAGCGAAAAACAATATATGAAAAGCTCATAGGCATTGGATGGGTGATGGAGAATTATGTTGGATGCGATCGATCATGCAACAGTTATGACATAGGGTGACACAAAACTAGCTCAAATTCATCAATGTAATGTAGGCATGTATTCCGAATATAGTCATACGTGCTTATGGAAAAGAACTTGCATGACATCTTTTGTCCTACCCTCCCGTGGCAGCGGGGTCCTATTGGAAACTAAGGGATATTAAGGCCTCCATTTAATAGAGTACCAGACCAAAGCATTAACACATAGTGAATACATGAACTCCTCAAACTACGGTCATCACCGGTAATGGTCCCAATTATTGCACTTCGGGGTTAACGGATCATAACACATAATAGGTGACTATAGACTTGCAAGATAGGATCAAGAACTCACATATATTCATGAAAACATAATAGGTTCAGATCTGAAATCATGGCACTTGGGCCCTAATGACAAGCATTAAGCATAGCAAAGTCATAGCAACATCAATCTCAGAACATAATGGATACTAGGGATCAAACCCTAACAAAACTAACTCGATTACATGATAAATCTCATCAAACCCATCACCGTCCAGCAAGCCTACGATGGAGTTAGTCACGCACGACGGTGAGCACCATGAAATTGGTGATGGAGGAAGGTTTATGATGACGATGGCGACAGATTCCCCTCTCCGAAGCCCCGAACGGACTCCAGATCAGCCCTCCTGAGAGAGTTTAGGGCTTGGCGGCGGCTCCGTATCGTAAAATGCTATGAATCCTTCTCCCTGATTTTTTCTCCCCGAACACGAATATATGGAGTTGGAGTTGAGGTCGGTGGAGCCTCAGGGGCCCCACGAGGCAGGGCGGGCGCGCCCAGGGGGCTAGGCGCGCCCCCACCCTCATGGACAGGGTGTGGGCCCCCTGATGTGGATTCTTCTTCCAGTATTTTTCATATATTCCAAAAATAATCTCCGTTAATTTTCAGGTCATTTCGAGAACTTTTATTTCTGCACAAAAATAACATCGTGGCAATTCTGCTGAAAATAGCGTGAGTCCAGGTTAGTTTCATTCAAATCATGCAAGTTAGAGTCCAAAACAAGGGCAAAAATGTTTGGAAAAGTAGATACGACGGAGACGTATCAACTCACCCAAGCTTAAACCTTTGCTTGTCCTCAAGCAATTCAGTTGATAAACTAAAAGTGATAAAGAAAACTTTTACAAACTATGTTTGCTCTTGTTTTTGTAAATATGTAAAGCCAGTATTCAAGTTTTCAGCAAAGATTATGAACTAACCATATTCACAATAACATTTAGGTCTTATGTTTACTCATATCAATGGCATAGTCAGCTAGCGAGCAATAATAAAAAATCTCGGATGACAACACTTTCTCAAAACAATCATGATATGATATAACAAGATGGTATCTCGCTAGCCCTTTCTGAGATCGCAAAACATAGATGCAGAGCACCTTTAAAGATCAAGGACTGACTAGACATTGTAATTCATGGTAAAAGAGATCCAGTCACAGTCATACTCGATGTAAACTAACAGTAATGGATGCAAATGACAGAGATGCTCTCAAACTGGTGCTTTTTAATAAGAGGATGATGAGTCAACATAAAAGTAAATAGATAAGCCCTTCGCAGAGGGAAGCAGGGATTTTTAGAGGTGCCAGAGCTCTGTTTCGAAATAGATATGAATAATATTTTGAGCGGTATACTTTCATTGTCAACATAACAACCGAGAGATCTCGATATCTCCCATGCTACACACGTTATAGACGGTTCCCAAGCAGAATGGTAAAGTTTATACTCCCCCACCACCAACAAGTATCAATCCATGGCTTGCCCAAAACAATGGGTGCCTCCAACTAACAACAATCCTGGGGGAGTTTTGTTTGCAATTATTTTGATTTGATTTGAGCACGGGACTGGGCATCCCGGTGACCAGCCATTTTCTCGTGAGTGAGGAGTGGAGTCCACTCCTCTTGAGAATAACCCGCCTAGCATGGAGGATACACACATCCCTAGTTGATACATGAGCTATTCGAGCATACAAAACAGAATGTTTATTTGAAGGTTTAGAGTTTGGCACATACAAATTTACTTGGAACAGCAGGTAGATACCGTATATAGGTAGGTATGGTGGACTCATATGGAATTACTTTGGGGTTTATGGAATTTGATGCACAAGCAGTATTTCCACTTAGTAGAAGTGAAGGCTAGAAAAAGACTGAGAAGCGACCTGCTAGAGAGCGACAATAGTCATGAACACGCATTAAAATTAATCGACACTGAATGCAAGCATGAGTAGGATATAATGCACCATGAACATAAATATGGTAGATGCTATGTTGATTTTGTTTCAACTACTTGCGTGAACATGTGCCAAGTCAAGCCACTCGAATCGTTCAAAGGAGGATACCACCCCATCATACCACATCACAACCATTTTAATAGCATGTTGGCACGCAAGGTAAACCATTATAAGCTCCTAGCTAATTAAGCATGGCATAAGCAAATACAATCTCTAATTGTCATTGCAAATATGTTTCTTTCATAATAGGCTGAATCAGGAATGATGAACTAATCATATTTACAAAAACAAGAGAGGTCGATTTTATACCAACTTTTCTTATCTCAATAAGTTCATCATATAATCATTATTATTGCCTTTCACTTGCACGACCGAACGGTGTGGATAATAATAATAGTGCACGTGCATTGGACTAAGCTGGGATCTGCAAGCATTCAATTCAAGAGAGAAGACAAGGTAATATGGGCTCTTTGTTAGATCAACAATAATGCATATAAGAGCCACTCAACATTTTCATCATGGTCTTCTCTTCTCGGCCCCTAGAGGAAAGAAAAGAAACAAAACTATTTACACGTGAAAGCTCCCAACAAGCAAAAGAAGAATGAGACATGTTTTTGGGTTTTCTTTTAATTACTACTACTACAGGCATGGAAAGTAAACTAACTAAAATCTACAAGTAATTTTTTGGTTTTTCTTAAGGTTTTTCAAAAAACAAGAAGAAAGCTAGAAAATGAAAATAAACTAGCAAGGATGATACAATGCAAAAGTATGATCATCGACAACTGGCATGAGTGTGTGAACATGAATGTAATGTCTGTGAGAGATACATACTCCCCCAAGCTTAGGCTTTTGGCCTAAGTTGGTCTATGCCCATGGATCAAAGTTGTAGCTAGGGTCGTACTGAGATGCAGCGGCAATTGCCTGATGAGCTGCAGCTTGGAGGCGAGGTGCCTCCGCCCTCCGCCCTCCTCTCGTACTGGGTCGCCTCCTCCCTGGTAATAACATATCTCCCTTTTTCCGAAAGTCAAAGAAAGCAGGAGCAGGGAGAGCGACGTGATAGGTGCGTCGTCTGTCAACGATTAGTCGGTACTAGAGGAACTGATTGTTCCTCTCAACAAACTGATGACGAATCATGGCATTATAATCTAAATAAGCAGGAGGCGACTCAATATCATCTCCACATATGGGTATCTCAAGAAAATCAGCTAAACGGGTTGCATAAATTCCACCAAAGAAATCTCCATCAATACTATTATTATGCAACCTACGTGCAACAATGGCCACCAAGTTATATTGTCTATCTCCTAATACAACACTCTTGAGAACACTAAGATCAGGAACACACATGTGACATGCCTCATCCTTACCATTTATGCATCTACCTATAAAGATTGCAAAATAATGTATAGCAGGAAAATGAATTCTCCCTATGGTAGCTTGCGTGATTTCCCTAGATTCCCCCGCAGTTATACTAGCAAGAAAGTCTTTATATTCAGATTTGCGAGGTTCACTAACATTACCCCATTGTGGGAGTTTACAAGCAGTGTTAAAATCTTCTAAGTCCATGGTATAAGATTTATCATAAAGATCAAACATGACAGTTTGAGAATTGCGTGATGATGAAAATTTAAACCTTCTCACAAATGAATCAGGTAAGTAGAGGTACTGACGGCACTTATCTGCCATGAAGCTCTCAAGATTGGCGTTACGCACATATGCGTCAAATTCCTCCTTGGTTCCTGCTCGAACCATGAAGTCCTCTGATGGCCATTCACAAGGTCGCACTTGAGCATCTCCTGGTAGTTCATTGTCCGGCTCGCGTATTGCGGGCCTGAGTCCTTGTTTCATTGAGGAACCTCCTTGGTACATTTTCTAAAACATTTTTCTTCCTCTGAAAAATTTCTGAAATTTTTTAGTAACTCAAAAATAAAAGTGAACCAAACTCAACAAAATTGATAGCAACTACTCCTACAAGTGCCTAGAGGCTATATCATGCATTAAAACAACTTTTGACCATATAAATTTGACATGCAAGCTCAAGAACAAGGTCACCTAAGGAGCAAAAATTTGCAATGAATAAAGCACTAGAACAAAAACTAATTGGACCATTGGAGGAGTCACATCCCAAAGAACAATCCCCCAAAGCAGTTTTGTGAATGGAGCTTTGAGCAAGGAGATCCAAAATGGCAGCAAGATGAGCAAGAACTCGGGTTTGAGCTGGCTTGTGAATTTTTTGGGAGGAAGAAGGAGTGTGTGGTGGCTGGAATAAGTGGAGGGGACCCACGTGGGGTCCATGAGGCAGGGACGCGCCTAGGGGGTGGGCGCGCCTCCACCCTCGTGGGCACGTGGTTGCTCCCCCTGCTGTGTTTTCAGTGCCAGATATTCTAAAATATTCTAGAAAAAATCATATTTAAATTTCAGAGCATTTGCAGAACTTTTATTTTCGGGATATTTTTTATTGCATGGATAATTCAGAAAACAGACAGAAAATACTATTTTTGCTTTATTTAATATAAATAACAGAAAGTAAAAGGAGGGTACAGAGAGTTGAGTTTTCTAACTTCATCCATCTCATGCTCATCAAAAGGAATCCACTAACAAGGTTGATCAGGTCTTGTTAACAAACTCATTTCGAATAACATGAAATCGGAGAATTTTCGAATAACACTAGGTTACCTCAACGGGGATATGCATGTCCCCAAGAATAAGAATATCATATTTCTTCTTGACAGTAGGAAGAGGAAATTCAAAACCTCCAATAGTGATTGTTGAAATTTTTCCGATAGAATTGATACTATGGACTTGCGGTTTTTTGCTTGGAAAGTGTACCGTATGCTCATTACCATTAACATGAAAAGTGGCATTGCCTTTGGTGCAATCAATAACAGCCCCTGCAGTATTCAAAAAGGGTCTTCCAAGAATAATAGACATGCTATCATCCTTGGGAATACCAAGAATAACAAAGTCCGTTAAAATAGTAATGTTTGCAACCACAACAGGGACATCCTCACAAATACCGACAGGTATAGCAGTTGATTTGTCATCAATTTGCAAAGATATTTCAGTAGGTGTCAACTTATTCAAATCAAGTCTACGATATAAAGAGAGAGGCATAACACTAACACTGGCTCCAAGATCACATAAAGTAGTTTTAACATAGTTTCTTTTAATGGAGCATGGTATAGTTGGTACTCCTGGATCTCCAAGTTTCTTTGGTATTCAACCCTTAAAAGTATAATTATCAAGCATGGTGGAAATTTCAGCTTCCGGTATCTTTCTTTTATTCGTAACAATATCCTTCATGTACTTAGCATAAGGATTCATTTTAAACATATCAGTCAAACGCATACGCAAAAAGATAGGTCTAATCATTTCAGCAAAGCGCTCAAAATCCTCATCATCCTTTTTCTTGGATGGTTTAGGAGGAAAAGGCATGGGTTTCTAAACCCATGGTTCTCTTTCTTTACCGTGCTTCCTAGCAAGAAAGTCTCTCTTATCATAACGTTGATTCTTTGATTGTGGGTTATCAAGATCAACAACAGGTTCAATCTCTACATCATTATCATTGCTAGGTTGAGCATCAACATGAACATCATCATTAACATTATCACTAGGTTCATGTTCATTATCAGATTGTGTTTCAGCATCTCTACATCATTAACATTGGGATTCTCAGGTGTGTCAACAACAGGTTCACTAGAAGCATGCAAAGTCCTATCATTTTTCTTTTTCTTCCTCTTAGAAGGACTAGGTGCGTCAACATTAGTTCTCTGAGAATCTTGCTCAATTCTCTTAGGATTCCCCTCAGGATACAAAGGTTCCTAAGTCATTTTACCACCTCTAGTCATAACTCTAACAACATTATCATTCTTCTTCATGTTTAATTCATTGAGCAAATCATTCTAAGATTTAAGCACTTGTTCTACTTGAGTGGTAATCATAGAAGCATGTTTACTAATAATTTTAAGTTCACCTTTAACATTAGCCATATAATCACCCAAGTGTTCAAGCATATCAGCATTGTGTTTCAACTGTCTACCAATATAAGCATTGAAGTTTTCTTCTTTAACCATAAAGTCGTCAAACTCATCCAAGCACGGGCTAGCAAACTCAGTAAATGGGATTTCACATTTATCGAAACTATAGAGAGAATTTACCTTTACTACCTGTTTCGGGTTATCAAGACCATGTATTTCTTCAACAGGCGGCAAATTAAGACCATGCATTTCTTCAATAGGTGGTAAATTCTTAACATCTTCAGCTTTAATACCTTTTTCTTTCATATATTTCTTTGCCTCTTGCATATCTTTAGGACTAAGAAATAGAATACCCCTTTTCTTCGGAGTTGGCTTAGGAGTTGGTTCAGGAAGTGTCCAATTATTTCATTAGTCAACATATTATTCAGTAACAATTCAGCTTGATCAACAGTTCTTTCCATGAAAACACAACCAGCACAACTATTCAGGTGGTCTCTGGAAGCATCGGTCAGTCCATTATAAAAGATATCAAGTATTTCATTTTTCTTTAGAGGATGATCAGGCAAAGCATTAAGTAATCGGAGAAGCCTCCCCCAAGCTTGTGGGAGACTCTCTTCTTCAATTTGCACAAAATTATATATTTCCCTTAAAGCAGCTTGTTTCTTATGAGCGGGGAAATATTTAGCAGAGAAATAATAAATCATATCCCGAGGACTATGCACACAACCAGGATCAAGAGAATTAAACCATGTTTTAGCATCACCCTTTAATGAAAACGAAAACAACTTAATGATATAATAATAGTGAGTTTTCTCATCGTGAGTAAACAGGGTGGCTATATCATTTAATTTAGTAAGATGTGCCACAACAGTTTCAGATTCATAGCCATAAAAAGGATCAGATTCAACCAAAGTAATTATCTCAGGATCGACAGAGAAATCATAATCCTTATCAGTAATAAAGATAGGTGAAGTAGCAAAAGCAGGGTCATATTTCATTCTAGCATTCAAAGACTTTTCTTTAAGCTTAGCCAATAATTTCTTAAGATCAGATCTATCATTGTAAGCTAAGAAGTCTCTAGCAGTTTCTTCATCCATAACATAACCCTCAGGAACAACGGGCATTTCATATCTAGGGGAGAATCTTCATCATCACTTTCATCAATATTATCAGTTTCAATAATTTCATTCTCTCTAGCCCTAGAAAGTTGTTCATCAAGAAATTCACCTAGTGGCACAGTAGTATCAAGCATAGAAGTAGTTTCATCATAAGTATCATGCAAAGCAGAAGTGGCATCATCAATAACATGTGACCTATCGGAATCAATAGCATGTGTAGGTGTCGCAAGTTTAGTCACAATAGATGGTGAATCAAGTGCAGAGCTAGATGGCAGTTCCTTACCTCCCCTCGTAGTCGTGGGAAAAATCTTGGTTCTTTGATCTTTCAAGTTCTTCATAATGATAAGCTGATATAAATCCCAAGTGACTAAAAGAATAGAGCTATGCTCCCCGGCAACGGCGCCAGAAAGTAGTCTTGATAACCCACAAGTATAGGGGATCGCAACAGTTTTCGAGGGTAGAGTATTCAACCCAAATTTATTGATGCGACACAACGGGAGCCAAAGAATATTCTCAAGTATTAGCAGCTGAGTTGTCAATTCAACCACACCAGGAAACTTAATATCTGTAGCAAGGTATTTAGTAGCAAAGTAATATGATAGTGGTGGTAACGGTAGCAAAAGTAATATTTTGGGGTTTTATAGTGATTGTAACAGTAACAACGAAAAAGTAAATAAGCGAAGAACAATATATGAAAAGCTCGTAGGCATTGGATCGGTGATGGAGAATTATGTCGGATGCTATCGATCATGCAACAGTTATAACATAGGGTGACACAAAACTAGCTCCAGTTCATCAATGTAATATAGGCATGTATTCCGAATATAGTCATACATGCTTATGGAAAAGAACTTGCATGCCATCTTTTGTCCTACCCTCCCGTGGCAGCGGGGTCCTATTGGAAACTAAGGGATATTAAGTCCTCCTTTTAATAGAGTACCAGACCATAGCATTAACACATAGTGAATACATCAACTCCTCAAACTACGGTCATTATCGCTAATGGTCCCGACTATTGTCACTTCGGGGTTAACGGATCAGAATGCATAATAGGTGACTAGACTTGCAAGATAGGATCAAGAACTCACATATATTCATGAAAACATAATAGGTTCAGATCTAAAATCATGGCACTCGGGCCCTAGTGACAAGCATTAAGCATAGCAAAGTCATAGCAACATCAATCTCAGAACATAATGGATACTAGGGATCAAACCCTAACAAAACTAACTCGATTGCATGACAAATCTCATCCAACCCATCACCTCCCAGCAAGCCTACGATGGAATTACTCATGCACGGAGATGAGCATCATGAAATTGGTGACGGAGGAAGGTTGATGATGATGATGGCGACGGATTCCCCTCTTCAAAGCCCCGAACGGACTCCAGATCAGCCCTCCCGAGAGAGTTTAGGGCTTGGCGGCGGCTCCGTATCATAAAACGCGATGAATCCTTCTCCCTGATTTTTTCTCCCCGAACATGAATATATGGAGTTGGAGTTGAGGTCGATGGAGCGTCAGGGGGCCCACGACGCAGGGGGCGCGCCCCCCACCCTCGTGGACAGGGTGTGGGCCCCCTAATGTGGATTCTTCTTCCAGTATTCTTTATATATTCCAAAAATAATCTCTGTTGATTTTCAGGTCATTCCGAGAACAGTGTTAGTCCGGGTTAGTTTCATTCAAATCATGCAAGTTAGAGTCCAAAACAAGGGCAAAAGTGTTTGGAAAAGTAGATACGATGGAGACGTATCAGTCATCGCCGCTATTCTCCTTCGGTGCATCCACCATGTATACATCATACGAGGAAGTGGTCGTCCAGCGTCCAGTGAACGGCGGGTTCTGGGCCTCTTCTTCTCCGGCATCGTCGTCCATACCGTCGATGTCGTCAGAGCCATAATCGAGCATGGCAGTTAAGTCTTCGATAGTGGCTATGAAGTGGGCGGTGGGTTGGAAGTAAGATTCTCCATCATTAGCCTCTGTTTAGAACCAGGCACAATTCGGCTGTGAAGCCCTGCTAAAGATAGTGCTCTGAACGAGTTCAACACGTCGCCCAAAGGCGAGTGTCGGAAAATGTCTGCGGAATTGAATTCGACGATCGATGACCGATCAAGCTTGACGTACGTGGACGCCCAAGGTTCGGAACCTGTAGCCGGAGATGAGTCCGTAGCTCCGGTGACAAAGATGTTAGTTGAAGTTAAGTCTGTGTGCGGATCCAATGCCGCTAAGTCTACAGCTTCCGCGACGGGGTTGAGCTTTCCGTCTTCGCATGGCGCGATCTACACCGGATCTATGGCCAGAGCAGCTACAGGTACTATCTCCTGCGTAGGGACTGATGATAGATTTACGTCATGTTCATCATGGTGGCAGGGGGCTGCTGTCGTGGTCTCGAATCCGTCGAAGATCAAGTCTCCCCGGATATCTGTGACGTAGTTCAAGCTTCCAAATCTAACCTGATGGCCAGGGGCGTAGCTTTTGATCTACTCCAGATGGCCAAGCGAGTTGGCCCGCATTGCGAACTCGTCGAACACAAAGATCTGTCCAGGGAGGAAGACTTCCCCTTGGACAGTGTCGTTGTAAGTGATCGAAGGAGCCATCAAACCTCTTGACGACGGCACAGTGGAACTCTCAATGAAAGCACCAATGTCGGTGTCAAAACCGGCGGATCTCGGGTAGGGGGTCCCGAACTGTGCGTCTAGGATCGATGGTAACAGGACACGGGGGACACAATGCTTCCCCAGGTTCGGGCCCTCTCTATGGAGGTAATACCCTACTTCCTGCTTGATTGATCTTGATGAATATGAGTATTACAAGAGTTGATCTACCACGAGATCATAATGGCTAAAACCCTAAAAGTCTAGCCTGACTATGATTATGAGGATATGTCTACGGACCTAGCCCTCCAGTTTATATAGACACAGGAGGGGTCTAGCGTTACACAAGGTCGGGTACAGAGAAATGAATCTTCATATTTGGTCGCTAAGCTTGCCTTCCACGCCAAGGAGAGTCCCATCCGGACACGGGTAGAGTCTTGGGTCTTTGTATCTTTACGACCCATCAGTCCGGCCCATACCCAATAGGTCGGACACCTGAGGACCCCTTATTCCAGGACTCCCTCAACCTCCTTCGAAAGAAGGAGGTGCACCAATTCCACCGGTGACCTCTATCCATCTAGAGGCACCGGATACTCTACTGGAAGCGCTGCGAAGTGCTTCCATTGTTGAGGAACACCATACCCTCATGGGTATGATGGTTGAGAGGGTTCAGTCAGCAAAGAGCGGACTGATCGAAGCCTGCACAAGCCTTCTAATAGGCTTTGAGGTTTGAAAACACAATTTATGCAAAAGGAATGTCATAGTATAGACAGTAGCCCCTGAGACACTGTCCGGTGTTCGAAAAGAAAAACCGGATAGAGGATCAACTTAATTTTCATAGGAGACTAACCATATGTGCCTGTGTGAATAAGCAGGCGTCTTTGCTGGCTGCAACCTCTCATGCTGCTGAGGTCTCCGGACTGAAGCAGAGTCTGGAGCGGACCGAGGCAGAGCTCGGCCGCGTGAAAAAACAGCTGGAGGACCATCAAGTTATGCAATGACCTTGTGTAGGTTCAGAAAGGATGAATGATTTGTGTTGACCATAGTGCCATAATATTTTGTAGGAGCGGCAACCGAGGTGAAGACCCTCAAGAAGGTGTTGGCCGAAGCCCAGGAGAGAGCGGAGAAAGAACAAGCCGCTCGCAAAAAACACGAGGCCAGGGTTGGTGAGGTCCAACAGGAGCACCAAGAGGCCAAACGTGCCAAGGCCCGCCAAAGCGCACACGATGCCCGGGTTGAAGCCCAGGGTGCCCTCCAGGACATCCAGGAGGCTAGAAAAATCGCGGCGGGTAAGGCCTTTATTATGCAGAGAAAGTATGTGAAGAAAAGGTTCCTCTTACTGACCCGGATTTGGAGTTCTCCAGGGGCGTTTGCGGATCTGCTGTGCAGTGCTGCCGACACTGCGGAATTCTTCCGAGCCGAGGAGGGGAGCTCGACTGAGAAGCTGTTCTGGTCGCAATACCTTGTGCTAGAGCATGTGGTGCCCCTAAGCGATCAGCTGAAACAACTGACCAAACTGCATAGGGTGGCCGAACTGGCCATGAAGGATTTGATAATCCGTCTGTGGCATGCCGAAGCCGTACCCAGCAGCTACTTCGGGCTAATGAAGTGGCTGGTCAATGCCTGCCCTCGGCATGACACTATCAAGCGGTCGGTCTGCATTGAAGGTGCGCAGATGGCGTTCGCCCGTGTCAAGGTGCAGTTGGCGAAGATGGACGCCATCAAGCCCGCGACTGATGACCCACAAGTATAGGGGATCTATCGTAGTCCTTTCGATATGTAAGAGTGTCGAACCCAACGAGGAGCAGTAGGAAATGATAAGCGGTTTTCAGCAAGGTATTCTCTGCAAGTACTGAAATAAGTGGTAACAGATAGTTTTGTGACGGGATAAATTGTAACGAGCAACAAGTAACAGAAGTAAATAAAGTGCAGCAAGGTGGCCCAATCCTTTTGTAGCAAAGGACAAGCCGGAACAAACTCTTATAATAGGAAAAGCGCTCCCGAGGACACATGGGAATATCGTCAAGCTAGTTTTCATCACGTTCATATGATTCGCGTTCGATACTTTGATAATTTGATATGTGGGTGGACCGGTGCTTGGGTGCTGTTCTTACTTGAACAAGCATCCCACTTATGATTAACCTCTATTGCAAGCATCCGCAACTACAACAAAAGTATTAAGGTAAACCTAACCATAGCATGAAACATGTGGATCCAAATCAGCCCCTTACGAAGCAACGCATAAACTAGGGTTTAAGCTTCTGTCACTCTAACAACCCATCATCTATCTATTACTTCCCAATGCCTTCCTCTAGGCCCAAATAATGGTGAAGTGTTATGTAGTCGATGTTCACATAACACCACTAGAGGCTAGACAACATACATCTTATCAAAATATCAAACAAATACCAAATTCACATCACTACTAATAGCAAGACTTCTCCCTTGTCCTTAGGAACAAACGTAATTACTCACAAAGCATATTCATGTTCATAATCAGAGGGGTAACAATATGCATATAGGCTCTGAACATATGATCTTCCACCAAATAAACCAACTAGCATCAACTACAAGGAGTAATCAACACTACTAGCAACCTACTAGCACCAATCCCGGACTTTGAGACAATAATTGGATACAAGAGATGAACTAGGGTTTGGAGATGAGATGGTGCCGGTGAAGATGTTGATGGAGATTGCCCTCTCCCGAGGAGAGGAGCGTTGGTGATGACGATGGTGATGATTTCCCCCTCCCGGGGGGAAGTATCCCCGGCAGAACAGCTCCGCCAGAGCTTTAGATTGGATCCGCCAAGGTTCCGCCTCGTGGCGGCGGAGTCTCATCCCGAAAATTTCCTTCTGATTTTTTTTCTCATCAAAACACTTCATATAGTAGAAGATGGACGTCGGAGACCCACCAGGGGGCCCACGAGGTAGGGGGCGCGCCCTAGGAGGGGGGGCGCGCCCCCCACCCTCGTGAGAAGGGTGTGGGCCCCCTGGACTTCATCTTTGGCGAGGATTTTTCTTTATTTATTTTAAGATGTTTCGTGGAGTTTCATGACTTTTGGAGTTGCGCAGAATAGGTCTCTAATATTTGCTCCTTTTCCAGCCTAGAATTCCAGCTGTCGGCATTCTCCCTCCTTATGTAAACCTTGTAAAATAAGAGAGAATAGCCATAAGTATTATGACATAAAGTGAAATAACAGTCCATAATGCAATAAATATCGATATAAAAGCATGATGCAAAATGGACGTATCAACTCCCCCAAGCTTAGACCTCGCTTGTCCTCAAGCGAAAAGCCGATAACAATAAATATGTCCTCATGTTTAGAGGTAGAGGTGTCGATAAAAATAAAATACGGACATGAAGGCATCATGATTGTTCTCATAACAGCAACATATATAGATTTTTTCATATGATTACATATGTTCAAGTGATGATCTATTCACAATGCAAGAGTATAAATCATAAACCTTATTGGGCTCCAACAAACTATAATATCAGTCATTGAAGCGATTGCAATTTACCATAACATCGGAAAGAGTCTATGTCAGAGCTTAAAAGCAAGTCCACATACTCAACTATCATTTAGTCCTTCATAATTGCTAACACTCACGCAATACTTGTGGTTATGGAGTTTTAATCAGACACAGAGAAAGATAGGGGCTTATAGTTTTGCCCCACAACCTTTTACCTCAAGGGTAATGTCAACAATAATGGTTCATGCTCCCCTACATCCAATTAGATATATATATATATCATGTTCTTTCCAACATGCTGAGCTTGCCAAAGGATAAAATGAAAAAGAAAAGGTGAAGATCACCATGACTCTTGCATAAGGTAGAAGATAATAATAAAGGCTAGGCCCTTCGCAGAGGGAAGCAGAGGTTGCCATGCGCTTTTATGGTTGGATGCATAAAATCTCAATGCGAAAGAACGTCACTTTATATTGCCCCTTGTGATATGAACCTTTATTATGCAGTCTATCGCTTTTATTACTTCCACATCACAAGATCGTATAAAGCTTATCTCTCCCACACCAATTAATCATACTTATTTAGAGCATTTTTTATTCCTTTGCACCGATCACAATTTACTTGAAGGATCTTACTCAATCCATAGGTAGATATGGTGGACTCTCATGGCAAAACTGGTTTAAGGGTATTTGGAAGCACAAGTAGTATTTCTACTTGGTGCTGAGAATTTGGCTAGCATGAGGGGGAAAGGCAAGCTCAACAAGTTAGAGGATCCATGACAACATACTTTATCTCAGGTATAAGAAAGACATGACTCATTACGTTGTCTTCCTTGTCCAACATCAACTCTTTAGCATGTCATATTTTAATGAGTGCTCCCAATCATAAAAGATGTCAATGATAATATATCTATATGTGAAAACCTCTCTTTCCTTATTACTTCCTATTAATTGCAACAACGACCAAAGCTATGTCTGCCAACCCCAACAACTTTTAATCAACATACTCTTTCTATGTGAAGTCATTACTCTCAATAAGATCAATATGAACTCTTTGTTTTTTATTCTTTTTCTCCTTTCTTTTGTTCACCCAAGATCATGGCAAAATAATCAAGCCCTTGACTCAACACTAATCTTTATTATATATAGCTCACGGACTCGATTACATAGAGATCATAAAGCAAAACTCAAAACTAGATCATGCGATAAACTTTATTCTACTAGACCAAGATACTACTAATAGGATCGAACTAAGAAAAACGGTAAAGATAGGAGTTGTGATTGTGATACGATACCGGGGCACCTCCCCCAAGCTTGGAAGTTGCCAAGGAGAGTGCCCATACCCATGTGATTATATCTCCTTGGTTGGTGAAGAAGGTGGAGGTGTTGTAGATGATGCGGGCCTTGCGTCCATCTTCCAAGGCATAGGTTCTCCATCATAGAAAGATGATCGAGTCTCCGGGATCCTCAAATCTGTATCCAAACTCATCCTTTTGAATCTATATTCATACTCACAGTTTTGGTTTTGCAGGTGCTCGATCTTCTCGTGAAGCTTGAAGATAGTCTCCCCGATGTTGTTAGCATCCAACTTGTGTTTGCTAGTAAATTCCGCGATCATCATGTGGTCAGAGTTGAGTCCACGTTCCACCACCCCTTGGAACATGAAAACTTGTTGCTCCACTGCTTCGAGCCTCGTCTCCATGCTTCTGGTCCCCTTTGGTCCCTCTTCATCGCGGATGTGCAGCAACCCATCACGCAACTCAATGGTTTGAGGCTGTCGCAGCACCTCCGCGAGGTAAGGGTTGATGACCTTCTCAAAGAACTTGTCCTTGGAGGCGCTTGGGGCCGTCATGATAACCTAGATCTTTCAGAAAAAACAGCTCGAAACAAGAACAGAGGAGGTTTGCATGATACGGGAGTCAAAACCTTCGGGAGGTTATCCAATGAATTTTTACCGACCGAAATACGTATCGTGCAAGAAAACGGAGTCCGGAAGGCACACGAGGTGCTCACGAGGTAGTGGGTGTGCCTAGGGGGGTAGGGCGCGCCCACCACCCTCATGGGGCCCTCGTGTCCTTCCCGGACTGCTACTTATTTTTCTATTTTTCTAAATATTCCAAAACGGAGAAATATTGCCTTAAAAATTGTTTTGGAGTCGGTTTACTTACCATACCACATACCTATACCTTTTCAGAGTCTGAAACAGTCTGGAAGGTGTCCCTTACGTATTCCTCTGGGGTTATGGTTTCAATAATATTGGTTTCAACATTTATGGGATTACCTGAGATATAATGCTTAATTCTTTGACTGTTTACCACCTTCGGATTTGTGCCCTTGAAGTTGTTGATTTTTATGGCACCGGAACGATAGACCTCCTCGATAACATAGGGGCCTTCCCATTTAGAGAGAAGTTTTCCTGCATAAAATCTTAAACGAGAGTTGTATAGGAATACATAATCACCTACATTAAACTCGTGCTTTTGTATCCTTTTGTCATGCCATCTTTTAACTTTTTCTTTAAACAACTTGGCATTTTCATAAGCTTGGGTTCTCCATTCATCAAGTGAGCTAATATCAAATAACCTCTTTTCACCGACAAGTTTGAAATCTGTCGGATTTCGGGTTCCGGCAGACCCTTAAGGTTCGAACACTGGGGTGCGCGCAGAGATCACGTCTTCTACCTCTCCGTCTCACAAAGATCTAGACTACTGAAAGAACTACACAAGAGACACAAGGTTTATATTGGTTCGGGCCACCGTTGTGGTGTAATACCCTACTCCAGTGTGTGGTGGGTGGATTGCCTCTTGGGGCTGATGATGATGAGCAATACAAAGAAGAACAGCCTAGCGAGGGTCTGTTCTTGGATGGGACGATGAACTGCTGGGAGGAGTTCAGCCACCTTTCTCTTTCTCTCTCTCTCTCTCTCTCAACCGACCGAACCCCCTTGCTATGTGGGTGGCTGGTCCTATTTATAGAGGCCCTGGTCCTCTTCCCAAATATTGAGCGGGAAGGGAGCCAACAATGGCGGGCTAATTTAAAGGGGGACAGCAAGTATCAACTATCCTGACAAAAGCAGTCTTCGGCTACGCAAAGCTCTGGTGATGACGCCGTCTTGGGCTCCACGGTGACCTCCATCTCGTAGTCCTCCTGGTCTTGGTCTCGTTGCACCGAAATGGCAACCTTTTCCTGATGCCTCGGTACTCCGCGGCTGCGCTTGCTCCCTTTGCACCAAAGAGGAAAGGAGGACGCTGCGCGGGCTGGCACCCGCCTGGCGCCCTGAGTCGTCATGGCTTGCGTCACGGGCACCTCGCGAGGTACCCCGCCTTGATTTCTCCGCCTCCTCGTGAGCCAGCCTGATGAGGCCGCGCCTGAGGAAGCTCCACGTCGTCCGCCCCGCGAGGCTTGGCCCCTCGCGAGGATCTTGAGTCTTGTGTTGGTGAAGATGGGCCGTGCCGGGCCCCCTTTGAGCCACGCCACAGGCCGCAGGCAGGCAACTCTGGGGACCCCCGTCCCCAGAACGCCGACCGTAGCCCCCGGGCCCAAGGCGCGCCCGGACTTGGCCGTGCCGAGAGGCGAAAGGGCAAGGGCGAAGCGCCGCGGGCCCTAACAGCCTGCGGCCTTGGGCGCTGCGTCGCAGTTGATGGGACGTGGGCGTCTCCGCTTCCCCACGTCGCCTTGGTGATCGTGCGAGTTGGACAAGTCCCTGCATGCAAATTGTGTCATGATTACCTGTGGTGGAGGTCGTTGGTTGGCCATCGCCAGCCATAAGTACGGGCCGGCGCGCGCCCTTCCAGTTCATCCCTCCTTGCTTCTCCTTTTTCTTCATGGCCCCGTCGAGGAGGTTCTCGGGCGCTGAGAAGGGGAAGGCTTGCCGGGTTGAGCCCGCCTCTCCCCCACCCAAGCGCGGCAGAGGGCGCCCTCGCAAGCATCCTACGGCCACCACGGTGGCTCCCCGCGGCCGTGGAGGCGATCTTCAGCGCAGCGACGGGTGGATTGCCGAGGCCGGGGGGCACGCTCCGGCTGCGCGTCCCCCCAGGTCGCGCGTTCCTGCTGCTGAAGTGCTGCCGGAGTTCGTCGTGTGATCGGCGGAGCCGGCTAGCACCCGGATCCCGCTTCCTTGCTTCCTCCTTGGCGAGCTCCCGGCCGGTGCCCCGGGCGGCCTCTGGCTCCAGGCCGACGGCTGCTGCAGCCGGGTCTCATTGGTCTCCCTGGAGGTGTCCGCGGCCGGGAGCCTGTCCCTGGCTCGCGGTTGGCAGACGTTTTCCCGTGCGCGTGGCCTGAGCCGTCGGTGCACCCTACATTTCAAGTTCGACGGCGATGCCACCCTCTACATGAGGGTGTTTGGGGAAGATGGTCGCCGCGCAGGGTGTTGCCCCGAAGGTGACGACCGCGGCTGGTAACCCAGCTCCGGTGATGACGGAGGGAGCAGCGCTCGCGCGGCTGGCGGCGTTCGGGGTTCCTCAAGCTTCTCCGGTTCTTCTTCAGGCGGCGACTCCTCTAGTGGTGGACGCGATCAGCCTCCACGCCGTCATATCTGCTTGGGGGGTGGCAACGTGTCCGCACGCCGCCGCGCCCTGGTGAAGCACGAGAGGGAGTCCGCCTGAGCTCCGGAGGCAGCTCGGGCCTTCACCGCGGGCCGGTGTGAGGCGAGCCGTGCCGGATTTGTCCTTCCTTTTCCCTTTTTCCTGCGTAACAAAGACAATAGTGTGGAGCCCCGCAGGGGCGTGTCTGGGTTATTGCTGTTAATCATCGTTTTGCTTTCATTACCGTTCCTTCCGGCTATGTGCCCGAGCGCGGATAGTTCTCGACCTCGGCCGTGAGAGGGGCGACCGACCCAGGCCCTTTGTTTGTGTCGCGGTGCCCGTGGGGCGCGGACTAGAGGGGTGCTCCTGTAAGGGGCCCAGGTCGCGAACTCTTTGAATGACTAGGATAGGAGCGCTCGCGAGGGCGCTCAACTGCCCCCCCCCCTCGCGAGGCCTTGCGCAAAAGAAATCGAGGCAGGAGAGTGAAAAGCCAAAGAATCGCAAGCCAAAGATGGCAACAACTTCAATAAAACTTCAAATGCGAACAATCAAGCCAACTGCGGAAAGCAAATGAAAAAGCCGCGTCCGGCACCTAATCTAGTCTTCGACGTCTTCTCACCAGCGCGGAGCTAAGTGCTGCCACTAGGCGTGGGAGGGAGCCCCAGGGCCTGAAGCCGGCGCTCCTGAGACTCCAGGGCGTGTACAACCCCACTCATTATTACATGAGAGTGTCACGGGCGGCGAGCTTCACAGGCGTTGGCCTTCTTCACAGGCTCTGCGCCTTTCTTCTTAGGGGAAACGAGCTTCACAGGCATTCGCCTTCTTCACAGGCTCTGGGCCTTTTCCAAAAAGGATGATCTTCACAGGCGTTCGCCTTCTTCACAGGCTCTGGCCCTTTTCCAAAAAGGACGATCTTCATAGGCACTTGCCTTGCTTCATAGGCTCCGGGCCTTTTCCAAAACACGATAGCTTCACAGGTACTCGCCTTGCTTTACAGGCTCTGGGCCTTTTCCAAAAAGGATGATCTTCATAGGCGTTCGCCTTCTTCACAGGCTCCGGGCCTTTTCAAGGGTAGAACCTCCGGAGGTGCTAGATGTTCCATGCATTCTGGACCGGCACTCCCTCCTGAGTCTCCAAGCGCGGGAGCCGGGCCTGGAAACATGAACAACCTTGAACGGGCCCTCCCACATGGGAGAGAGCTTGTGTAGTCCCTCCCTGAAGAGAACCCGTCTGAGCACGAGGTCTCCTACCTCGAGAGTCCTGTAACGGATGTTGCGGCAGTGATATCGCCGCAGTGCTTGCTGGTACCTCGCCGCTCGCAGCGCGGCTTCTTGGCGACGTTCCTCCCTCAGCACGAGGTCCATCCCCCGCATGGTGTCCTGCTATGCCTCGTCGAACGCTAGGACCCGCGCGGAGCGATGTCTGACCTCGTGAGGGAGGACAGCTTCCGCTCCGTAGACCAGGAAGAACGGGGTCTCCCCAGTCGGTTTGGTCGCGGTGGTGCGGATGGACCACAGCACGGACTGAAGCTCGTCGTACCAACCTCTGCCACAGGCCTCCAGCTTCTTCTTGAACGTCCTGGTCTTGAGGCCCCTCAGGACCTCCGCGTTGGCTCGCTCGGCCTGGCCGTTGCTTCGAGGGTGCGCCACTGAGGCGTAGCATATCTGCGTTCCAAGGTTAGCACAGTATGTTTTGAAGAGGTTACTGGTGAACTGCGAACCGTTGTCCGTGATAATGAGATTCGGCACCCCGAACTGGCTCACGATGCCCTTGATGAACTTGATCGCGGAACCCGCGGGAATGGTGCAGATAGCCTCTACTTCAGCCCACTTGGTGAATTTGTCCACGGCAACGTAGAGGTAGCGGTAGCCCCCTGGAGCCCGAGGAAACGGGCCCAAGATGTCCAACCCGCAGACTGCGAATGGCCATGAAAGGGGGATAGTCTGCAAGCCTCCTGCTGGCTGGTGGATCTGCTTGGCGTGGAACTGGCAGGCTTCACAAGCTTTCACTAGTTCCACGGCGTCGTTGAGCGCGGTGGGCCAATAAAACCCACTGCGGAACGCCTTGCCGACGAGGGTCCGCGATGATGAATGATGTCCGTAGTCCCCGCCGTGTATATCTTCCAGTAGTTCCTTCCCTTGCTCCCTGGAGATGCAGCGCAGGGATACACTGTTTGGTCGCTTCCGGTAGAGCTCTCCATCTTTGAGGCAGTATGTCGTGGCCTGGCGTGCCACTCGCTCCGCTTCCTCCTCCTTCTCCGGCAATGTCCCTTGCGCTAAGTAGCTCCGGAGCTCCGTGATCCAACATCCCTCCTGAGGTTCCATCGTCAGGAGCAGGCGCGCTCCTAAGGCCGGGCCACAGGTCGGAGCTCCTGAGGCAGGTGGCTGGGGGAGCTCCTCCCAGGGCTGAGCCATGTTTGATAATGATGGAAGAGCTGAGGGTTTGAAGAGCCGCTCCTCGAAAAGGCCAGGCTCCTGGGGTAACCGTCTGGTTGCGCGTTTGGCGATATCGTCGGCCTCCTGATTGGTGCCACGGGGCACATGCTGCAACTCCAACCCCCAGAATTGCTTCTCCATCCTGCGGACTTCCGCAAGGTAGGCTTCCATGTGCTCATCCTTCGGCTCGTACACCTTGTTGGAGAAATTGACAAGGAGCTGCGAATCGCCCTTGATGGTGAGGCGTTTCACTCCCAGGGCAGCCGCGGCCTTCAAACCCGCTATTAAGCCTTCATACTCCGCTATGTTGTTGGAGACTTTTTCGCCTTGCTAGAAACAGAGTTGCACGGCGTAATAAAGTTTGTCCTGTGTGGGCGATATAAGCACAGCCCCAGCTCCAGCGCCATGCCTGGAGAATGCCCCATCGAAGTACATGACCCAGCCCTCTGGCGTCTCGCTTCCCGGGGATAGGGACCGATCCTCACCGGCCTTGAGGCCTGGCGCCTCCGTCCACTCTGCCACGAAATCCGCCAACGCTGCTCCCTTGATGACCCTGGTCGTGCTGAATTCGAGCTGAAACGCTTGCAGTTCTATGTTCCACTCAACGACCCTTCCAGCTGAATTAGGGCTCCTGAGAACTCTCTCCAAGGGGTATGACGAGACGACCTTGATGGGGTGACCCTGAAAGTAGTGCCGCAGCTTGCGCGAAGCCACCAGTAGCGCGAGGAGGAGTTGCTGAGGCATGGGGTACCATGCCCTTGCATCCCGCAGCACTGTGGTGACGAAGTACACTGGGTGCTCAATGAGGCGGAGTGCGTCAGTGCTGGCGGCTTCTTCCGGAGACCGTGGTGCCTCTTGAGGCAATGAGGCCTCCTGAGGCGGACTGTCTGGAAGAGGGGCCTCTTCCGTCTCTGGTGCGCCCCTCTACGGCGGCTGATCCTCCTGAGCCGCGGTGGCGGTTTCTGTAGGCCTTCCTCGTCCCTGTTCTGCCTTGTCCCGGGCTGCTGCCGTGGTTTTGATTCGGCGCTCCCCTCTGACTGCCACCAAGGCTGCGCTGGCGGAGTAGGGAGTGGTGGCGAGGTAAAGCACCAGGGGCTCCTGAGGGCGCGGTGCCACCATGACCGGTGGGCTGGTCAGGTATCTCTTGAGATCCTGGAACGCCTTGTCAGCCTCTTCAGTCCACTCGAAGGGCCCCTTTTTCTTCATTACCTGGAAGAAGGGCAGGGCTCGTTCTCCCAACTTGGAGATGAAGCGCCCTAGCGCGGTCACGCGCCCCGTGAGCTTCTGCATTTCTCTGAGGGTCTTTGGCGGGCTCATGTCTTCCACCGCCTTGACCTTCTCTGGGTTAGCCTCGATGCCTCGGTGGGACACGAGGAAACCCAAGAGCTTGCCCGAGGGGACTCCGAACACACACTTCTCTAGGTTGAGCCGCAGGCTCACTGTGTTGAGGCTCACGAAGGTTTCCTCCAAGTCCTGTATCAAGATCCCAGCCTCCCGAGACTTTACCACAATGTCATCGACGTAAGCTTCAACATTCTTCCCGAGCTGCGGGCCCAAGGTGACGTGCATCAGCCGCTGAAAGGTCGCCCCAGCGTTTCGCAGCCCGAATGGCATGCACGTGTAGCAGTATACCCCACACGGGGTTAGGAAGGCCGTCTTCTCGACGTCTTCTACCGCCATCTTGATCTGGTGATACCTAGAGAAGGCATCCAGGAAGCATAACAGGTCGCATTCTGCAGTGGAATCGACAACCTGGTCGATGCGGGGGAGCGGGAACGCATCTTGCGGGCATGCTTTGTTGAGGTTGGTGAAGTCGACACACATACGCTCCTTCCCTCCCTTCTTTGGCACAACGACAGGGTTGGCCAACCAATATGGGTATCGGACCTCGCGGATGACCCCAGCGGCCTCTAATTTGCAGGTCTCCTGGATGATGAAGGCCTGCTTTTCTGTGGACTGCCGCCTGGCCTTCTGCTTCACAGGGCGCACGTTGGGGCACACGTTGAGGTGATGCTCGATTACACTCCTGGGGATCCCTGCCAACTGGTCCGGCTCCCAAGTGAATACCTTCTTGTTTGCACGCAGGAACCCGACCAGGGCCTCCTCCTGCTCGGGTTTGAGGTGGGCGCCTATGGTGAAAGTGGCGTTGGTGGACCCGTCCTCATCGACGGGTATCCGCTTGGTTTCCGCCTTGTCTTGGGTGAACAACTACTTCTTGGCGGGTGCAGCCCCCTTGGGCTCGGGGGTCTCCAAGTCGGCGGGCTGTGCCGACGGCGCCATCTTGAAGGCGAGCTTGAGCGCCCGCAGCGCATCCCCGGTGTCCCCGTGCACAGTGAGGACACCGTTTCTCCCGGGCATCTTCATGAGGTTATACGCCGGGTGCGTCGCGGCCATGAATTGGGCCAGCGCTGGGTAGCTGAGGATGGTGTTGTAGGGGAGGCTGATGGGGGCGATGTCGAAGTCAACCAGCTCTATGTGGAAGTTGTCGTAGGTGCCGAAGGTCACCGGGAGCCGGATCTACCCCAAGGAACTGGACGACTTGCCCCCGACGCCTGAGAAGGACCGGCTGGGTCGCAGCCGTTCCAGGGGTATGCGGAGGAGGTTGAAGGCCTCGACCGAGAGCACGCTGAGGCCCGCGCCGCCATCAACGAGGGTTCTGGTCACGGCCACCTGACAGATGGTGGGGGTGCACAACATGGGGAGCACACCCGAGCAGGCCGAGTTGGAGGGGTGGTCCTCCAAGCTGAAGGTCAGGCCAGTCTCGGGCGCCGCCCGATCCAGGGGAGCCCCCTGCCGCGTGGAAGCGGCGCTGACCCGGCGGACGAACGGCTTGACGTGGTGACTTGTGGGTGGCGCCTGCGAGCCGCCCAGGAGGGCCGCGACGACCGGGGGTGTTGGTGTAGCGCGATGGGACGGCGCAGGAGAGCCCCCTGCGGCGCGGACGACCTCGGGGGTGGCCCGGCGCTCCGCGCGGGCTCGTCGAGCGTCAGACATGAGTGTGATGATCGGAGGAGAACGGAGCGGCGGACGACGAATTCTGGCGCACCCCTACCTGGCGCGCCAAATGTCGGATTTCGGGTTCTGGCAGACCCTTAAGGTTCGAACACTGGGGTGCGCGCGGAGATCACGTCTTCTACCTCTCCATCTCGCAAAGATCTAGACTACTGAAAGAACTGCACAAGAGACACAAGGTTTATACTGGTTCGGGCCACCGTTGTGGTGTAATACCCTACTCCAGTGTGTGGTGGGTGGATTGCCTCTTGGGGCTGATGATGATGAGCAATACAAAGAAGAACAGCCTCGCGAGGGTCTGTTCTTGGATGGGGCGATGAACTGCTGGGAGGAGTTCAGCCACCTTTCTCTTTCTCTCTCTCTCTCTCTCTCAACCGACTGAACCCCCTTGCTATGTGGGTGGCTGGTCCTATTTATAGAGGCCCTGGTCCTCTTCCCAAATATTGAGCGGGAAGGGAGCCAACAATGGTGGGCTAATTTAAAGGGGGACAACAAGTATCAACTATCCTGACAAAAGCAGTCTTCACCTGCGCAAAGCTCTGGTGATGACGTCGTCTTGGGCTCCACGGTGACCTCCGTCTCGTAGTCCTCCTGGTCTTGGTCTCGTTGCACCGAAATGGCAACCTTTGCCTGATGCCTCGGTACTCCGCGCCTGCGCTTGCTCCCTTTGCACCAAAGAGGAAAGGAGGACGCTGCGCGGGCTGGCACCCGCCTGGCGCCCTGAGTCGTCATCGCTTGCGTCACGGGCACCTCGCGAGGTACCCCACCTTGATTTCTCCGCCTCCTCGTGAGCCAGCCTGACGAGGCCGCGCCTGAGGAAGCTCCATGTCGTCCGCCCCGCGAAGCTTGGCCCCTCGCGAGGGTCTTGAGTCTTGTGTTGGTGAAGATGGGTTGTGCCGGGACCCCTTTGAGCCACGCCGCAGGCCGCAGGCAGGCAAGTCTGGGGACCCCCATCCCCAGAACGCCGACAAAATCATAGTTGAGCTCTTTAATAGCCCAATATGCCTTATGCTCTAGTTCGAGAGGTAAGTGACATGCTTTTCCATAAACCATTTTATACGGAGACATACCCATAGGATTTTTATATGCAGTTCTATAAGCCCATAATGCATCATCAAGTTTCTTGGACCAATTCTTTCTAGACCTATTAACAGTCTTTTGCAAAATTAATTTGAGCTCTCTATTTCTCAACTCTACTTGACCACTAGACTGAGGGTGATAAGGAGATGCAATTCTATGATTAACATCGTATTTAGCAAGCATTTTACGAAAAGAACCATGAATAAAGTGTGAACCACCATCAGTCATTAAATATCTAGGGACTCCGAACCTCGGGAAAATAACTTCCTTAAGCATTTTAATAGAAGTGTTATGATCAGCACTACTAGTTGGAATAGCTTCTACCCACTTAGTAACGTAATCAACAGCAACTAGAATATGTGTGTATCCATTAGAGGCAGGAAAAGGTCCCATATAATCAAAGCCCCAAACATCAAACGGTTCAATGACAAGAGAATAATTCATAGGCATTTCTTGACGTCTACTAATATTACCAATTCTTTGATATTCATCACAAGACAAGACAAACTTATGGGCATCCTTGAAGAGAGTAGGCCAATAAAAACCAGATTGCAATACCTTATGTGCAGTTCTATCTCCAGTGTGGTGTCCTCCATAAGCCTTGGAATGACACTTGCGTAGGATCTTTTTCTGTTCATGCTCAGGTACACAACGTCTAATAACACCATCTACTCCTTTATAAAGATGTGTGTCATTCCAAAAGTAATGTCTCAAGTCATAGAAGAACTTTTTCTTTTGCTGGTATGTGAAGCTAGGTGGTATAAACTTAGCAACAATATAATTAGCATAATCATCATACCATGGAGTACTACGAGAAGTACTTATAACATTTAATTGTTCATCAGGAAAGCTATCATTAATAGGTAGTGGGTCATCAAGAACATTCTCTAACCTAGACAAGTTGTCTACAACAGGGTTCTCAGCACCCTTTCTATCAACAATATGCAAATCAAATTCTTGTAGCAAGAGAACCGATCTAATAAGTCTAGGTTTAGCATCTTTCTTTTCCATAAGATATTTAATAGCAGCATGATTAGTTTGAATAGTTACTTTAGAATCAACAATATAAGGTCTAAACATATCATAAGCAAATACAACTGCTAAAAGCTCTTTTTCAGTAGTAGCATAATTTCTTTGAGCATTGTCTAGAGTCTTACTAGCATAATGAATAACATTTAATTTCTTATCAACTCTTTGCCCTAGAACAGCACCTACAGCATAATCACTAGCATCACACATAATTTCAATGGGTAAATTCCAATCAGGTGGCTGAACAACAGGTGCAGAGACTAATGCTTTCTTAAGTGTTTCAAATTCTTCTACACAATCATCATCAAAGACAAATGGTATATCTTTTTGAAATAAATTAGTCAGAGGTCGAGAAATTTTTGAGAAGTCCTTAATGAACCTCCTGTAAAATCCGGCGTGACCAAGGAAACTTCTTATACCTTTGATGTCCTTGGGACATGGCATCTTTTCAATAGCATCGACCTTGGCTTTATCAACTTCAATAACTCTTTCGGAAACTTTATGCCCCAAGACAATACCTTCATTAACCATAAAGTGGCACTTTTCCAAATTCAAGACAAGATTAGTTTCTTCACATCTCTGCAAAACTCGATCAAGATTGCTCAAGCAATCATCAAAAGAGGAGCCATAGACGGAAAACTCGTCGATGAAAACCTCACAAATCTTTTCACAAAAGTCAGAGAATATAGCCATCGTGCATCTTTGAAAGGTAGCAGGTGCATTACATAAACCAAAAGGCATACATCTATAAGCAAAAGTACCAAAAGGTCATGTAAAAGTAGTCTTTGATTGATCTCTAGCCGACACAGGTATTTGAGAGAAACCAGAATAACCATCTAGAAAGCAATAGTGTGTATGTTTGCATAATCTTTCTAGCATTTGATCAATAAAAGGTAAGGGGTAATGATCTTTCTTAGTAGCTTTATTTAATTTGCGGAAATCAATTACCATCCTATAACATGTGATAATTCTTTGTGGAATCAATTCATCTTTATCATTAGGAACAACAGTAATACCCCCCTTCTTAGGGACACAATGGACAGGACTTACCCACTGACTATCAGCAACGGGATAGATTATACCTGCCTCCAGAAGCTTGAGTATTTTTTTTCTTACCACTTCTTTCATTTTAGGATTCAGACGTCGTTGAGGATCACAAACTGGTTTGGCATCTGCTTCCAAATTTATTTTATGTTGACATAGAGTGGGACTAATGCCCTTAAGATCATCAAGAGTATATCCAATAGCAGCACGGTGCTTCTTCAGAGTTTTCAATAATCTTTCTTCTTCATGCTATGAAAGGTTAGCACTAATAATAACAAGATATATCTTCTTTTCATCAAGATAAGCATATTTAAGATTATCAGGCAAAGGTTTAAGCTCAAACACGGGATCACCCTTGGGTGGAGGAGGATCCCCTAAAATTTCAACAGGCAAATTGTGTTGCAGAATAGGTTCCTGTTTAAAGAATACTTCATCTATTTCCCTTCTTTCATTCATGAACATATCATTTTCATGGTCTAGCAAATAGTGTTCTAAAGGATCACTAGGAGGTATGGCAATAGAAGCAAGACCAATAATTTCATCCTTACTAGGTAATTCTTCCTCACGATGTTGTTTACTAAATTTAGAGAAATTAAACTCATGAACCATATCATCCAAGCCAACAGTAACAACATTCTTTGTGTAATCTATGGTAGCATTGACAGTATTTAAGAAGGGTCTACCAAATATAATGGGACAAAAGCTATATTGTGGGGAACCAAGAACAAGAAAATCAGCAGGATGTTTAGTTTTCCCACACAAGACTTCAACATCTCTAACAATTCCCATTGGTGAAATAGTATCTCTATTAGCAAGTTTAATAGTAACATCAATTTCTTCTAACTCAACAGGTGCAATGTCATGCATAATTTCTTTGTATAAGTCAATAGGTATTGCACTAGCACTAGCACCCATATCACATAAGCCATGATAACAATGATCTCCTATTTTAACATAAATAACAGGCACGCCTACCACAGGTCTATGTTTATCTTTAGCACAAGGTCTAGCAATTCTAGCAGTTTCACCTTCGAACTGAATAACATGCCCATCAATATTATCAGACAAGAGATCTTTAACAATAGCAATATTAGGTTCTACTTTAACTTGCTCAGGAGGTGTATAAGTTCTAATGTTGCTTTTACAAACAACAGTTGAAGCTTTAGCATGATCCTTTATTCTAACAGGGAAAGGTGGTTTCTCAACATAAGAAGTAGGAACAATAGGATCATTATAAGTGACAGTCTTTTCTTCAACTTTAATAGGTGCAGCTACTTTTACTTCTATGGGAGGATGATATTTAAACCACTTCTCCTTAGGGAGATCAACATAAGTAGCAAAAGATTCACAGAAAGAAGCTACTATCTCAGAGTCAAGTCCATATTTAGTGCTCAACTTACGGAAAATATCGGTATCCATAAAAGATTTAATACAATCAAACTTAGGTGTCATACCTGATTCCTTACCTTTGTCGAGGTCCCAATCTTCAGAGTTGCGTTTAATTCTATCCAATAAATTCCATCTGAATTCAATAGTCTTCATCATAAAAGAGCCAACACAAGAAGTATCGAGCATGGTTTGATTGTTTTCAGAAAGCCAAGCATAAAAACTTTGCATAATTATTTCTCTTGAGAGATCATGATTGGGGCATGAATATAACATTGATTTAAGCCTCCCCCAAGCTTGAGCGATGCTTTCTCCTTCGCGAGGCCAGAAATTGTATATATAATTGCCATCACGATGAACAAGATGCATAGGGTAATACTTTTGATGAAATTCCAATTTCAATCTTTTATAGTTCCATGATTTCATATCATCACATAGCCTATACCATATCAATGCGTCTCCCTTCAAAGATAAAGGGAAGACCTTCTTCTTAGCAACATCATCGGGTATACCACCAAGCTTAAACAATCCACAAACTTCATCCACATATATTAAGTGCTCATCAGGATGCTTTATTCCATCTCCTATAAAAGGGTTAGCTAGCAGTTTTTCCGTCATACCCGAAGAAATTCAAAAGGAGTTTCATTTTTAATAGGTTCAGTAGGTTGAGGAGCAACTCTTTGCTCTTCTAGACGGGGTGAAGATACCTCGAACAAGCCCCTCAGAGAATTACTTTCCATAGTAACAAGTGACAGTAAATTTCAGCACACTATATAAATTTTTCCTTACCAAATTCCACCTACCAAAGGCGCTACACTCCCCGGCAATGGCGCCAGAAAAGAGTCTTGATGACCCACAAGTATAGGGGATCTATTGTAGTCCTTTCAATAAGTAAGAGTGTCGAACCCAACGAGGAGCAGTAGCAAATGATAAGCGGTTTTCAGCAAGGTATTCTCTGCAAGTACTGAAATAAGTGGTAACAGATAGTTTTGTGACGGGATAAATTGTAACGAGCAACAAGTAACAAAAGTAAATAAAGTGCAGAAAGGTGGCCCAATCCTTGTGTAGAAAAGGACAAGCCGGAACAAACTCTTATAATAGGAAAAGCGCTCCCGAGGACACATGGGAATATCGTCGAGCTAGTTTTCATCACGTTCGTATGATTCATGTTCGACACTTTGATAATTTGATATGTGGGTGGACCGGTGCTTGGGTGCTGTTCTTACTTGAACAAGCATCCCACTTATGATTAACCTCTATTGCCAGCATCTGCAACTACAACAAAAGTATTAAGGTAAACCTAACCATAGCATGAAACATGTGGATCCAAATCAGCCCCTTACGAAGCAACGCATAAATTATGGTTTAAGCTTCTGTCACTCTAGCAACCCATCTATCTATTACTTCCCAATGCCTTCCTCTAGGCCCAAATAATGGTGAAGTGTTATGTAGTCGACGTTCACATAACACCACTAGAGGCTAGACAACATACATCTTATCAAAATATCAAACGAATACCAAATTCACATGACTACTAATAGCAAGACTTCTCCCTTGTCCTCAGGAACAAACGTAATTACTCACAAAGCATATTCATGTTCATAATCAGAGGGGTAATAATATGCGTATAGGATCTAAACATATGATGTTCCACCAAATAAACCAACTAGCATCATCTACAAGGAGTAATCAACACGACTAGCAACCTACTAGCACCAATCCCGGACTTTGAGACAAGAATTGGATACAAGAGATGAACTAGGGTTTGGAGATGAGATGGTGCTGGTGAAGATGTTGATGGAGATTGCCCTCTCCCGATGAGAGGAGCGTTGGTGATGACGATGCTGATGATTTCCCCCTCCCGGAGGGAAGTATCCCCGGCAGAACAGCTCTGCCGAAGCTCTAGATTGGATCCGCCAAGGTTCCGCCTCGTGGCGGCGAAGTCTTGTCCCGAAAAGTTCCGTCTGATTTTTTTCTCATCGAAAGACTTCATATAGTAGAAGATGGACGTCGGAGACCCACCAGGGGGCCCACGAGGTAGGGGGCGCGCCCCCCACCCTCGTGAGCAGGGTGTGGGCCCCCTGGCCTTCATCTTTGGCAAGGATTTTTCTTTATTTATTTTAAGATGTTCCGTGGAGTTTTAGGACTTTTGGAGTTGCGCAGAATAGGTCTTTAATATTTGCTCCTTTTCAAGCCCAGAATTCCAGCTGCCGGCATTCTCCCTCCTTATGTAAACCTTGTAAAATAAGAGAGAATAGCCATAAGTATTGTGACATAAAGTGAAATAACAGTCCATAATGCAATAAATATCGATATAAAAGCATGATGCAAAATGGGCTTATCAGCGACCGAGGGACCGCCCGCGGGCAAGGAGCACCGCATGCCCGAGCGGTATTTTGATGATGTGCTGAAGGGATCCCGCATTGTAGAGGGCCAGTGTTCAAAAGGCATTATCTTTGAACAAAGTCATTCATGTTATCCCTTCCTGTATTAGGAAACAAAGCCGTTATGTAATATAATGTTTGTTGTTTGAAAATTTTACCTCCTATGCGGCCGTTTTGTTAAATCTAAGAGTTGGCCAGTCGTCGGCTTCAGCCCCCACGTAGGTAGTACGGGGGTGTTCGGGATGGAATCTAAACACTCTTGATCCAAGAGTTTGGTCCTTGAAGGTGGTGTTTAGCGCAACGAACCAGGCAATCATATTATGTGGCTTTATCACCCTCATTTAGCCATAGGAGTTTGACAATAGAAAAGTAGGCGCAGCCCCTAGTTAGTATTTAATCCGTACGGGTGCTGTAGACACCTGATCGGGTAAAGGCCGATTCGTCGCATAATGCAGAAAAATCACAAAAGATTTGTAACCTCCGAATAGCTGACCAGCTCTCGCCGTATCATGACAGTCAGTTTTCGGCTTTCTCTACTGAGGTGTTTGCTCGGATAAACCAGAAACACAATCGCAATACTTGTCCCATTACTACCCTAGCCGATAGGATGGAACGTAAGGTAGCAAGAAGAGGAGCCGGGCAACCCAACTATTGACCAAAGACATGATTCAGAGCCGATGCATATAATGCTAAAATTCAGGGTGCCGAACTGTACTGTAACAAGTGTTCGGACTTTGTTGCCGTAGTATGGAGCACAATGAAGCCCCTGGCGATCTAAAGCGTACCAAAGTGTACGGGTGCAAAGAATAGCGAAATAAAATGAAGTAGTAAGCTAGTGCCACGTAGGTTGGGCCTCAAACTATTTCCATTATAATTTAATTAATACGTCAAAGTGTATTTGTACAAATAGTGCGATAAGCAACATGGCTATTTAACATGCCAAGACCAAAGGGGAGCTGCGTGCGGGTCTTGAAAACAGGTAGAATGAGCGTCAAGAAGAACATCTAGAGATTCCCCCACATGTCTGTATTAATTGCCGCCTTGGTATATCTATCCTTCGAATGGCCCGATGATCAGGCCGTCGAGAGGGGCTTGTGCATAAGAGACCAAAAATGGTAAAAAGAAAAAGGAAAAGAATGTGTGACAGCCGTATGATGGACCACAATCAGGTTGCGCCTCTGTCTATGCCCATGGTATTTTGAGTGTGTAGTTATGTACGCGTGGTACGTACGCCGCCATTTGGTCGGGACTGAGACAGAGGCCGAATTGCTAGTCGAGCTCCTGACGGGCTGGGCTGTCCAGCTGTAGAGTAGTCTGGACTCATTTGACAGTGTCCGGGAGCTTGGCTGCCGAATTATGGTTCTTCTTGATAAGGCCGCTTTGTACTTCTGTTGCTAGGGCCACGGTGTGCTCCTCAGTACGGAGGGAACGCTCCGTGTTTCCATTGACTATTATGACACCGTGTGGTTCGGGCATCTTAAGTTTGAGATAAGCATAGTGTGGCACCGCATTGAATCGAGCAAATGCAGTTCGTCCAAGCAGTGCGTGATAGCCACTACAAAAGGGGACGATGTCAAAGATCAATTCTTTGCTTCGGATGTTCTCTGGGATCCGAAGACAACTTCCAATGTGATTGAACCCGTGCAGCGGGCCTCTTCACCTGGTATTACTCCTTTAAAGGTAGTTTTTGTGGGCTTGGTCCTTGATGGATCGATGCCCATTTTGCGGACTATATCCTGATAGAGCAGGTTGAGGCATGATACGTCTCTGTCGTATCTATAATTTTTGATTGTTCCATGCCAATATTATACAACTTTTATATACTTTTGGCAACTTTTTATACTATTTTTGGGACTAACATATTGATTAAGTGCCCAGTGTCAGTTCTTGTTTGTTGCATGTTTTTTGTTTCACAGAAAATCCATATCAAACGGAGTCCAAACAGGATAAAAACTGACGGAGATTTGTTTGGAATATATGTGATTTTTTGGAAGAAGAATCAACGCGAGACGATGCCCGAGGGGGCCACGAGGCAGGGGGGACACCGCGTAAGGTGGTTGGTTCCCTTCTTTCTCCGCAACAAAGCCAATATCCGAATAAAAATCGTGTCCAAAATTCAGCCCAATCGGAGTTACGGATCTCCGGGAATTTAAGAAACGGTGAAAGGGCAAAATCAGGGAACACGGAAACAGAGTGAGACAGAGAGACAGATCCAATCTTGGAGGGGCTCTCGCCCCTACCATTCCATGGAGACCATGGACAAGAGGGGAAACCCTTCTCCCATATAGGGCGAAGGTCAAGGAAGAATAATAAGAAGGGGGGCTCTCTCTCCCCCTCTCTCCCGGTGGCGTCGGAACGCCGCCGGGGCCATCATCATCACCGCAATCTACACCAACAACTTCACCGCCATCATAACCAACTCTTCTCCCCTCTATGCAACGGTGTAACCCCTCTTTTACCCGTTGTAATATCTACTTAAACATGGTGCTCAATGCTATATATTATTTCGCAATGATGTATGGCTGTCCTATGATGTTTGAGTAGATCCATTTTGTCCTATGGGTTAATTGATGATCGTGATTGGTTTGAGTTGCATGTTTTAGTATTGGTGTTGTACTATGGTGCTCTCCGTGTCACGCAAGTGTGAGGGATCCCCGCTGTAGGGTTTGCAATATGTTCATGATTTGCTTATGGTGGTTGGCGTGAGTGATAGAAACACAGACCTGAGTAAGTAGGTTGTTTGCGTATGGGAATAAAGAGGACTTGATGCCTTATAATGCTATGGATGGGTTTTACCTTAATGCTCTTTAGTAGTTGCAGATGCTTGCTAGAGTTCCAATCATAAGTGCATATGATCCAAGAAGAGAAAATATGTTAGCTTATGCCTCTCCCTCAAATAAAATTGCAATAATGATTACCGGTCTAGTTATCGATTGCCTAGGGACAAATAACATTCTTGTGACAACAAGTTCTCTACTAAAACTAACTTAGTTGTGTCTTCATCTAAACAGCCCCTACTTTTTATTTACGCGCTCTTTATTATCTTGCAAACCTATCCAACAACACCTACAAAGTATTTCTAGTTTCATACTTGTTCTAGGTAAAGGCAAACGTTAAGCATGCGTAGAGCTGTATCGGTGGTCGATAGAACTTGAGGGAATTTTGTTCTACCTTTAGCTCCTCATTGGGTTCGAAACTGTTACTTATAGAAAGAGTCTACAATTGATCCCCTATACTTGTGGGTTATCAAGACCTTTTTCTAGCGCCGTTGTAGGGGAGTTATAGCGTGGGGTGAATATTCTCATGTGTGCTTGTTTGCTTTATCGCTAAGTAGTTTTTATTTTGTGCTCTTGTTTTCTATCTTTACTTATCGGTAGGAAATGCAAAATACCAAAAAATTAGATGTACCTACTACACAATGGTTGAAGAACCACTCAAATTTTTTCACACTCCTGAAGCTTTTTACATGGATCATCTTCGATCCCTATGTCCTCGTGCTGAAACCCCAACTAGCTTAGTTGAGGGCAAAACTTTAGATGAGCATGCTTGTTATGTGCGACACCGCATATCTGAAAAAGGGAAACTTTTACTGGATCAAATTCATTGTTTGCAATGCTATCCTTGGAATTTATGTGAAATATGTGATTTTACTTGTTGTTCTGAAGACCCTAAGAAACACCTTCCCTACCAACGTGAGTTTAGTGATAATGGAATCGTATCTTCGTATGCTAACAGTGTTTATAATTACTATGATGTTCAACAAATTGAAGAATTTGTTGCTTTTAAGGGTGCTTATGAAATTGCTTCTTTGATTGGAAAGTATGATGCTACTCTTTACAAATCTGAAATTTTTTCCATACTTAAATATTGTCATGATAATTATGCTTCTAATGCCTATGTTAAACCATATATTGAGGACTCCTCAACTGTCCAAGAAGACACTAATATTTTGCAGGAGTCTATGGAAGAAGAAATTGATGAAACTATGAGCTCATTGGATGAAAAAGATGATGAGGAGAGCGAAGAACAAAAGGAGGAAGAGCAGATTAGTTACCCGTGCCCACCTTCTAATGAGAGTAACTCTTCAATTCATACACTGTTTAATTTCCCTTCATGCTTACCGAAGGATGATTGCTATGATGATTGTTATGATGCCGTCGATTCTTTTGAAATATCCCTTTTTGATGATGCTTGCTATGCTTGTGGCCAAGATGCAAATATGAATTATGCTTATGGAGATGAACTTGCCATAGTTCCTTATGTTAAACATTAAATTGTTGCTATTGAACCCACGCATGATAGTCCTATTATCTTTTTGAATTCTCCCGACTACACTATATCGGAGAAGTTTGCCCTTATTGAGGATTATATTGATGGGTTGAGTTTTACTACCACACATGATGATTTCGATAGATATAATATGCTTGTGCTTGCTTCTCCTACTTACAATTATTATGAGAGAGGAACTACATCTCGTCCTTTCCATGTTTCCACTATGATAAAATTGCAAGAAACTGTTTATACTATGCATTGGCCTTTACTATGTGCGCATGAATTGTTCTTTTATGACATGCCGATGCATAGGAAAAGAGTTAGACTTTGTTGTTGCATGATATATGTTACTTTGTGATCACTACTAAATCAGAAATCACTGTTAATTAAAATTGACTTTGATATACCTTGGGATCCGAGTGGATCCATTACTTGAGCACTATATGCCTAGCTTAATGGCTTTAAAAAAAGCGCTGCCAGGGCGACAACCCGGAAGTTTTAGAGAGTGATTTATTTCTGTTGTGTGCTTTTATAAAGTTTAAAAATAAAAATAATGTGTCAAGGTTTTCCTTTAGGATGTTTACATTGCTTGTTGGTTTGTGCGGTGCAAGACAGAAACTTTGGCTGTAGTGCGCGATTTTACATTTTTTACTGGAACGTCAAACGGTTCTGAAACTTTTTGTACTGTATTTATATAAATTTTTTTATTTTTCCTAATTTTTTCATAAATTTTGGAGTACCAGAAGTATGGTGAATGTTCAGATTACTATAGACTGTCCTGTTTAAGACAGATTCTGTTTTTGATGCATAGTTTGCCTGTTTTGATGAAACTATTGATTTCTATTAGTGGATTAAGCCATATAAAAGTTATATGATAGTAGCTACAATGCAAAAACAAAATACTAATTGGTTTTCAACAGTACTTAGAGTAGTGATTTGCTTTATTATACTAAGGGATCTTATCGAACTTTCTGTTAAGTTTTGTGTGATTGAAGTTTTCAAGTTTTGGGAGAGATCACGATGGATGAAGGAATAAGGAGTGGCAAGAGCCTAAGATTGGGATGCCCGAGGCACCCCAAGGAAATATTCAAGGACTCCCAGGCAGCCAATCTTGGGGATGCCCCGGAAGGCATCCCCTCTTTCTTCTAATAATCATCGGTAATTTCACTTGGAGCTATATTTTTATTCGTCACATGATATGCGTAAATCTTGGAGCGTGTTTTGCATTTAGTTTTCACTTTTCTTTTATGTGCCAAGATGGTATGATATAGTCTTTGGTTGATTTATAGAATGCTCATTGCACTTCACCTATATTTTTTGAGTATGGCTTTATAGAATGCTTCATGTGCTTCGCTTATATCTTTTAACGTTTGGATTGCCTGTTTCTCTTCACATAGAAAACCACCATTTGTAGAATGCTCTTTTTCTTCACTTATATTTGTTCGAGAGTGGGCATATCTTTTGATGAAATTATAAAACTCTCTTGCTTCACTTATATCTATTTAGAGAGATCACAGGAACCGATCATTCACATGGTTAGTCATAAAATCGTACATAAAGCTTGTAGATCACTGAATATGATATGTTTGATTCCTTGCAATATTTTTGCGATATAAAGATGGTGATATTAAAGTCATGCTAGTGGGTAGTTGTGGATTGTATAAATACTTGTGTTTTGGTTTGTGATTCCCGTAGCATGCACGTATGGTGAACAGTTATGTAACGAAGTTGGAGCATGAGGTATTTATTGATTGTCTTCCTTACGAGTGGCGGTCGGGGACGAGCGATGGTATTTTCCTACCAATCTATCCCCCTAGGAGCATGTGAGTAGTACTTTGTTTCGATGACTAATAGATTTTTGCAATAAGTATATGAGGTCTTTATGACTAATGTTGAGTCCATGGATTATACGCACTCTCACCCTTCCATCATTCCTATCCTCTTCGGTACCGTGAATTGCCCTATCTCACCTCAAGAGTTGGTGCAAACTTCGCTGGTGCATCCAAACCCCGTGATATGATACGGTCTATCACACATAAGCCTCCTTATATCTTCCTCAAAACAGCCACCATACCTACCTATTATGGCATTTCCATTGCCATTCTGAGATATATTGCCATGCAACTTCCATCATCATCATCATATACATGACTTGAGTATTTATTATCATATTGCTTTGCATGATCGCAAGATAGCTAGCATGATGTTTTCATGGATTGTCCGTTTTTTTATGTCATTGCTACGCTAGATCGTTGCACATCCTAGTACACCGCCGGAGGCATTCATATAGAGTCATATCTTTGTTCTAGTATCGAGTTGTAATATTGAGTTGTAAGTAAATAAAAGTGTGATGATAATCATTATTAGAACATTGTACCATGATCAAAATAAAAGTGGCCAAAGAACCCCCCCCCCAAAAAAAATATATAGGCCAAAGAAGCCTACAAAAAAAGAAAAAAAGAAGGGTCAATGTTACTATCCTTTCACCACACTTGTGCTTCAGAGTAGCACCATGTTCTTCATATAGAGAGTATCTTGAGTTATCACTTTCATATACTAGTGGGAATTTTCATTATAGAACTTGGCTTGTATATTCCAATGATGGGCTTCCTCAAATGCCCTAGGTCTTCATCAGCAAGCAAGTTGGATGCACACCCACTTAGTTTCAGTTTGAGCTTTCATACACTTATAGCTCTTAGTGCATCCGTTGCATGGCAATCCCTACTCCTCGCATTGACATCAATTGATGAGCATCTCCATAGCCCGTTGATTAGCCGCGTCGATGTGAGACTTTCTCCTTTTTTGTCTTCTCCACACAACCTCCACCATCATATTCTACTCCACCTATAGTGCTATGTGCATGGCTCACGCTCATGTATTGCGTGAAAGTTGAAAAGGTTTAAGAACGTCAAAAGTATGAAACAATTGTTTGGCTTGTCATCGGGGTTGTGCATGATTTGAATATTTTGTGTGGTGAAGATGGAGCACAGCCAGACCATATGATTTTGTAGGGATAACTTTCTTTGGCCATGTTATTTTGAAAAGACATGATTGCTTTATTAGTATGCTTGAAGTATAATTGTCTTAATGTCAAATGATAGACTATTGCTTCGCATCACTCGTGTCTTAATATTCATGCCAAGATTAGATTACATGATCAACATTATGCTAGGTAGCATTCCACATCAAAAATTATCTTTTTTATCATTTACCTACTCGAGGACGAGCATGAATTAAGCTTGGGGATGCTGATACGTCTCCGTCATGTCTAAAATTCATGATTGTTCCATGCCAATATCATAAAACTTTCATATACTTTTGGCAACTTTTTATACCATTTTTGGGACTAACATATTGATTCAGTGCCTAGTGCCAGTTCCTGTTTGTTGCATGTTTTTTGTTTTGCAGAAAATCCATATCAAACAGAGTCCAAATGGGATAAAAACTGACGGATATTTTTGTTGGAATATATGTGATTTTTGGGAAGAAGAATCAACGCGAGACGATGCCCGAGGGGGCCACGAGGAAGGGGGCGCGCCCTGGGCCCTCGTGGCCACCCTGTAAGGCGGTTGGTGCCCTTCTTTCACCGCAAGGAAGCCAATATCCCGATAAAAATCATGTCCAAAATTCAGCCCAATTGGAGTTACGAACTCCGGGAATTTAAGAAACGGTGAAAGGGCAGAATGAGGGAATGTAGAAACAGAGAGAGACAGAGAGACGGATCCAATCTTGGAGGGGCTCTCGCCCCTCCCATGCGATGGAGACCATGGACCAGAGGGGAAACCCTCCTCCCATCTAGGGGGAAGGTGAAGGAAGAATAAGAAGAAGGGGGGCTCTCTCCCCCTCTCTCCCGGTGGCGCCGGAACGCCGCTGGGGCCATCATCATCACCACAATCTACACCAACAACTTCACCACCATCATCACCAACTCTTCTACCCTCTATGCAGTGGTGTAACCCCTCTTTTACCCATTGTAATCTATACTTAAACATAGTGCTCAATGCTATATATTATTTCCCAATGATGTATGGCTATCCTATGATGTTTGAGTAGATCCGTTTTGTCCTATAGGTTAATTGATGATCATGATTGGTTTGAGTTGCATGTTTTATTATTGGTGTTGTCCTATGGTGCTCTCCATGTCACGTAAGTGTGAGGGATCCCTGCTGTAGGGTTTGCAATATGTTCATGATTTTCTTATGGTGGGTGGCGTGAGTGATAGAAACACAGACCCGAGTAAGTAGGTTGTTTGCGTATGGGAATAAAGAGGACTTGATGCCTTATAATGCTATTGTTGGGTTTTACCTTAATGATCTTTAGTAGTTGCGGATGCTTGATAGAGTTCCAATCATAAGTGCATATGATACAAGAAGAGAAAGTATGTTAGCTTACGCCTCTCCCTCAAATAAAATTGCAATAATGATTACTGGTCTAGTTATCGATTGCCTAGGGATAAATAATTTTCTCGTGACAACAAGCTCTCCACTAAAACTAACTTAGTTGTGTCTTCATGTAAACAACCCCTACTTTTTATTTACGTGCTCTTTATTATCTTGCAAACCTATCCAACAACACCTACAAAGTATTCCTAGTTTCATACTTGTTCTAGGTAAAGCGAACGTTAAGCGTGCGTAGAGTTGTTTCGGCGGTCGATAGAACTTGAGGGAATATTTGTTCTACCTTTAGCTCCTCGTTGGGTTCGACACTCTTACTTACAGAAAGAGGCTACAATTGATCCCCTATACTTGTGGGTTATCAAGGCTACTACCGCCGTGCATGAGGACTCGCATGAGGTGGAATCCATCAATAATTGGGTCAAGGACAAGTGTGGCTGAACCGCCATGACGGATACTGGTCAGATGATCCCTGCGATCGAAGGTGATCGGATAGGACGACCATGGGTTGAATTTTGGGGCGACTGGCTCTATTGCATAGACGTCCCTGAGCGCACATTTGCGCTCCCTTTTGGGTATATGAGTAGCGTATATCATGCTCATCGTTTTAACCTGGGGGGAAACTTCTTCTGTCCCCCTATGTTCGGCGGACGAGGCTCGTCGTTGTCATTCTCGCTTTGCAATCCCTTCTCCTTGTCTTCGACATTCAACTTGCCAGCCTATTTGAAGACCCAACAACTCCGGTGGGTATGATTGGCTGGTTTATCAGGGGTGCCGTGGATCTGACATGGATGATCGAGTATGTGGTCCAGGCTGGAAGAGCCCGAATTGTTTCTTTTACATGGCTTCTTCCGCTAACTGGACTTGGAGCCAGTAAATCCGGCGTTGATCGCTGTGTCATCAGTATTTTCACCATTGTTTTGACGCTTATGCCTGTTGCGTCGGGGCTTGCCGTTGCTATTCTTGGCTACGGAGGTGCTACGTTCGCTTGCATTATGATTGCTACGGGCTAGCCAACTATCTTCGCCCGCACAAAAGCAGGTCATAAGTGCCGTGAGGGCCGCCATGGACTTCGGATTTTCTTGGCCGAGGTGTCGGGTAAGCCATTCGTCACGGATGCTGTGCTTAAAGGCCGCTAGGGCTTCAGCATCCGGGTAGTCAACAATCCGGTTCTTTTTAGTTAAGAACCTTGTCCAGAATTTCCTGGCTGACTCTCCGGGCTATTGAACCATGTGACATAAGTCGTCGGCATCCAAGGGTCGGACATATGTGCCTTGGAAGTTGTCGCGGAAGGCGTCTTCCAAGTCCTCCCAACTGCCAATGGAGTTTTCGGGCACACAGTTCAACCAGTGCCGAGCTGGTCCCTTGAGTTTTAGCGGGAGGTATTTGATGGCATGAAGATCATCACCGCGGGCCATATGAATATGGAGAAGAAAGTCCTCAATCCATACTGCGGGATCTGTTGTTCCATCATATGATTCAATATTATTGGGTTTAAACCCTTCTGGGAATTCATGCTCCATTACTTCATCAGTGAAGCATAGGGGCTGTGTGGCGCCTCTATATCGGGCCAGGTCGCGACGTAGTTCGGATGGAGTCCGCCTGCGGCTTTCGGCCCGGGCATAATTATGCTTGTCATGTTTGGCTTGATAGTCATCGTCGCACGTCGAGGCACACCCACACGATCTGTAGATCGACCTGGACGGACCTGATTTATTCTTTAGGTCCTGCCGTAGTTCATATGTGTGTCCCCGAGCCGTTGTGTGTCTACCTTTACGGCGAGATAGTATAGGCCGGTGATCGGCTTGAGTCGCCGTTTTGTCCCGGCCACGTGGTGGTCGGTTAGCCGCATTACGTGTTGCTGGTACAGTCTCAAGTGCCTCGTCGTCGAATTGAGATAGCAGTTTACGCTTCGGGTAACTTTTGGTTGGGTGCACGAGGCCGTATTACTCGGTTGACAGGACATTAGTCCATCCGTCGTTGAGTAGATCTTGATCAGCTTGAAGTTGCTGCTATTTCTTTTTCAGACTCCTTGCAGTGGCTATTATCCATTGCTCAAAGCGCTCCTTCTCAAGAGGTTCCTCTGGCATGATAAAGTCTTCTTCGCCAAGGCTCACCTCATCCTCAGAGAGAGGAAGATAATTGCTGTCCTCCGAGTCTTCGTTTTTAGCCTGTTCATCAGGGCTAACTTGCCAATCTTCTCGGTCATCCTATTCAGAGGTCGGCTCAACGAGGTTTTCTTGGTCTTCGGCATCGTCCGGAGTATTGTTGTCTCTCGTGCCGGTATTGCTGTCTTTGCTGCGGCGCGATTTAGAGCGGCGCCGTCGTTGTTTTGGTTGTATCTCGGGAGGTTTATCCTCTACTGGATGTTTCTCGTTATCGCCGTCACCCTCCTTGGGTGTATCCATCATGTACATGTCATAAGAAGAGGTGGCCGTCCAGCGTCCGGTAAACGGTGGGTTTTGGACCTGCTCTTCTAAAGCATCATCGTCCATACTGTCGATGTCTTTGGAGCCGTAATCGAGCATGTCAGTTAAGTCCTCGACAGTGTCTATGAAGTGGGTGGTGGGTGGGACGTAAAATTCCCTGCTCTCAGCCCCTAGTCTGGGCTAGGCGTAGTTCAGACATTGCTCCTCTGTAATGATGAGGGATCGCATCAAGTCCAGTGCCTCACTTAAAGGCGAGATTTGGCCAGGGAGAAGAGAATCCGTGGAGTACGGCGGGAAGGGTATTCCTCGGCCGAGCCCACACGATGCTGACTCCGAGAGTTCGGGGCCAGTGTCCAAGGAAGAGTCCGGCTTTGTGATGGTTGCCAGTGACACGGCTTCCTTCGGCTCTCCGTACTGGGCCTAGTGGCCATAGACAGTCCGACGGGTTTAGAAACCCCGTCTTCGGACCTGGCAACGGGCTCAGGCTCTAATGCCAGAGCGGAGGTTGGGGTCGTTAATCCTTGGAAGATCAAGTCTCCTTGGATTTCAGGGACATAATCCAGGTTTCCAAAACTAATCTAGTGACCTGGGGGTAGCTGTCGATCTGCTCTAGATGGCCAAGCGAGTTGGCCCGCGGTGCGAAGCCGCCAAACACAAAGATCTGACCAGGGAGGAAAACCTCCCCCAGGGAAGCATTATGGTAGATGATTGATGGAGCCATCGAACCTTCTGGTGACGACGCAGCGAAACTCTCAATGAAAGACCAATGTCGGTGTCAAAACTGGCGGATCTCGGGTAGGGGGTCCCGAACTGTGCGTCTAGGATCAGGTAGGGGGTCCCGAACCAATGTCGGTGTTAAAACCTGAGTAAACATCGTGTCTCCTGCCTCCTATTACCATCGATCCTAGAGGCACAGTTCGGGACCCCCTACCCGAGATCCGCCGGTTTTAACACCGACATTGGTGCTTTCATTGAGAGTTTCGTTGGGTGATCAGCAAAAGGATCAATGGCTCACCCGCAGGTCGACTGCGACGCCGGCATCTTCGTCGCCGGCTCGACTTGTCACCTTGGCTCGACCGAGGACCGCGCTCTATCTCCGATCGTCATGTTCGGATGGGGTCCTTCAACATCAATTCCGATCTCTATCATGATCATAGAGGAGTCATCCATGGAGCTCGAGGGCTCAACGTCAACATTGCCCTCGGGCGGCCGTGCTGTTTTTATGGACAGCGAACTTGTATTCGCCGTCACCACCTCCTCCAGCGTCGGTTTGACGATTGCTTTGGTGGAATGGTGTGGAATTACGTCTACAACAGCCATGCAAAATTTCGTCGAGTTCCGATGGAGAAATCTCCGACAATCTATGATATACCGGAGCCCTGTCAAATCTGGACGGGAATCTGGACGAGTTTAGGGTGTGGTCTCCAGAGCCCAGCTCGGAGGTCCTTTGGAAGATCCAACTGTTCATCTACTACGGAATTCCCATATCTACCACCCCTCCAATTTTAGCTCGATCCAACGGTTCAAACTTCGGGAACCTTCCAATGAGTGGACCAATTTTTGGATCTGTTTTTTGCGCGAATACGGATCCGACCCGAATTCATGTTTCTTTATGAACGTGATATTGGACAACCTTTTTAGAGGAATTCTCTTCTAGGGTATTGTGCGTCGTTTTTAAACATGTGCCCGTAAATTTTTAAGCCTCCCCTGAGGTCATCTTCATCATCATGCTGGTGTCAAACCAGTCCGGAAATATTGCTCCAAGGCTGTCGACCTGCGCTAGACACGTCATCACTTTGTTGAGCCGAGCTCAACTTCTTCGGATCATCATCTTGGCAAGCCAAACAAGAGTCCAGCATCATGAAGGATAAATCATCACCAACATCGCCGCCCCACGGATTACACGGAGCGGGCATACCGGCATCGCCGCAGGGTCACTTCATCAAGCCGGCATCGACCACATCACAACCTGCATCGGCAGGGCCGCACTATTGCTTCCTCAAGCTTGTGTCCATCACGCCGACCTACTTTGACTCATCGGCTGACATCGAGGCTTCGCCATCTCTTCATGAACCTACTCCGGAGACTTCGGCGTCACTAGCCGACCAACTCCGTCACGTTAGCTGGACCGAGGGCTTTGCCTCGGCGAGCCAACCTTTGCCAGCATCGCCATACCGTCGCTTTATCGCCCATCAGGCAATGGATGTGCGGATCGAGTCCCAATTTTCGGAATCACCTTTATTCGGATTGCTATAACAAATAAACCAGGTGTTATTAATCCTAGTATTTTTTGCTTGTTCGGGTTCATTTTTCCCAAGGAATTATTACTCTGGTTTGTTCATCATATGTACACAGGTCTATCAAATGATGGCCGCATTAACGAGGGTCGCATGGTGGTTCAGTCAGTTTTCATACATGGTCAGGCGAACGCCGCATCCGGAACTCGGACCGACCTGTGAATTCAGGCTTTGCCACGCCTTTACCGCATCACGCCGACGCCCGGCATTGACATTGACTTCGGCGCCAGGCCATATTTCTTTTATTACTCACTTTGCGTAAATTATTTATTATGCAACGATTTTTTTAATTATTATTATTACTATTATCTCTGGTTTGCACTATTTTTTGTGCACAGGAAAATGATCTGGGTTGGGCAGTATCATCAACTCGGCGTACTGACATACCACGTCACCTCGGCTGGACGGGGGGCTTCGTCAACACTTCATTACCCCATGCCAGGGACTTCGGCATCACTCTGCCGGCCCGCATTGACCGTGCTATGTCACCACTTCGGAGTGCCGAGCTCTTTGCTCCGCCACCTTGGGACCGGCTTGGGGGATGGAACCTTGTCCCGCATTAAGCTCGGGTCGCGTCATCAATACCGAACACATTAACCAGCTAAGTTGCCTTCATGCTCAAAGTTTTAAAATTTTAACTTGTGTTCGGTTCGACCAAGCATTATAACTTTTTGAAAAAAAAGTTTCTTGTAGAGAATCTCCTTGTCAAAACTTTGTTTGTGACACACAAATTCAAATACCCTATTTACTTGGGGGCTCCCTTGATGGAGCTTTTCCTTTTGCATATGATTATACTTGTACGGCTTCGTTCCTTGTTCGTGTATTATGCCACAATATGCACCATATTGACCTAAGCGATTTGCATGTTGGGTTGCCTGGCTCCTGTGCTTACCCCTACGTTCCCGATTGTTCGGCTAGGGAGTAAAGGGAGCACCTCTGCGATTGTCATGACCGGGTCATCCGAGCTCTGACCTCAGACTGGGTGAAGCCGAAAGCTAGCGCTCTTATTATTTTCAATCATGGTCGGCACACAACGGAACTCATGAGTACAAAAATCTATTACACAAGTCTCATAGTAATAATGAGCACCGAAGAAAGGTATCGACGGGGGTACTATTTTCTTCGAAGATGCTTCTTGCACTTCGTTAGTAATATAGCATAAGTTCCCTGAGCGCGCTTTGTCTGTTACAACCTTATGGCCTGATTGCCTGGTCATCGGAAACACCGTCGATACTCTCGACAGGCAGAGTACATGACACTTTTCGGCCCTTGGCCGAAGAGGGAGAAGCCAACGGTCGTTTAAGATGCGTTTTAAGTTCGGGTGGACACAAATATGATATAAGTACTTCGGTACATACAATCATTATACATAAAATTCTTACCCAAGTCACTTGGGGGCTCTTAAAATTTATATATGAGCTGTAAATGTGTTTTCTTCTTAGTCGTTGTCAAAACACGACAGAAGCACAATTTTTTCTTTCTCTTCCAATTTTCGGATTGGCACCGAACACTTGATCTTGTTCGGACATCATGTTTTTACTGACATTTTTTGGTTTTCCAAGCTTTTTGGCACTTTTAAACTATTTGTGTGTTTCCAGCACAAGTCTCACAGTGCAATGCCGGACACCTTTATAGATTCGGCAAAAACATTCTCGGATCACACTATATATGCATTGGTTTCGAATTGTGTCTTTGGTCAATAGTTGGGTTGCCCGGCTCCTGTGCTTGCCTCCTTCGTTCCGCTTTGTTCGGCTAGGTGTGCAAAGGGAGAACCACTGCGATTGTGCTTCCAGCTCACATGGTTAAGCACCTCAGTGGAGAAAGCCGAAAACTGACTGTCACAATAAGCATAAAATGGTCAGCCATCTGATGACGGTGTTAAATGACGGACCATCCATAACAATGGCCGAAGTGTTTACGGCTTGACCTCTACTGTCGCCGAACACTACTGGGGGCTATTAACTGGCCTCCCAAACTAAATCCTCGATATTTTGCTCTTACATTAGAGCTGAGGTTTCATGATCATGCTTAGCATGACAACCCAAAGAAAGGAATCGATAGCGGGACTATTTTCTTTGGAAGACATTTCTTATGTTAAACAATAATATAACATATCTCTCTGCGTACCTTCGCTTATAAAATCGTATGGCCAGATTGCCTTCTTTGTCGTAAATCTTTGCCCTCATAAAGGCTTTATCAAGTAGGATAAACACTCCTCGGCTACTAGCCGAGGAGGTGGAAGCCGATGGTTGGTCAACAAAGTTTTGTACAATGCGGATTCGAGCATTAAGGATGTAAAGTACTTGGATACATAGAGTCATTACACATAATTTGTGAATTTACTATGGATATCGATCCTTAATTCGGCCACCCGTGCCCGCATTAAGGCTCGGGGGCTACTGGGCTTCGGGCTTATTATTTACAAATATTAAAGGGGCACATCGATCCCCTGATCTGGTGTTGCCACCCGACCAGTGTCTCGGGGGCTACTGCATTGCCTGTCCAATGCAGAAAATTTTAAGTGCAATACAGTTTCCGAGGAGATTATGATCCTCACGTTGGTCGGCCGCACCTAACCTGAGTCTCGAGGACTAAGCACTCTGCTTTTTGTATCCCGAAGTATTCTGCCGAGCTAGGAATTGATCCTCAGGCCGACTTTGCAAATCAACCTGAGTCTCAGCAGCTACTGGGATCAGTGGTCTTACATCATCCTTCAAGTGCATCTTGGGTTTTAAACCGATACACACGTTGAGGGTTACTGGCTATATATCTCGGCAGAAAATAAATTGCACCAATCAAAAATATTGACAAAAAATTGGCCCATAGTCGGGGTGGTGCACCACCTCAGAAGCAGTCCGGCATAAAGCTCGGGCGCTAGTGGCTGGCTCCATAGAGGGCATTTCCAGCATTAAGCTCGGCTAAACTCCTTTAACTTTTTTGGACCAAGATGATCTATGACAACTTGGATATAGTCCAGCGTTGGAGCTTGGACACAGTCCGGCATTGGAGCTCGGAAGCAGTCCGACATTGGTGATCGACTGCAAAAGATGCCTCGAATGCAGTCCGGCATTAGAGCTCGGACGCAAGAGGACACTGCCTCCCAGGAACAACTTCAAAGCCGAGGTGTGGCATAAAAATAACAAGGCATTGATTAAGGCCGGAAACTTAAAGGGGCTCCTCGGATACCGACGTGTAAACTCGTCGAATGCATTTCGGCGATCCTCAAGATCGAAGATGAGAAGATTTGTTGAACCAGTTTTCATGACCGACAATCGAAGATGAAGAACAATTCGGAAGAATCGAGGAGCGTCCCTAACTTGAAGACCGGTTCAGGGGGCTACTAACGGTGTCCTGGACTAGGGGGTACTCACCACGACGTCTCCCGATCTGTTAGATTGGGCCGAGGACCCCCATGGCCGTATACTCATGGGCCAGTTCAGACAACTGCTGCATACATGGAAGATTCCACAAGACTTGTTGATCAAGACAAGGACTCCTCCCCATCGGCGTATTCGGTTAGGACTCTTGTTATCCTAGGCCTCTGGTGCATTATATAAACCGAGGCCAGGCTAGTCGATAGATCATATACAACAATCATACCATAGGCTAGCTTCTAGGGTTTTAGCCTCTACGATCTCGTGGTAGATCAACTCTTGTAATACTCATATCATCAATTCAATCAAGCAGGACGTAGGGTATTACCTCCATCAAGAGGGCCCGAACCTGGGTAAACATCGTGTCTCCTGCCTCCTGTTACCATCGATCCTAGACGCACACTTCGGGACCCCCTACCCGAGATCCGCCGATTTTGACACCGACACCTAGGGTTGTACAGAGTCCGTTTACAAAGGAAGGAATCTACATATCCGAACGCCAAGCTTTCCATCCACGCAAAGGCACTACAAAAAAGACACATCCGTGACATTTTGGGCCGAACGAAAATCTTTTCTGTCATACTTATGACACTTCTATGACGTTAATTGTGAGAAAACCCGATATCATCATAGATGTGGTGGGGTCCTACTTCTATGACAAAAAATCATGACAGAAAATGGGCTTTTCGTCCTGGGCAGGCCGGAGACGCAGCTGCATGACATTCTTTGGGCCGTCCATGACGGAAAAAACCGTGGTAGAAGCGAGGGCGAGGAAAATATCGGGGTGTTCCCGGTTAAGGTGGGTGGTCGGGGCCGAGCAATGCACATTTCCCTCGTACACGCACGCGCGTGGGTGCGAGGCATTGGGCTCTAACTGAACCTGAGTGATGCGTTGGGCTCTAACTGAACCCGAGCAATTCCACTGCAGGCTACGCGTTACTGAACCCAAGCGATCGATCCATGGCTGTTAACTGAACCCGATCGAGCGATTCCTTCGCTACTGCTGCTAACTGAAGTCGATCGATGCTGCCTCTGGATGAACAATGAGCATTGCTAGGGGGTCTGGATGAACAGTTCCCAGCGGGGGTGGATGAACAGGACCCCGTGGTGTTGCCTCTGGATGAACGGGACCCCGAGCGATCGAGCCTGTTGGGGCTGGATGAACAGGACCCCGTGGAGGGCAGGATGAATAGGACCACCCCGTGGAGGGTTGGATGAACAGTAGATGGTGGAGGGTTGGATGAACAGTAGCCCGTGGAGGGGTGTTTGAACAGGAGCCCGTGGAGAGGGCTGGTTGAACAGTAGCCGGTGGAGTAGCGTGCGGTGGAGGCTGGATGAATAGTCACAGGTGGAGGCTGGAGGAGGTCGACGTTGGATGAACAGTAGCCCGTGGAGGCTGGAGGGGGTCAATGGTGGAGATGAACAGTATCCCATGGACACCCATTTTGCGGTATGCCACACCCCTCCCGATGAACAGGACCCCCGTTTCGACCGTAGCGCTCCAACACAAGTCTGTTTCCTCCGTTTTGCGGTACGCCACACCCCTCCCGATCTACAGGACCCCCAATTTCGAGTGTAGGAGATATGTTTCCTCCGTTTTGCGGTACACCAGACCCCTCCCAAAGAACAAGATCCCGTTTCGAACGTGGCCGGTCAAACACAAGGCCCTTTCCTCCGTTCTGCGGTACGCCAGGCCTCGTTTCCATTGACTGTTCCATCCAAGCCCTCTCGATGAACACGACGACACATTCTATTCTGACCCAGCCGGTTGGCTCCCCATGAACACGATGACAATGATGTTTCTCCATTCCGACCCAGCCATGTACACGATCCCTGGTCGTACGTATGCGCGAGTAGGCATTCGAGACCCTGCCCGTATGTACCTACATGGCCGTATTTTCTTTCTTGCACACTGGCCGTTGTACGTACGTGTACATGCTACGTGCGCGCCTCTACATCGACCAGTATGTACATACACGTTCGCGACAAGAATGACAACGCTACGTACGCTTCGACCAGGTGGGTCCCGACTGTCAGGCACTTCCTTGCATGCGAAGATGTAGCTGGTGGGTCCCAACAGTGAGGGGGCGAATTGGTTTTTTTTCCCGGATGCACTTCCTTGCGTGCAAAGATGTAGCTGGTGGGTCCCCGCGGTCAGGGGGAAACATTTTTTTGTGAAATATGGTGGCCCGTCCGGTGGGCCCCCGCTGTTAAGTGGAGAATAATTATTTTGCGCGTAATAAGGAGACACTTCCTTGCTGCAGCCATGGACCCAGCTGTTAGCCTCTCTAGGTACAGTCCATGTCCGATGGAAGCCATTCCTTGACCACGCTGCACCGAGAGCACCAGGGCAGTGGACGACGGCGAGGCCTAGGAAGGGGACAGCGCGAAGCTGGGGAAGACGCAGCAGTGGATGCCCATGCGTAGAGGAGTAGAAGGGTTCACTGGTTCGCTGCGGTGTGAGGCTGCCGTCGCTGCAGAATAACAGGGGTGTGGGTGATAGAGGGATGGCCTGGCCAATGGTGGGAATAGTAGGGGCGGTGAGTCCTCCGCGGCAGCACAGCCGTCCACGGGATGCAGGAGCATGTGGCACGACCGACGCTGCTTTGGGAGGCTCGAGCAACAAGACCAGAGGTTGAAGAAGCACTACGGCCGTTGGATGGACATCGTACAGTCACTGGAGCTAGAATCGTTCATATTGACTAAGTTGGCAAAGTACTCTATCCCCGTCAACTTAGTAGGCCCACAAGTCAGGCTCCCACCAAGGTGGGTTCCAACTAGCAGGGGGAGTATTCATTTTTTTGTGCGTAATAAGGAGGCACTTCCTTGCGTGCGAAGATATAGCTGGTGGGTCTGACCTGTCAGTGGTGGGAATGTTTTTTTGTGAAATACAGAGGCCCTTACGGTGGGTCCCACCTGTCAGGTGGAGGAATCACTATTTTGCGCATAATAAGGAGGCATTTCCTTGCGTGTGGCCGTGGACCCAGTGAAGGAAATATGCCCTAGAGGCAATAATAAAGTTATTATTTATTTCCTTATAATCATGATAAATGTTTATTATTCATGCTAGAATTGTATTAACCGAAAACATAATACATGTGTGAATACATAGACAAACAAAGTGTCACTAGTATGCCTCTACTTGACTAGCTTGTTAATCAAAGATGGTTATGTTTCCTAACCATGAACAATGAGTTGTTATTTGATTAACGAGGTCACATCATTAGTTGAATGATCTGATTGACATGACCCATTCCATTAGCTTAGCACCCGATCGTTTAATATGTTGCTATTGCTATCTTCATGACTTATACATGTTCCTATGACTATGAGATTATGCAACTCCCGTTTACCGGAGGAACACTTTGGGTGCTACCAAACGTCACAATGTAACTGGGTGATTATAAAGGAGCATTACAGGTGTCTCCAAAGGTAGATGTTGGGTTGGCGTATTTCGAGATTAGGATTTGTCACTCCGATTGTCGGAGAGGTATCTCTGGGCCCTCTCGGTAATACACATCACATAAGCCTTGCAAGCATTACAACTAATATGTTAGTTGTGAGATGATGTATTACGGAACGAGTAAAGAGACTTGCCGGTAACGAGATTGAACTAGGTACTGGATACCGACGATCGAATCTCGGGCAAGTAACATACCGATGACAAAGGGAACAACGTATGTTGTTATGCGGTCTGACCGATAAAGATCTTCGTAGAATATGTAGGAGCCAATATGGGCATCCAGGTCCCGCTATTGGTTATTGACCAGAGACGTGTCTCGGTCATGTCTACATTGTTCTCGAACCCGTAGGGTCCGCACGCTTAAGGTTACGATGACAGTTTCATTATGAGTTTATGCATTTTGATGTACCGAAGGTTGTTCGGAGTCCCGGATGTGATCACGGACATGACGAGGAGTCTCGAAATGGTCGAGACGTAAAGATTGATATATTGGAAGCCTATGTTTGGACATCGGAAGTGTTCCGGGTGAAATCGGGATTTTACCGGGTTACCGGGAGGTTACCGGAACCCCCCGGGAGCCATATGGGCCTTCATGGGCCTTAGTGGAAAGGTGAAAGGGCTGCCCACAAGGGCTGCGCGCCTCCCCCCTTCCCCTAGTCCTATTAGGACTAGGAGAGGTGGCCGGCCACCCTTCTCCCTCTTTCCCCCTCGGGGAATCCTAGTTGGAATAGGATTGGGGGGGGAGTCCTACTCCCGGAAGGAGTAGGACTCCTCCTGCGCCTCTCTCCCTGGCCGGCGCCCCTCTCCCCCCTTGGCTCCTTTATATACTGAGGTAGAGGCACCCTAGAACACACAAGTTGATCCACGTGATCTATTCCTTAGCCGTGTGCGGTGCCCCCTGCCACCATATACCTCGATAATACTGTAGCGGAGTTTAGGTGAAGCCCTGCTGCTGTAGTTCATCAAGATCGTCACCACGCCGTCGTGCTGACGGAACTCTTCCCCGACACTCTGCTGGATCGGAGTCCGGGGATCGTCATCGAGCTGAACGTGTGCTCGAACTTGGAGGTGACGTAGTTTCGGTGCTTGATCGGTTGGATCGTGAAGACGTACGACTACTTCCTCTACGTCGTGTCATCGCTTCTGCAGTCGGTCTGCGTTGGGTACGTAGACAACACTCTCCCCTCGTTGCTATGCATCACATGATCTTGCGTGAGCGTAGGAAATTTTTTGAAATTACTACGAAACCCAACAGTGGTATCCGAGCCTAGGTTATTTATGTTGATGTTATATGCACGAGTAGAACACAAGTGAGTTGTGGACGATACAAGTCATACTGCCTACCAGCATGTCATACTTTGATTCGGCGGTATTGTTGGACAAGACGACCCAGACCAACCTTACGCGTACGCTTACGCGAGACCGGTTCCCTCGACGTGCTTTGCACATAGATGGCCTGCGGGCGACTGTCTCTCCAACTTTAGTTGAACCAAGTATGGCTACGCCCGGTCCTTGCGAAGGTTAAAACGGAGTCTATTTGACAAACTATCGTTGTGGTTTTGATGCGTAGGTGAGATTGGTTCTTACTTAAGCCCGTAGCAGCCACGTAAAACATGCAACAACAAAGTGGAGGACGTCTAACTTGTTTTTGCAAGGCATGTTGTGATGTGATATGGTCAAGGCATGATGCTGAATTTTATTGTATGAGATGATCATGTTTTGTAACCGAGTTAGCGGCAACTGGAAGGAGCCATATGGTTGTCGCTTTATTGTATGCAATGCAATCGCGATGTAATGCTTTACTTTATTACTAAACGGTAGTGATAGTCGTGGAAGCATAAGATTGGCGAGACAACAACGATGCTACGATGGAGATCAAGGTGTCGCGCCGGTGGCGATGGTGATCATGACGGTGCTTCGGAGATGGAGATCACAAGCACAAGATGATGATGGCCATATCATATCACTTATATTGATTGCATGTGATGTTTATCTTTTTATGCATCTTATCTTGCTTTGATTGACGGTAGCATTATAAGATGATCTCTCACTAAATTATCAAGAAGTGTTCTCCCTGAGTATGCACCGTTGCCAAAGTTCGTCGTGCCCAGACACCACGTGATGATCGGGTGTGATAAGCTCTACGTCCATCTACAACGGGTGCAAGCCAGTTTTGCACACGCAGAATACTCAGGTTAAACTTGACGAGCCTAGCATATGCAGATATGGCCTCGGAACACGGAGACCGAAAGGTCGAGCGTGAATCATATAGTAGATATGATCAACATAAACGATGTTCACCATTGAAAACTACTCCTTCTCATGTGATGATCGGTTATGGTTTAGTTGATTTGGATCACGTAATCACTTAGAAGATTAGAGGGATGTCTATCTAAGTGGGAGTTCTTAAGTAATATGATTAATTGAACTTAAATTTATCATGAACTTAGTACCTGATAGTATCTTGCTTGTTTATGTTGATTGTAGATAGATGGCTCGTGCTATTGTTCCATTGAATTTTAATGCGTTCCTTGAGAAAGCAAAGTTGAAAGATGATGGTAGCAATTACACGGACTGGGTCCGTAATTTGAGGATTATCCTCATTGCTGCACAGAAGAATTACGTCCTGGAAGCACCGCTGGGTGCCAGGCCTGCTGCTGGAGCAACACCAGACGTTATGAACGTCTGGCAGAGCAAAGCTGATGACTACTCGATAGTTCAGTGTGCCATGCTTTACGGCTTAGAATCGGGACTTCAACGACGTTTTGAACGTCATGGAGCATATGAGATGTTCCAAGAGTTGAAGTTAATATTTCAAGCAAATGCCCGGATTGAGAGATATGAAGTCTCCAATAAGTTCTATAGCTGCAAGATGGAGGAGAACAGTTCTGTCAGTGAGCATATACTCAAAATGTCTGGGTATAATAATCACTTGATTCAATTGGGAGTTAATCTTCCGGATGATTGCATCATTGACAGAATTCTCCAATCACTGCCACCAAGCTACAAGAGCTTCGTGATGAACTATAATATGCAAGGGATGAACAAGTCTATTCCCGAGCTCTTCGCAATGCTGAAAGCTACGGAGGTAGTAATCAAAAAGGAGCATCAAGTGTTGATGGTTAACAAAACCACTAGTTTCAAGAAAAAGGGCAAAGGGAAGAAGAAGGGGAACTTCAAGAAGAACGGCAAACAAGTTGCTGCTCAGGAGAAGAAACCCAAGTCTGGACCTAAGCCTGAAACTGAGTGCTTCTACTGCAAGCAGACTGGTCACTGGAAGCGGAACTGCCCCAAGTATTTGGCGGATAAGAAGGATGGCAAGGTGAACAAAGGTATATGTGATATACATGTTATTGATGTGTACCTTACTAGAGCTCGTAGTAGCACCTGGGTATTTGATACTAGTTCTGTTGCTAATATTTGCAACTCGAAACAGGGACTACGGAATAAGCGGGCACTGGAAAAGGACGAGGTGACGATGCGCGTGGGAAACGGTTCCAAAGTCGATGTGATCGCGGTCGGCACGCCACCTCTACATCTACCTTCGGGATTAATATTAGACCTAAATAATTGTTATTTGGTGCCAGCGTTGAGCATGAACATTATATCTAGATCTTGTTTAATGCGAGACGGTTATTCATTTAAATCAGAGAATAATGGTTGTTCTATTTATATGAGTAATATCTTTTATGGTCATGCACCCTTGAAGAGTGGTCTATTCTTATTGAATCTCGATAGTAGTAATACACATATTCATAATGTTGAAGCCAAAAGATGCAGAGTTGATAATGAAAGTGCAACTTATTTGTGGCACTGTCGTTTAGGTCATATCGGTATAAAGCGCATGAAGAAACTCCATACTGATGGACTTTTGGAACCACTTGATTATGAATCACTTGGTACTTGCGAACCATGCCTCATGGGCAAGATGACTAAAACGCCGTTCTCCGGTACTATGGAGAGAGAAACAGATTTGTTGGAAATCATACATACCGATGTATGTGGTCCGATGAATATTGAGGCTCGTGGCGGATATCGTTATTTTCTCACCTTCACAGATGATTTAAGCAGATATGGGTAGATCTACTTAATGAAACATAAATCTGAAACATTTGAAAAGTTCAAAGAATTTCAGAGTGAAGTTGAAAATCATCGTAACAAGAAAATAAAATTTCTACGATCTGATCGTGGAGGAGAATATTTGAGTTACGAGTTTGGTGTACATTTGAAAAATTGTGGAATAGTTTCGCAACTCACGCCACCCGGAACACCACAGCGTAATGGTGTGTCCGAACGTCGTAATCGTACTTTACTAGATATGGTGCGATCTATGATGTCTCTTACTGATTTACCGCTATCGTTTTGGGGTTATGCTTTAGAGACGGCCGCATTCACGTTAAATAGGGCACCATCAAAATCCGTTGAGACGACGCCTTATGAACTGTGGTTTGGCAAGAAACCAAAGTTGTCGTTTCTTAAAGTTTGGGGCTGCGATGCTTATGTGAAAAAGCTTCAACCTGATAAGCTCGAACCCAAATCGGAGAAATGTGTCTTCATAGGATACCCAAAGGAAACTGTTGGGTACACCTTCTATCACAGATCCGAAGGTAAGACATTCGTTGCTAAGAATGGATCCTTTCTAGAGAAGGAGTTTCTCTCGAAAGAAGTGAGTGGGAGGAAAGTAGAACTTAACGAGGTAACTATACCTGCTCCCTTACTGGAAAGTAGTTCATCACAGAAAACTATTTCAGTGACACCTACACCAGTTAGTGAGGAAGCCAATGATAATGATCATGAAACTTCAGATCAAGATACTATTGAACCTCGTAGATCAACCAGAGTAAGATCCGCACCAGAGTGGTACGGTAATCCTGTTCTGGAAGTCATGATACTAGATCATGATGAACCTACGAACTATGAAGAAGCGATGGTGAGCCCAGATTCCGCAAAGTGGCTTGAAGCCATGAAATCTGAGATGGGATCCATGTATGAGAACAAAGTATGGACTTTGGTTGACTTGCCCGATGATCGGCAAGCAATTGAAAATAAATGGATCTTTAAGAAGAAGACTGATGCTGATGGTAATGTTACTGTCTACAAAGCTCAACTTGTCGCAAAAGGTTTTTGGCAAGTTCAAGGGATTGACTACGATGAGACCTTCTCACCCGTAGGGATGCTTAAGTCCGTCCGAATCTTGTTAGCGATTGCCGCATTTTATGATTATGAAATTTGGCAGATGGATGTCAAAACTGCATTCCTGAATGGATTTCTGGAAGAAGAGTTGTATATGATACAACCGGAAGGTTTTGTCGATCCAAAGGGAGCTAACAAAGTGTGCAAGCTCCAGCGATCCATTTATGGACTGGTGCAAGCCTCTCGGAGTTGGAATAAACGTTTTGATAGTGTGATCAAAGCATTTGGTTTTATACAGACTTTCGGAGAAGCCTGTATTTACAAGAAAGTGAGTGGGAGCTCTGTAGCATTTCTGATATTATATGTGGATGACATATTGCTAATTGGAAATGATATAGAATTTCTGGATAGCATAAAGGGATACTTGAATAAAAGTTTTTCAATGAAAGACCTCGGTGAAGCTGCTTACATATTAGGCATTAAGATCTATAGAGATAGATCAAGACGCTTAATTGGACTTTCACAAAGCACATACCTTGACAAAATTTTGAAGAAGTTCAAAATGGATCAAGCAAAGAAATGGTTCTTGCCTGTGTTACAAGGTGTGAAGTTGAGTAAGACTCAATGCCCGACCACTGCAGAAGGTAGAGAGAATATGAAAGATGTTCCCTATGCATCAGCCATAGGATCTATCATGTATGCAATGCTGTGTACCACACCTGATGTGTGCCTTGCTATAAGTTTAGCAGGGAGGTACCAAAGTAATCCAGGAGTGGATCACTGGACAGCGGTCAAGAACATCCTGAAATACCTGAAAAGGACTAAGGATATGTTTCTCGTATATGGAGGTGACAAAGAGCTCACCGTAAAAGGTTACGTTGATGCAAGCTTTGACACTGATCCGGACGATTCTAAATCGCAAACCGGATACGTGTTTACATTAAACGGTGGAGCTGTCAGTTGGTGCAGTTCTAAACAAAGCGTCGTAGCGGGATCTACATGTGAAGCGGAGTACATAGCTGCTTCGGAAGCAGCAAACGAAGGAGTCTGGATGAAGGAGTTCATATCCGATCTAGGTGTCATACCTAATGCATCGGGTCCAATGAAAATCTTTTGTGACAATACTGGTGCAATTGCCTTGGCAAAGGAATCCAGATTTCACAAAAGGACCAAACACATCAAGAGACGCTTCAATTCCATCCGGGATCTAGTCAAGGTGGGAGACATAGAGATTTGCAAGATACATACGGATCTGAATGTTGCAGACCCGTTGACTAAGCCTCTTCCACGAGCAAAACATGATCAACACCAAAGCTCCATGGGTGTTAGAATCATTACAGTGTAATCTAGATTATTGACTCTAGTGCAAGTGGGAGACTGAAGGAAATATGCCCTAGAGGCAATAATAAAGTTATTATTTATTTCCTTATAATCATGATAAATGTTTATTATTCATGCTAGAATTGTATTAACCGGAAACATTATACATGTGTGAATACATAGACAAACAAAGTGTCACTAGTATGCCTCTACTTGACTAGCTTGTTAATCAAAGATGGTTATGTTTCCTAACCATGAACAATGAGTAGTTATTTGATTAACGATGTCACATCATTAGTTGAATGATCTGATTGACATGACCCATTCCATTAGCTTAGCACCCGATCGTTTAGTATGTTGCTATTGCTTTCTTCATGACTTATACATGTTCCTATGACTATGAGATTATGCAACTCCCGTTTACCGGAGGAACACTTTGGGTGCTACCAAACGTCACAACGTAACTGGGTGATTATAAAGGAGCATTACAGGTGTCTCCAAAGGTAGATGTTGGGTTGGCGTATTTCGAGATTAGGATTTGTCACTCCGATTGTCGGAGAGGTATCTCTGGGCCCTCTCGGTAATACACATCACATAAGCCTTGCAAGCATTACAACTAATATGTTAGTTGTGAGATGATGTATTACGGAACGAGTAAAGAGACTTGCCGGTAACGAGATTGAACTAGGTATTGGATACCGACGATCGAATCTCAGGCAAGTAACGTACCGATGACAAAGGGAACAACGTATGTTGTTATGCGGTCTGACCGATAAAGATCTTCGTAGAATATGTAGGAGCCAATATGGGCATCCAGGGCCCGCTATTGGTTATTGACCAGAGACGTGTCTCGGTCATGTCTACATTGTTCTCGAACCCGTAGGGTCCGCACGCTTAAGGTTACGATGACAGTTTCATTATGAGTTTATGCATTTTGATGTACCGAAGGTTGTTCGGAGTCCCGGATGTGATCACGGACATGAAGAGGAGTCTCGAAATGGTCGAGACGTAAAGATTGATATATTGGAAGCCTATGTTTGGACATCTGAAGTGTTCCGGGTGAAATCGGGATTTTACCGGGTTACCGGAACCCCCCGGGAGCCATATGGGCCTTCATGGGCCTTAGTGGAAAGGTGAAAGGGCTGCCCACAAGGGCTGCGTGCCTCCCCCCTTCCCCTAGTCCTATTAGGACTAGGAGAGGTGGCCGGCCACCCTTCTCCCTCTTTCCCCCTCGGGGAATCCTAGTTGGAATAGGATTGGGGGGGGAGTCCTACTCCCGGAAGGAGTAGGACTCCTCCTGCGCCTCTCTCCCTGGCCGGCGCCCCTCTCCCCCCTTGGCTCCTTTATATACTGAGGTAGAGGCACCCTAGAACACACAAGTTGATCCACGTGATCTATTCCTTAGCCATGTGCGATGCCCCCTGCCACCATATACCTCGATAATACTGTAGCGGAGTTTAGGCGAAGCCCTGCTGCTGTAGTTCATCAAGATCGTCACCACGCCGTCGTGCTGACGGAACTCTTCCCCGACACTCTGCTGGATCGGAGTCCGGGGATCGTCATCGAGCTGAACGTGTGCTCGAACTCGGAGGTGCCGTAGTTTCGGTGCTTGATCGGTTGGATCGTGAAGACGTACGACTACTTCCTCTACGTCGTGTCATCGCTTCCGCAGTCGGTCTGCGTTGGGTACGTAGAAAACACTCTCCCCTCGTTGCTATGCATCACATGATATTGCGTGAGCGTAGGAAATTTTTTGAAATTACTACGAAACCCAACACCCAGCTGTAAGCCTTTCCACGCACAGTCTACTTCTGATGGTGTCGTTCGTTGACCATGTTGACCACTCCGTGCCGAGCGCATCCAAGGTGGTGGACGATGGCGAGGCCCAGACGGCAACGAGCCGGAGAAGGGAAGACGCTGGAGTAGAGTCGTAGATGCAGAGGTGTATGAGGGTTAACTAGTTCTGGTGCGGTGTGGTTCGGCAGTCGGTGGAGAAGAACAGGAGGTGTGGAGGGGTGGAGGGATGGCCTGGCCAACAGTGGAGTAGCGCTTCACAGCAAAGCATGCTAAGCAGAGCTGCTAGGAGCAGGAGGCGGGAGCAGGTGGTCCCGGTGGCGCTGGAGGAAGAAGACGAGAGATTGAAGATGGTTGTCAGTCGTTCGATGTAAATCCAACGGCTAATGATGTCAGAATCATTTGTTGACTAAGTTGACAATGACTTGCATTGGCTTCGGCCTATTGGCGCACATTTCAGCCTCCAAAAATGTGGCACGCATTCAACCCATTTTTTCAGAATTTACAGTCTTTTTTTTGCGGGGTAGAATTTAGAGTCCATTTGATCTCTCTTTTTTTTGAATTACAGTCCATTAGCTGGGCTGGGTGAAAAAATAATGTAGCGTCCATGCGGCCCATTTATGTTTTTCCTCAAAAATTACAGGCCATTTGCACTTTTCGAAATACACGATTTTGCTGGGCTGATTCTAATGATAATGTTGGGGTGGGCGCAACAATGTTATCAGAAAATAAATAGGGGCTGAGCATTTTGTTATATATACATTTATATATTTAAATAATAAGTGATCTATTATTACATTGGTCCTTAAATCTTACCAAGCTTTTGTACACAATCACTAGGATTTTCGTTGCCAAAAAAATCCAGGATTTTATTGTTAAGATATTATTTTTGTAAGTTAACAAGATGTGGGATATTGTTTTCTTACATATGTAAGTATATGTTAAATATATGATGACAATAACAATACTATATAATAACATATAAAATAATTTAAATATATATAATATAGTTAGAAGGGAAACATAAGTTGGACCAGGCATTCCTATTCTCATATAGAAAAATAGAACAGACCTTTGCGTTTTCTTCAAAAAAACATAAATTGGGAGGTCCATAGGCCGGTCGACACATGACGGCCCTTAAGAAAATACAAACAGCCTTATGGACCTCCCATCCAAGGTCGTGGGCTACGCATGTTAAAAAAGAAAGCCTAGACGGGGCAGCCCAAAAACCAGCTGATACTTGCTACCCTAGTGATAATAAATGATACCCGCCAGCTCCCCGGCTTCGTTGTGGATTTATCTCCTATAGTAACTACGTTGAAGCACCTAAAAAAATGTAACTATGTTGACAAACCCGTGGGCCCCACGTCAGTATAGCAATAGGAGGAAGTATTTTTTCGATGAGGCACTTGCTTGCGTATGGCCATAGACCTGGTGGGTCCCGATTGTCCGCCTCTCCACGTACAGTCCTCTCCATATTCCTCTCGTTTGTTCAGCATGTTCACAATGGCAGACAGCAGCATCGCGGCGAGCGCACAAAGGCGTAGGAGGAGATCCGACAACCTGAGGAAGTGCCTTATTAGTAACGAAACAACTGAACTAGCCCAATGGCCGAGTGACACTACCCGACAGTTGTTCCGCCCGGGTTCGATTCCACTTGTGCAGAGAAAATATCTCCAAAAATTTTGCCTCTGCCTTTATTGACATGTGGGTCCCAATTGTCATCTACGCACACCACGTCCTACACTTGCCAAAACTTCGTCCCTCGTTTTCTCTGTTTTTCGCACAGTCGACATTGTGTGGGCATTTTGAAAATAGCATATCTTTTTGACTGGGCATCATATGAAGATGTGCTATGCATGAATGTTGATCAGCATGATGTTAACTGGCTGGTAGTTCCAGTTTCGACCATGAATAAAACTTCCAGCATGATGTTAACACTGTTTGAAAAGGCCGTGTTAATATAAATGCGCTTCCTCTAAAAGTTGCAGTTTCTTATCTGAAACTGAACTTGGAGTTTCTTATCTGAAACTGAAACTTGCAGTTTCTTCTCTGAGAATCACATTGTCTGCAGTTTTATACTCCTATGAAACTTCATTTTTTAAGTGCTAAAAATAGATCTCTAGAATTCATAAAATACTTCATATGCTCAATACTGCAAATCTGAAATTCAAAAGACATTCATATCTGAAAGTACTCTCAAAATACACAACACAAAACACAATTCACAACCTACAAATACTAACAACCCTAAGCTCTTCCTGACAATTCACAACATGCCTGACTGTTGGTCGGGGGGGAAATCCCTCCTATTCCTTGGCGGCAGACAGCCGCCCCGTGAGACGATGTGAATGGTGAGGGAGAGGATGGCGGGGAAGCGTCGTCGGGCCAACTGTTTTTCTCCTCTTGCAGTTGGGTTCGGTCGACGAAGACTCCACCGGCTCGCTCTGGAACGTCACCCTCACAAACGGTACCCTGTAGATGCTCGATCCTTCAATCTCTAGTGGATGCTCCATCAGGGATCGATACTCCCACCACCGCTCCCTCACGACCAGATTCGGTGAATCTGTTTGCTCCATGGCCCAAAGGAGCAGCTCTATGTACTCCCACGCGACTCCCTCCGGGAGTATCGCCGCCTTTTTGCTCTATTGCAGATATTTGGCCATGGGTGTCGCTGTCGCCGCTAGTTGGTCCTTGTTGTCAAACCAAGACTGTATCTCCAACATCCTAGCTAGCTTCACAGGGTCGCCGTCTGTGATCCTCACGTATCGGTTGTACTCCTCCATCGATCTACTTCTCCACAACACCTTCACTCGCCAGCGGTGGTTTTTGAATGGAAGAGGAGAGGAGCAGCGCTGGTTTTGGTTTAGAACGGGAGAGGAGTGACGCTGGTTTTGGATTGGAACAGGAGAGGAGGGGCCATGGTTTTGAAATGGAAGAGGAGAGGAGCGGCGCTGGATTTAGGTTGGAACAGGAGAGGAGCGGCGGTGGTTTAAGAGGAGAAGAGCGGAAGAGCGGCGCTGGTCTTGGAAGTATTCTTTTGTTTTGCGTATTTTCGGTCAAAGTTTGACCACGTACTGTATTTGACAAGAAAAATGTGAATGCATGTCACCAAAAATTGTATCGTTTGGTTCGTATCTGAATGTACTTTCAAATTATAATATTTTTGCAACGTATAACATATATTTTATTTGCAAAAATCATGGTCAATTATGACCCAGAATAAAAGGGAGACTAGTTAATGTGGGGCCACTTTGTTAATTGAAGGGTAAATTGATTTTGATTTTGATCCAGTCAAAGCGCGTCGGCCCTCTCATCCAATCCTAAATCGCTGCCGCACGCCCTTCTCCCTCTTCTCCATTGCAAAACCACCTCCTCGCCTTTCCATCATCTCCATTCCAAAACCACCATCTCGCCTCTCCCTCTTATCCATTGCAAAACCACCTCCTCTATCCTCGGACGAGGATCCCATGATGTAGCCCATCCTGCCATTGAGACACTAACACATGGGTCCCACCAAGCGCCCGGCCCACCTTTCAGCGACCGAAAGGCAGGGGAACCTCTCCTCTCCATCATCTCCATTCCAAAACCACCGTCTTGCCTCTCCCTCTTCTCTATTGCAAGACCGCCGTCTCTCCTCCCATCTTCCAAAGCTAGCACCGGACCACTCAGAAGGACATCTATGGAGGGGATGCAGCAGCGAATCTGGCAGATCGCCGGCGGTGACCAGGCAAAGTTAGCCAGGTTGAAGGAGATCCTTACTTGGTTTGACAATGAGTGGGAGATTTCGAGGACGGTGAGGGCCATGTGGCAATGTATGCGAAAGAGCGAGACGACGACGATGAGGGCAGCGATGTACTCCTTGGCGGCAGTCACGCCGTAGTCCTTCGAGTTCATCAAGTATCTCCTCTGGGCGATGGAGTAGACAGATTCGCCCGAGGCAAAAGTCAGGCGGAGGTGGTGGGTATACAGGTCGAAGGTCGAGCACCTAGAGGATAACGAATTGATCGAGTACAGTGTGCCGTTCGTGAGGGTGCAGAGCCAACTGGAGCCACATGAGTATTCATTCTCCCACTGCAAGAGGAGGCCGTATGGCGCGACATCGCTTCCCCGCCGTTCTCCACTCGCCTCGTTTCAACGGTGTCGGTAGGGTTTAGGGTAAGCTTTGCACTAACCTAATCTTCCATCTGCTCATGCTTACAATCAGTGTGACAACTAATAAAAATCATGCTTACAATCAGTCTCCGAGTACTATGCCAATCACCCTAAAATAGCTCTGGACCTTTGGGTCAAAGTTGTGACACTATGTACAAATAAAGAAAAATAGATTGGTGCTTCTTTCAAAAAAGAGTACACCCCTAGAAAACTGCCAATATAAGCTACTAGTATTTTTTAAGTCTAAGCTACTAGTATTTGGTTAGAGGATTTGCTGCCGAGAAAGATCCGTCCACAATGAGCACCACACGTCCCACTGATGGTGGTTGATGCCAATGCTTAGATGGAGTAGGGTTGGTGTCGGTAAATTTTACTTGGCACCTCGCACTCTACATATATGCCGGTTCCATCCGTACATTGTGCAGTTCCACCAAAATGCAGCTGAATAACCCTGTTTGCACAGATAATGAAAAGGTGTGATTAGATTATAGTGGCACTAGTTGATGAAACATACACCAATAAATAGAAGAAAATATTACATCATACTGGAAATCGACCCAAGTCTCCCCGATACACCTTCTGCCAGTGATGAACATTAGTGTACAGCGGTAGTACAAGGAGAGGCCTTGAGACATTCAAATCTCTATTTTTGTGTAGATCAACTAAAATTAAGCACCCCAGTTTGCAGAAATGCTTAAACATTAACAATGGGACTAGTTGATGAAACATACATTAACAAAGAGAAGCACTTTCTTTATTTACATGGAAATGAAATGATAGAGAGGATGCTCGCTCTATTTTAACTGTATTATCACTTCATTTTATCAGTGACACTAGGGTCGAGCAGGTGACAAACGAGGTGTACCGTGCGTCGCAAGGATGAAGGCCCGGGTGCTTAGACTGGGATGCTGAAGCTGGCTCTTTCAGTCCCTATCTTCCCCCTGATGTTTCTATGGTAGCATTTGGGTTGTAATCCAAACTTGGTCGAGCTGGTGCTGCGTTCCCCTACCTGCCTAGCTTATGTGGCGAACTTGTCTCCTTCTAGTACTTAGTCCTTTCTAGTAGTAGTTGCATAACTGCCCGTTTACACTGAGATGTTGTCGGATAATGGTTCTCTATGGTTGGATTTCTTTAATGAAATCGGAGGGAACCCCCTCTTTCGATATATAAAAAACTGTGGCACTAGCGGTGCCAAAACATTGCCTCAAATTAATAGTGCCATTAGATTAAGGTGCAAAATAATAACATTACTGCTTTATCATGGCAGTGCCAAAATAGTAGCACAAGAGCAGGATCAACATGCAGGATCTTTGGCAAACGGTTAGACCAAAAAGGAACATACCTCATGATGGGAACCATATCTGCAGTCAACGCCATCGTAGAAGGGATGACACCAGTCACCAACATGGATGATTCAATTCATGGGACCTTTTGGTGCAGTTCACCTAAAATGAAGCAATGTCCCATGAGCTAGCAGCTTCTTCTTCTTCTTTTTTTAAGAAAATGGCTCCAGCCCCGGTTCCATTTCCATCAGAAAACGAAACCCACAGAGCTTCTTCATTAGTTGCAATAAAATTGAGCAACATTAAGGTTTGTCATGAAGCTCCTGGAGAGTAGGCGGACCAGGACAGTTGCATCTCTAATGAAAATAAGCAACTTATCTTAATGGGAAATTTAGCATGACATGAAAAAAGTGCCATTGATTCATATTACTGGAGGCATTACATTGAAAACAACATTTTTTAATGTGTCCTTACTTTTAATAGTGCGAATGCTACATTTTACCAGTGGCATTATATAAGATCGGCTCGGGGCAACAAACACCAGAAGAGGATATCTGGGTTCGTCCCATTTTTGTTCGGTATATAGCCACCTTATACTGTGTGAGGCTAGCAAATCTAGTGCTGGACTTACTCTGTTGACTTGTCCCCCAGTACCAACTTTCTTTCCTTTTTCAACCAATAGACCGGGTTTATATTGAGTTTGTACTGCATTCCCTTTATTTCCCTATTAGACCTAGAGACCGGTTGGATAGCCAGTCTCTGCTACTTTTCGCCCCCATTATTTCCTCTTTCGACCAAGTCCTAGATTCAGGTAACAAATCTTCCCCCACCCCACCCCCTTTCTTCCTTGTTTGAACCAAGTACTACTAGATTCGAGTGCATGAACTAGTTTTACCTCTTGACAGTAAAAAATTAGGTGGTTTTCGAACAATCGATTGATCCTATCTACACGAGGGGGTCTGAGAAATAGTAAAAGATACAAATGCAGCGACGTCAGGAGCTCGGGAAGTAGAGAAAGGCTGGTTTCGAAGGAAGTTATACCTGAGGGTTGCCGGGATGACGCTAGGTGGGCGGCGGGAGACCGGATCTGCCCACACTACATCAACGAGGAAGAAGGGGTGGGAGGCCATCCCTCGCCAGCGATGCTTGGGAGAGAACGACAAGGCACGCTGATCGGGACGCGCCGGCAGTGGGTAAGAGCCGTTGCCGAGGACGACCGCGTGAACGTTGCACCTTCTCACCTTCCTTGGCAGAGAGGATCCGGCTGGATCTGTGACCAGCGGTGAGTAGAGAGAGAGAGAGAGTGGCCACCGCTGTCGTGTTTAGATCTGGAGAGGACGAGACAGTGTGAAGAGAGCAACACTAGCAAGCAAGCGCAGAGGCTCCTTCCTATATAGTGGAGTACTAGTTTTCTTTTGTCTACCGGCCGCAGCCGGCTTAACCTCGGCAATGACTGTGGAGAAGTCTTCATGCACGTGCCCCGGAGCCGCAGTTGTCGTCATTTTGATCCGAAGCACCGGATTATAACATATAACACGAAAAAATGCCACATGACAAGAAATCATAACCTCACTCCCCAAAGGAGACAAGATGAATCCTGACGGACAAAGTAGACGAGGATCAAAGCTTAAATTAAAGATAAACTCATAGAAAAAGGGTTCGTCGATAGATGTCCTAATTAACATAGCCGGCTTGACCTAGATGGCAGTCGAGTAGTCTTCGTGCATGTGCCCCCAATGACTAGCCCAACTCAGTTGTCGCTGTTTAACCCTCACAGTGATCCAAAGCACATGACACCTAATTTTGCGAGATGACAAGAAACCTTTTTTTTAGATTTCTCACCAGAACTACAACCATGTACAACACAGCCTGCACGATATGTAGACGATAGCCAATCCAGGTGTGTCTGCTAGAGTCTGGTCACATGCATGGATGAACTGATCTTCCGTGTCTTGCAGGGATCGTCCAGGTACCAAGGTGGAGTATGTGCTTCTATTAACTCAACCGACTTGCGGGGCCGGGGAGTGTGCCTATGGTCGGTTCTCAATTGCAGTCCCACGTGTGTGTGCAAATGCAATATGACACACGTTTCATTCAGATAGAGGCGTGCCAGACCGACTGACCGTCTGGGGTGCGACACGAACGCGATGGGCGCATTGTGTACTCCGTACATGTGTACCGCCGTTTTCTTAAGGCTTTGCTCCATGGCACAATCCATGGATACGAAATTAATATACTATATACTATTTAGAAGTCGAGGGTGGGGCTTTTCCCGCATGGTAGGCGGGGTAGTTCCGCCTAGTCGGTTCGACAGAGACGCGAGAAGATGAGGGAGTAGGCTGCCGCAAACATAGGGCTGTGTGATTTGACAGTGATTTACTGCTGGACAGGTGGGCCCTGGTGATTTGACTTGCCATTATCATTTTAACTGCGCCACTACGACCGGCTTGAGTCTCCCAATTCTTGACCACCTCCATACAGGTGCCTCTCCCGATGCTCCACCATGTAGAGGCTTACTCTTGCTTGAGAGCCCACTCCTCCACTTTTCCTTGCCTCTTTCCCCCACATATGCAAAAATTCCATGTAAAGCGGGCTTATAGCCCACTATTGTACTTGATCCTATAGGTTCTAAGCCTGCCATATAGGCATAAAGTCTGATGTGGCAAGTTAATTAAGAAGAGAGAGACTAGTTTGGTGACCCCAGGAAGAAATGGTGCTAAGTGCGTGTACCTAGATGAAGCAAACTTACCAATAAAAAACTAAGCACCTATGCATTGGGGACTTGAGTTGCTAAGCCATTTAATGCCCATAGCACCTCATCTAAGCACCATTTCATTGGAAGAGGTCACTACTTGGCAAATGCAATAAATACTACAAAGAAAGAGATAGAGAGAAGTAAACAAAAAATACTCTTATAGCCAACCTTATAGCTAACCTTGTTGTATGAGTGACTAAGTGATGACTATGTATGACATGCCAACATCAGATAGCCTAACGCACCATGCTAAATCTCCAAGGGCGTGACCGCACGAGCGAGGCAACAGTCGTGGTAGGCGCGACCATGATACGGGCTGCTGGCAGCCCTTGGATCTAAGATCGAATGGTCGCATGCTAAGTTGCCGAAAATTTGCAGAATAACCCTCCAGGATAGGATATTCACCCATAGGTCTAGAATCACGCCATGCAACCGTTCGATCACAGATCCAAGGGCTCTCTGAAGCCCGTATCATGGGAGAATGGAAAGCTTCGTATCACTTGTAATTTTCCTGACGCTTGACATGACATCGAAAGCCATTTAATTGGGCGTCGAGTAGACATGACATATAATTGGGCCCCCATAGTACTGTGCATGAATCCATTTATCCACCAGGCAAGCCACTACCCTGCCATTCGCACGCCCCCCCCCACTTGACATTTTTACAATTGATAAACCGCTCCTAGTCATCCCGTCCTTTCACATTACGGCAGTTCCACTAATCCTAACCCTCGTCCCAAATCCATGGCATCCCAAATCTCCATGATCGACGGTGAGTACAAGGTTAGAACCATCACCGGTGATGAGGTCGACGTCATCTACACCCGTTCTTCTGCAACGGTGAAACAATGCCTTGCTCGCTTCAAAGGCATGTTCAAAAACTCAAATAATCAGTGGGTCGCTGGGCTAGATGTTGAGTACACCACGGTCCTGGGAAGCGAGAATAAACTAAAGGAGGCAGAGAAGAAGAAGCCCGCCGTGAGCCAGGTTTGCATGCATGACTTATGCTTGGTCTACCACATATGCCATGCCGACGTTGAGTGCAAGGAATTTAAGAAGATCCTCAAGGGCGGTCGAGTCAAATTCTTTACTGTAGACTTTAGGAACTACAAGGAAATCCTAGGTCGGATAGGCCTCGTTGTAGGCGACCTCTTTGACCTCCAGAAGGAAGGGCTGGTGCCCTCCCTTGATCAGCCTTCAATGTTGACCCTGGCAGGAGCCATGGTTCATCCTTCGTACGGTAAACTAGAGAAACCTCCGTACACATTTCATCGCCATGGATGGCAGTGGAATGTACTAGATATGGACCACATCCACTACGCTGCAATGGATGGCTACCTTTGTTTTAATATCTACAAGGGTTGGATGAAGAGCAAGAGCCAAGTGTGCGGTTCAAGCAAAGAAGTATCGCCCAAGAGGAAGAGGGACAAGGACGAAGTCGAGGACGTGGATGAGGTCTCCGAGTAAGGTGGCAGTGTCGTTGCTCATGGTGGTTCTAATGCAGTGTCTACTGGATTAGTTGCTTAGTTTTATTTCTGGTGTGCTTAGTTTTATTTGAGGGGTGTGTTGTGCTGAGCCACCAGTAGAACTATGTTATGTTTCTTCTCTTTATATTTCGTACATTTCATCTTTTAGTTGGTATAGTACTACTAGTCGTTTCTTGACATTATATACGTACAATATATATGGCCAACAGTTTAGTTGTCAAAGAATTTCAGGGTGCTTAGTTTTGTCAAAGAATTCCATGGTGCTTAGTTTTATTTGAGGGGTGTGTTGTGCTGGACACCATTAACTTATCATTGTGAGAATCGGCTTATTTTTGACATGTAACATGGTCAACGGGGTTTCACGTGAAAATAACAATGTCTAATGGCATTTCTGAGCAAACATCTAACTTAATGATGGCATTTTTTAGATATCTAATTGGATTTGAGCAGGCATCTCATGGATCCATGGCATTTTTTGACTAGTTCTAACTTCTAATGGCAAAACTGAGTAGTGATACACAACTAGTGGCATAAATAATAAGAACCCAAGAATTAAATAGGGCTAATTTCTTTATTTCTTTATACCTTTGTGTGCGAAACAATATACGCTGCCTACCACCAGATTTTCTTTACAGAGGCAACATAGAACTATATGAGTGCCCTGTTAAATTTTGGAATTATTCCGGGTTCGTTTGGCCTTCTTTATACATTAATTGAGTTTCTGGTCATTTAATGTGCATAATTCAAATTTCAACTACAAGCACATGCTCCTGTGCACCAAAGTTGATTGAAAAATCACATGTGTGTCCTCGGGTGAATTTCTAGGTCCCATGCAAGAAATGGGAATGAAATTCAAACATCTGGGCATCGTGGTTTGGCCGGGAACATTGAGAAGCTTGGTTTTAAAATTCTTGTAAATCCAAAACACGCCTGAAAATCATGAAACTTGGCATGGTGTCATGTCATGGTACTACCATGCTGTGGTAAAAAATGCAAAATAGGAACAAGTTTTGGTATAAGTTTCTTGCAAACCGGAGCTTCTCTCAAGAAGGCTCGTGGTTTTGAGGGGGAACGTGTCTCCTTTGTGTGCATAATTAAAATTTTAAATACAAGCACGTGCTCCAATGCACCAAAGCTGGTTCAAAAATCACATGTGTGTCCTCAGGTAAATTTCTAGGTCCCATGCCAGAAATGGGAATGAAATTCAAACATCTGGGTGTCATGGCTCGGCGGGAAACATTGAGAAACTTGGTTTTTTAATTCCGGTAAATCCGAAACACGCATGAAAATCATGAAACTTGGCTTGGTGCCATGACATGGCACCAACATGCTGTGGTAATTTTGCTGTCCGATTTGCGAAGGCGCACACATTAACAATCAACAAAGTCATTATGGAACAAGTGTTATCACGTTACAATCGGAAACACAAGTATTATTGAAACTGTGGGCGTTCTATTTACCATTTACGTGCCGCCACGCATCCCCTTTTTTATTAGCTAGGAGGCGCCGTGCAGGGTAGCTATTTGAGTACGGGAGGCGTGAGATCAGACCCCTGCGCGTGCTTATCGGGAGGAGATCCCTTTGACCTCCATCTGCCGTCCACCTCTCTCCCAAGGTACCATTCATGGCGCCCGAGCCTCTATTTAATGGCATGGCAATGTCTCACTGGACTGAAATTTAAGAGAGAAAAAAGAAAATCTGAAAAGAAAATTTTGCACAGATCTTGATGTAAGATCCGACGGACCTATATAGCATGTACTGCGACTTATAGCAAGACTGATGAATATATATAATGACGACGAGAGTGGATAATAATTGTCTTACATAATTAGGAAGATAATTAAAAAAGCCACATGTGGCTATGCCCGAAATACACAAGGGCAAAAGAAGAAGGAAGACGCATACAACGATCTGGCTCGCTGATCTCTACTTTCTTTATGCGCTGCAGGTCGCGGAGACTAGTTCTCGCGGCGGGCGATGATCTCTTTCATCAGTTTCATGTCCTTAATACGCTGCTTGGCAGCATCCATGGATTCCTCCACCAGCCTGTTGCGCTCGATTGGGAGCATGGCATTCTCATCCATAAGTTTCTTGATGATGACGCCCGTCCTCTGCAACACGGCAGCGGTCTCCTCCTCTAGCTTCGCCCTTCCGGTGATCTTCGCCCTCAGCAGGTCACACTCGCCCCGGAGCTTCGCATTGCCCTCCCCGAGTTGCCGGATGATGCCGGTAGCCTCATCCTGCATCCTCGCCCAGGCGGAGATCTGATCCATCTAGCTATGGACTATCGCATGCATGCGCCTATAAGAGTCCTCGCCTGCCCACGAGAAATTTTCCCAGGCCGCCGCAGCATGGCGGGACCTCCCTGCTGCTTCGGTGGCACGGCGGGACATCTCTGCTGCTTCCACGGCGTGGCCGCACCAGTCTGCTACATCGACGGCGCGGCGAGACCTCCGTGGTGCTTCGGCGGCGCGGCGGAACCTCTCTACTGCTACTGCTGTGCGGCTGGACATGTTGGCTACTTTTGCGGCGAGGCGGGACATCTCTCGTGCTTCCTCTTCCATGCCCACCTCTCCCTGCTGGAAATCTCTCGACCCAGAACTCACGCTGGCTATGGCTTGATTGTTTCTTGTGGATGGGGAGTTGAGGAGGAATGTGCAATCATCTTAGCATAGTAGTATTTATAACCGCGTACTACTAATACACTCCTATGTGGGAAACCATTTAGGTTGTGATCGGTGTGAACAGGTTTGCAATTAAATATAGCGTGGTAGTAGTAGTAATTTGGAATGTGATGAGACACGCTCAAGATTTATTGACGGTTCTAGTTACGAAGTGCGGCACTATTCCTGGATGACGTAACGTCGGCACGTTTTCTCGGCCGTGGTGTAGCATATGCCATGGTACTACTAGTTCTTTTTCTACTGCTGTGTATGTGCAAAAACTGGCACCGTCGGATACATATCTTACGCTTGGCGTTCGACAGGAATAGCCTCGTGGCGAGCTATAGACTAGTCTTTTTTCAGACGCATTACACCTATCTCTCGGCATTTCTCACACGCACCATCACTGCTCCCTAGGTCGATGCCACCCACATACAGTTGTAGCCTGAGAAGAGGTGCACGCACGCACTCGTCCTCTCTCACACACGCATCTGTAGGTACGAATTGTAGTGTTCTCAACCATCCGATTGGCTCTATCATAGGTTTCACGTTGCTCCTTGGCCTTGAGATTGAGATGTTTTAAACGCGGGGGCTAAGATGGAGGCGCGAGGTTTTGGTTAATGTGCGGGCCGCACACGGCACCAACACGACACGAGCTTCGTCTGCCTGGTGCGCATGCAGTCAGGTGAGTTGTCCAAGTATAGACACAACCAGGCCCTCGTTGGTATATGCGCCTCGACTTTGGCTGGTCATAGTGGAGAGTAACATAGACTAGTTACTAGTCTATGTTACTAGTACCTTCATAGTGGGTAGTTTCATATAGTATATGCATAGTTTTGCTCCATGGCGCAATCCATCGATACTACTACTGTACAAATGTATACATTTTTTAAAAGGCTACAGGGTGGGGCAGTCTAGCCTGGTCCTTTTCATGAGAGGCGAGGGCCTTTGTGATTTGATGGCTCATTACTGCTGGAAAGCGGAGCCTTGTGATTTGACTCCTCATATAAATGTGCCGACGACCTGAGGAGGAGCAAAGAACCGTGCGGTATACTCAAGTTTCCCACTGGAGTACGACGGAGGAGCACGAAACATGGCAGCCCAGTGCCATATCCTCTACTCTCTACTCTTATTATATATTCCTAGCAAGAGGCATTGTTCTATTAGCGATAAAGAATGATCTAATTTGCTAGTCATCTCATTTTTAGCATTGTTCTATTCATGCCTCGTAGAGAAGGTGGCACGTGCGGTCAAACACCCGAAGCAAAATAAGAAACACAAGAGCAAAAGAAGAAGGAGGATTATCACCCCAAAAAAGGAAGGAAGACGCACACAAGTCTGGAGCGCTGCTCTCACTACATGAAGGGTTGCTGGCCGCAGAGTCGTAACTGCTTCTTCATCACCTCCACGACCTCCATCTCCTTGCGCGTCTCCTCCGCCATCTTCATCATTATGTCCATGATGCGGGATTTCTCGACGCGAGCCTTCATTATCTGTTCCATGGCCGCATTACGTACCTTGACAGTAGCCGGGTGCTCGATGCGGAGCTTCGCCAACTCCTCCTTCTATTCCATGATGAGGGCCTGCAACATCTTCATCGAGGAACTACTATTCTCATGCAGCTTCTTCTAGCCGGCGTTCTCCTCCTTTAGCAGGTCGAGCTCGTGGCAGAGCTTCGCGTTGTCCTCCTCAAGTTGCAGGATTTTGCCGGTCGCCTTCTTCTCCGAGGCAATGCTCTTCTTCAGCAGCATCACCAAGCCGGCGGTCAACTCCCCCTGCTCATTGAGCTTAGCGGGCATGTCATCGAGGCTCTCCTTCAGAAGCTCCACCAAGCCGTGGATGAACTCCTTCTACTTATTGAGGTGCTTATTGATCTGGTCGGGCATGCCGTCGAGGCATAACGACTCCAGCGCCGCCAACTTGGTATGTTCGCCTCCGTGTCTACGGTGCTCCTGGGAGCCATCGACTGCCCGTGAGAGATCTTTCGAGGTCTCTGTGTGGCGGCGAGCCCTCTTTTTTTCCGCAGCCTTGGTTGCTGCTCCCTTGTTACGAGTAGTTCTCGACCTAGAGCTCCGCACACCGGCCATGGCAAGGACGGACGAAGATGCAGGACTTATGAGGAGGAAGGTAGAGTAATTTTCGGTTAGGTAGTTCCCCTTTTTATAACCTAAGTACTAGAACTAGTACTAAAACCTGCATAGTGGGAACATGTTCAGGTTTGGTACGTACTGGTAGGTGTGAGCAGGCTTGCACTTAATTGTAGCACTAGTACTTTCGAATGTGATGGGAACAAGGTAAAGATTAATTGATGGCTTTTGGTTTCGAGGCCCGAAACGACTCCCTATGAGTTTAGTGGAACATAAATTTCAAGTAGACTGCACTGCTCAGATGCGTAAATATTATGTTACTGTCAAAAATTGGCACAAAATATGCAGGAGACCAATGGAAGTACTACTAGCAACCCATGATTTAACTACTCGCATGCGCGCAGTAGGGTAGTAATGTCTTTCTTCCGCCCTCACGTCCACTCAATTGCATGCGTTGTATTAATTGACCATCAATGAAGTGAAGGACTTTACACGCGTTAAATTATCACATGGGGTGGATCTTGGTACAAAATTGCGTCCGCCCATGTACCCGCATGTGCGTGCGAGGGAATGAGTGCGTGTGTGGCGTGCGTGCACATCTTCACTTCGTGCATGTACCGCTAATGCGGCTCAGGGAGGACGAGTACATTCTTCTGGAACCAGCAGCACGTCATTGTGATCAATCCACACAAGGATGTCGTGACAACGCCTCCACATGTGCCACGTGCCCACGTGGCTTCATGATCTGTAAGAGAGACACTGTGTAGCGTGCCATTGTGTTTTGCACATACTCGAAGTACTAGTAAGGTACACGTGCATTGCACGCGTCAGATTTTGCAACGAAATTACGAATAAATACCACACCGTAGAATGTAAGCTCCGAGTCATATATGCCTGGTGTAGACCTTCGTTTAGTTCTTATAGTTCATCTCATTCAAAATCAATTGGTTTTGATAAAAAAACCTAGGGCCTCTTTGATTCGTAGGATTTCCAAAACGCGGGAATAGGAAGAACATGGGATTAGAGGGGAATGTCGTCTTGAATCCTACAGGATGGTACGAGTATTTGATTGTGCATAGAAAAAACGCAGAATTCTTTCAAAGAGGTTTGAGCGGATAGGATGTTTCCTATGAAATCTAGTGCAAATGAATCATATGGAAAAATTCCTATGGTTTACAATCCTACGAATCAAACAACCAAGATAGGAAAAATTCCTAAGGATTAGAATCCTCCAAAATTCCTTCGATAATCCTTTGAATCAAAGAAGCCCTTAATCTATTTTATGATTCATGGAATTGTGCATTGTAAAGCATAAAGTACAAACAAAGAATGGCAATTCAACTAGAAAAAAAGTTTGGGCAGTTACAATATGGAAGATTCCAGAACAAAGGAGAACCACTGTTGTTTTGAGATTTTTGCATTATGCTTAAGTTCAACCATGGAGTCTGCTAGATTGTACATGTGCAAAATCCGGTGGGGGGGTAGAATATGGTGCGAGGGGCCGAGTGGAGGGAGACTATGAAGGAGTGCACAACTGCGAGATCGGTATTTAGAGAGCGGGGGCGAGAACGTGCGCTGTTGCGCGTGGTGGCGGAGCCATGAAAAATGTCCCATCAGCTAGGGGGGCAAGCATTGCTAATCCTTTACAAGGAGGGCCAATTCATCAACTTAAACCAGTTTTACTAGCAATTGTTTAATGATCACATTCATATTAGCATCGATATATAGTGATGTTAGGGGGGCAGGGCCCTTGCTGCCCCCTGTCTTGGCCATTGTGGGCGCGTCTGAGAGATGAAGTGGAACGCATGGATGATGAGAGGGGGCGTTGGATATATAATTAATGTGGGTGTATTAGCTATATATGTAATCATATATAGAGAGGTGTAGATTGATCGATGTGGGCGTGGGAAAGAGGGTGAGACCTCACTAGATATATAGATTGATCGGTTTATGTGGAAAACTATGAAAGACCTAGCTATATACACACACACATGAAGGAACATTGATCGTTGCGCATGCACGTCAGAGATAAAGAATGCCCGATATGATGGAGAGGGGGATGTGTGTGTGTGTGCCTTCATGGGAGACCGACCTGAAGAAAAAGATTGCATGTGTGCGATGGATAATGCCGACTGGTAGTGTGTGTTCATGCATGCACGAGAGAAAGTTAGTGGTACAATTATAAAGAGAAGACCAATGTGTGGGTGTAAAAGACTAGTTGAGGTCATAATCAATGTAAAGTTGAATTCAAATATTTGAATAAGAGATCATGATGTTTGAAACCCATGCATGCATGAATATAACGGAGATCTGCGCGGTGTGGTTTGGAAACGAGCATGTTGCAATGTATACACATTGAACAAGGTCAGATTGATTTGAATTTGAGATACCAATGGCAGACATCGTTTGGCCACATTGCATCCGTGAATGGACAAACTATTCTAATTGGAGATGATGGGTGGCTTTTGCATCACATATCTATATCTATACCCCTATATATATATTATATTTTATATCTTTTATATAGTGTGTGGATAACTTTAACTTTGAAAGATGGTCATTGGATGAGGCCAATCCGATGGTGCAGAGCTGGCAAATTTGAGCACTACTGGCCGTTGGATATCACCTAGATTCCACCAGATTTTGCCACATGTACAATCTAGAAGACTCTATGGTTGAACTTAAGCATAATGCACAAACCTCAAAACACAAGCACTTCGTCTTTGTTCTAGAATCTTCCGTATCATAATTTCCCAAATGTTTTTCTACATGATTTGTTTTTACTTTATGCCTTACAATGCACAACTCCATGAATCTTAAAATAGATTAGCTTTCTTATAAAAACTAGATGATTTTGAATGAAATGAACTATAAGAATTAAACGAACATCTACATCATGCATATATGACTCAATGCTTACATGCTATAATGTGGTATTTATTCATAATTTGGTTGCCAAATCGCATGCGTGCAATGCACGCGTACCTTACTAGTCTAAATGGTGTCTGTGTGTTGTGCATGTTAAACACATTGTACATAGTATATCATAGTAGCCTAAATTGTCTTTTTTGGGTACATGTTAAGCTTGTTCTCCCGAAATTTCAAGTCGTGCCTTGTTAGGCAAAAATTTCAAGCTAGCGTCTCTGTCTATCGTGCTGCGAAACTCCCGCCTCTTCAACCCGCGCCTTGTTATCCCGAAATATTTAAGATATACCTTTGTCTCGCTGTGCTCCGACAACTCCCTCCATCTCAACCCGCGCCTTGCTATTCCAAAATTACAACGCGCGCGAAAACTCCCACCTCCTGTGAAATCCCGACACGCAAAATGCCCGTGATACCCCTGAACTGAAAGAACCGCCTCAAATTGGTGGGGGTACTTTCATAACTTACCCCACATTTTGGACAAGTGCGTCCCTAAGCCATGATTCCCCACTCCCATCCCATCTGCCCACCCATTCGTACACCGAGGCCGGCAAAACCCGTGACGCCCCACACCCTCCTCCGTCTGCCACCCAACCGGAGCCTCTTTCCCGACGACGTCGTCTACAGCAACACCTCGACGTCCCTCATCCACCGTATCGGATGAGGATCCGTCGTCATTCTGGTCGTCTCGCCAATTCAGCCACCCCGTCCTCCTCTTCCAAGGAGCTGCCCCGATGTTCCCCTCGTCTTTTGCGCCACCTCCATTCCCACACTGTCGTCTTCACCTGCACCACCGGAAGAGCATCATCATCACCGTTTCCTTGGATGAAGCTGCGGCCTAATCGGTGCCACTAAAGAGGTTGTACACGAATTGCCGCATTTTCTTCTTGATTCGATCTCACGGTGCTGCCGGCGCTCGGTCCTAAACTGACACGGCGCGGCTCCATCCACGCTGGCGTTGCCAGCCACGTCCTCAACGGCGTCACTCCCTCGGTGGCGACGTCCACATTAGTAGGAGTTGCTGCTGCTTTAGCTCTCGCTCGCGCTGCTGCTGTGCTCTTGCTCTCGGTCCCCTACCTGGTCTGCTCTTGCTCTTGCTCGCACTGCTGCTCTCGCTCTTGCTCTTGCTAGCAGTGCTGCTCTTTCTTGCGATGCTGATCCAATTTAGCTACACTTCAGTCGAATGAATCGACTTTTGGGTCAGTCGACTTTCAGGGGGTGGGGGGCTCGCCGGAGTTAATGAAGAACCAGCCGCAGCGGGGAGGAGGGCTTGCTGGAGAGGTACCCCACTACCTATCTTAGGGTTCAGGGTGGGGGCGGTGGTCGCCGGCGGTGGTGTGGGGATCGCCGAAGAAAAAGCTCGGCACGGGGGGGCCTACAGGGATGGCCGGGGCGGCGGCGGACCGGTGGTGGGGATTGTTTTTGGGGCGGGCGGGGCGGCAGACCACAGGCCGCGGGCGGCGGGGGGCGGTTGTTTAGCTGGTTGTGGCTGGCAGCTCAGGGGGGTGGAGGTTGAAGATGAACTGCAGGCCCTTGATTTCGTATCCAACGGCTGCAAAATCGACTGACCATAGATGAAAAAGTCAGTCCACTGACTTGTAGCCTCACCTGTAGTGCGTTCAGTTTTGACAGTAAAATTCAGTTTCGACAGCAAAATTCAGTTTCGACAGTTAAGTTCAGTTTTGGCAGTTAAATTCAGTTTCAACAGTTAAGTTCAGAGATGAGCGCCTGATGTATACATCTAGCACTTTGTGGTTATGTATTTTATGTCATCTATTGGAGATGCTATTAGAATTCCACTCAGGTTAACGTTGTCTCTCTTGTCCTGCTTCAGCCTCGGCGTCGTACAACTCACCGGAGCTGCTCCAACGATGAAACCCTCCATCACAGTAGAGCAGTACCTCGGGCTCCATCTCTAGACGCTTAAGATCTTCTTCCCCTCCTTCGACAGCCAAGTATGGCAGAGCATCCTCACCGGCCAACCCAATCACGCTGAGATCGACATGGCTTCACCAAAGAGGTTGTACACTTCTTGTGGTTTGACATAATCTCAACATGCTTCTTTGCATCCTGTGATCTTCCAATTCTTGTGAACCAAACACCCAGATTGGCAGAAATCCTGTGTTTTAAAATTCTTTGTTTTGCACATGCATTCCTATCCTATTCCTGTCTATTTCCTATCCCTGCATTGTTAGAATCCTCAAATTCAAACAAACCCTTACACAATTACTTCTGTTATAGATATGTGTCAAAGAAAACCTTGTGTGGTTTGTCCTGCTCCTGCGGTGCTGTGTTCCACCCCAGCTCAGCTGCTCCAACGACGGAAGGGTTCACCACAGCAGGATCTGCTCTCCAGACTGTCTTTCGCCGCCTCAGATCTTCTTCCCCACTGCCAGCAGCCATGACAACTGCATTACCATCATCAACTGAGCAGATGACCTTGAGGACTACACAGGTCCGCAAGAGAGGTCGCACTCTTTCGTGTCTGCTTATGTTATGCATGGCTTAATATGATGACATGCTACTTTATCATCGTGTTCACCTATTAGACTCCGACTTAGGTCCAAACTTATGCTGAAACTTGAGTTTCTAAATGGTTGTGGGGTATATATTGGGGCAGCAATCAGTACTATTTGTCTACTATCTAGTTAATCTTGGGTGTCTACTACGAGTTTCATGTTGGGTGCAAACAAACATTAAAGGAGCCATTATCTGTATTTTTTAACTAAAGCTATTATCTTCCTGCTATCATTTGTTTTGGGTCTATCCATAGTTTTCTACCATCACTCTGGATTTGTGCATGCACTCCTTACATAATCTCACTATGTTTTATTCCTATGCATGTCAGTTATTGTACACAATGGAACTAAGCATGTAGAGCAAAAGAGACGAGCCTTGCATGGCAATAAAATTTCATGTAGACGTCGCTTCGTGGTGGGCGCAAAGGCAGCCCCCCTCCACCCATTTTGGATCATAATCAAGAGAAAGATAACTGTTCTGAGGGGGATTCAGAAGCAGAAGACCACTCCTATTTACCCCATGAGGTCTTCGCTCTAACTTGGCATGCTGATGTTGGTAAAATCATGCATATGGTGCCTTGCATACCTTACTGCATACATCAAAGATGTCATCTGCTTAGTTTAGACATGCTTTGTGTCAATGCCATCTGTTTAGTTTCTTTATCGTATATGTGAATCATGCAATGCCATCTTGTTTAGCCAGGCATCATATATGTGAATTTTGTAATGCCACCCTGGTTAGCCAGTCATCTTATTTGTGAATTATATCATGACATCATTTTTTATTACGTGTTAAATTTGTCAACAATTTTAGTACATTCAATTACTCTTCCTGTGCATCAGCCATTCGACACGGTCATGGAAAAATCTGGAGTGGAAACAAGGTCTTCAGAGCAGACAATGCTATCTGACAAAGCGCATGTCTTGCTGGTTACAGATAGCTCCTCAGAGGAGGATTCAGAGACAGATGACCAGTCCTATCCCCCCCCCCGAGGTGCATGCTCTAACTTGGCTGGGTTATGATGCTCATATCGTGTGTATGGTATCTTGCATTGCTATGTCATTTTCTTAGTTTAGACATGCTTTGTGTGAATGCCACTTGTTTAGTGTCTAATTACCGTATATGTGAATTATGCAATGCCATCTTGTTGCAAGACATTATATATGTGAATTATGCAATGCTATCTTGTTGCAAGGCATTATATATGTGAATTATGCAATGCCATGTTGTTTAGCCAAGCGTCATATATGTGAATTATATCATGCCATCCTTTTTTTGTATTTCTCATTGCTTTTGTCGACAATGTTTGTATATTCAACTGCTCTTCCTGTGCATCAGCCATTTGAATTGGCGATGGAGAAATCTGGAGTGAAAACAACGTCTTCAGAGCAGACAATGCTACGTGGTGAAGCAGATATCTTGTTGGTTACAGATAGCTCTTCAGAGGAGGATTCAGAGGCAGATGACCAGTCCTATTATCCCCCTGAGGTGTATGCTCAAACTTGGCAGGGTTATATTACTCATATCATGCATATGTTGTATTGCAATGCTTAGTTTTTACATCATATAGACGATATTGAATGCCATCTCCTTAGTTGACACATCATATATGCAATTGCCCTCTGCTCACTTCCTTAGTATATAAATCATATATTTGAATTATATCATGCCATGATGTTTACATAGACAACATGTATCTGAATTATGGCATGCCAACCCATTTTCTAAAGACATAATATAGTTATATCATCACATCCTTTTCACATAGTCATCATATTTTGAATTATGTCATTCTATCCGTGAATTATATCATGCCATCATGTTTCCATCAGCGACATGTTTGTGATTTATGGCATGCCAACCACTTTAATAGACACATCGTATAGTTATATCATGTCATCTTGTTTGCATAGTCATCATATTCTGATGTATGTCATTCTATCATGTTTAGTTAGTCATCATACATGTGAAATTGTGTCATGCTATCCTGTTTAATCAGCCATCATATATGTGAAATTATGTCATGCTATTCTGTTTGGTTACACAACATAAATGTGAATTATTTCATGCCATGTTTTCTTCCCTACTATCCATTGCACCTGTCTATCTTACAATGTCTGTACATTCGATTACTTTTCTTGTTTATCAGCCATTTTAATTGGAGGGGGTGATGGCAGTATCTGTGGGAGTAAAAACATGGTCTTCAGAAAAGATCGTGCTACCTGTCGATGGAGATAGAACCATGGTTGTACTTGCCCAAGAACCAACCCCACCACACATAACCCATACTCACGCAGATTGTACCCCTACCCAATTGGACAGAGAACCAGCTACACCCCTTCTAACCCCAACCCCAGCAGATAGTAACCCAGTTCCCGCTGACACAGCACCGTCTCCACCACAGAGCACCCAAACACGAGCAGTTAGTAAGGCAACTGCAGTGCCCAAAGCACGAGGGCCACCACTCCGAACCCCAAGTCAATGCTTAAAGCAGAACAAGAAATGTTCTCAAGTCAGGTTCCGTACCTATGGTTCATACTACTTTACTCTTGCATCACTGTATTTACTCATACCAACTAATTTCAAATTTGAAGGATGCAATTGAAACTCCAATGGCGCAACAGGTATGTTTTAAACATGTTTCTTTAATGTGTTTGCTATTGTAACTTGCTCTATGTTGATTTCAGTTTCAATTGAATAAACAGTTATATTCTCATGCCATGCACCTTACAAGTGTTGTTATTGCTGTGTAGTATCCCACACTTATATTCTGTCTAAGATGCTTTGTCTTAAATAGATATGATTCGAACTGTATCTATCTTGATTTGGCAACATAAACTAGAATGATATAGACCATACAGTGACCATGCTACATAGATATATGTTTGTTTCATGCTGTTATCCTGTCCACCTTACTACTGAACTAGTTTACCAAAATGAGATTCATATACTACATTGTAAACCTGTGATGTGTTTGTTTGTTTCTCTTTTAGAATGCGGATAAAATATTGGAGAAGAGTACCCTGTTATGCAATGGTACAAGAAGTAATGTAGATAAGGTTCAAGATAGTGAGACATCCCTATTGATCTCCAAGAAAGCTGATAAAAACTATATTGAAGACACTGAGACAACCCCAAAGTCCTGTCTTGATGTAGTGTTCGAGTTATTGGCTACTACTGCTGGCACCAGCTCTTCGAACTCGCTGCCTGAATCAGTTCGGCTTCTGGAGTCTCAACATCAAGTTGAAAGACATCGATCAGATGTTATGCGACAGGAAGTCGAAGGACTAAGGAAGTCCCCCCAGAATTCATATGCATACTCTCTGGTGCAACAGCAAGTGCTGGAGGATTTAAGCGCCAAACAAGAGAAAGTTAATAAGCTTGCTAAGCATCTTGCCAGCATTATGGGTATCCAGGATATTGTTTCTTGAGCTCTTCTGAAGTGGTTTCAGTTCTGGACTTGTTTTGCTGCGGCGTTTATATGCTGCTTTGTTCCCTATATTTGCACTGGTGTCGAACTTTGATGCCCAGTGGATGTAATATGTGTAATAGCCGTGATAGCCTAGCGTAAGTTGCTTGCCTATTTATTTCCTTATTGTCTTGTTTATTTGTTTTCTTGTAATCAGTGCAGTTCTTTTTCCGCGGTTTGCTAGTGGTCGCAATAGCCTGTTTTTTAAAACTAGGCCACATTAACCTTGGGCTACATATTTACTGTAGTTAACATGGGCCTCTAAGGGCCGTAGAAACAATGGGCCTTCTAAGGGCCATAGAAACAATGGGCCTTCTATGGGGCATAGAAACAATGGGCCTTATACGGGCCGTAGACACAATGGGCCTTCTACGGGCCATATGATCGGTTGGCCAAACATGGGCCAATAATAGACCACATTATGGCCGTAAATGGGCTACAGTTGAAATCGTTGTTCATGGGACAACCATAATGGGCCGTTGTTAATCCGCCGTATCTGATGACACTATGAAAACATCCCAACAAATTAACGGGCCACAAATGGGCCCACTGTAACCACGAGCTAAATTTGGCCCACAAGCAGAAAATGACAGTAACGGGCCGAAAGTAAACGAATGCTGGAAATGAGCCCACGAATAAATGGGCCCTGAGAAGGCCGAAAAATAACATGGGCTAGAAACGGACCAACGGTATAATGGGCCGTTAATGGGTATAAAGTTATACATTGTTCACTACGGGCCAGTTTTACCACGGGCCGTTAATGGGCCGAGGGTTACTAAGGGCCTCATGTGGGCCAAAAGACGTCATGGGCCATACATGGGCCGGAAGTTAAAAACAGGCTATAATTATATTGGTTCGCCCAGATGACGCTACTGGGCCTAATTCGGATAGGCCATAAACGGGCCCTGGGTTAGTGGGCTGTAAATGGGCTATATGCGAACATGCCGTTAATTGGCTTGCCGTGGGCCGGCCCGCCACCTTTTGACCAAGTCAAATGGGCCGGCCTTTTCACAGGAATGGGCCCCTGTTGTGTCGTGCCACGTGTCGACGTATCATAGGCGCTTTGGGTCCAATGAGTGGATGACATCTGTCCCAGTGGCGAGCCGACACGTGTTCCCTCCACCCAATGATGATTTTACACGTGGAAAATCCCCATTGGTCGGGGCTGTTAACGGGTTATCGGATCCAAAGCCGGACCCGATAGCTTAATGGCGTTCCATTACGGTGGATGCCACGTGTCGGTCACCCTTGACGAAAGCACTTCTGTGACACGCGATTTATCATCATGGAAGTGGACACTTCCGTGATGATAATTTTGGTAATGTCATGGAACACTTCTACGACAACACATGTATGACTATCTTGATTCTATCATAAATTTGTCATGGATGTAAATGCATGATAGAAAACGTGACCTACTGTGACAAACACGTATCATCACGGAAGTGTATTTTTTTGTAGTGAGGAGAGTCCCATCCGGACACGGGAGGAAGTCTTCTGTCTTGTATCTTCATAGCCCATAAGTCTGGCCCATGTTACATAGCCCGGACACCCGAGGACCCCTTAATCTAGGACACCCTCACCAGGTCTATGCGTAGATGTTATATGCACGAGTAGAACACAAAGAGTTGTGGGCGATAATACTCATACTGCTTACCACCAATGTCTTACTTTGATTCGGCGGCATTGTTGGATGAAGCGGCCCGGACCGACATTACATGACCGCGTTCATGAGACTGGTTCTACTGACGTGCTTCACACACAAGTGGCTAGAGGGTGTCTGTTTCTCCAACTTTAGTTGGATCGAGTTTGACTATGACCGGTCCTTGTTGAACGTTAAAACAACACACTTGATGAAAAATCGGTGTGGTTTTGATGCTTAGGTAAGAACGGTTCTTGCTAGAAGCCCATAGGAGCCACGTAAAACTTGCAACAACAAAGTAGAGGACGTCTAACTTGTTTTGCCGGGCATGTTGTGATGTGATATGGTCAATACGTGATGAGATATAAATTGTTGTATGAGATGATCATGTTTTGTAGAAGTTATCTGCAACTGGCAGGAGCCTTATGGTTGTCGCTTTATTGTATGAAATGCAACCGCCATGTAATTGCTTTACATTATCACTAAGCGGTAGCGATAGTTGTAGAAGCAATAGTTGGTGAGACGACAACGATGCTACAATGGAGATCAAGCTGTCAAGCCGGTGACAATGGAGATCATGACGGTGCTTTGGAGATGGAGATCAAAGGCACAAGATGATGATGGCCATATCATGTCACATATTTTGATTGCATGTGATGTTTATCCTTTATGCATCTTATTTTGCTTAGTTAGGTGGCATCATTATACGATGAACGACGAGATGTGAAGGAGGGAATCCGGGGCCAGATCATGGAAATCCAGCCCATAATAGAACATGAGCCCCCTAACAAAGGGATCCAGAGCGAGGCCTAGTCCTCGGAGGAAGTGAGAGATGAACACAACACTCTCGTTGAGTTCGAGAGTGGGGATGACCTGCCCGCGGGCGGGCAGCCTGTGTGAAATTTTGGCGGTCAAATATCTGGCCTCTCTCAGCTTCTTAATGTCCTCCTGTATGACAGAGGAAGGCATCCACCAACCTTGGAGGTTGGATCCGGACATGGTTGAAGGTCCAAAGCGCCTGACCTGAGCCTGGGGTGTTGGAACTCGAGGCAGGGGAAGGATTCGATTGAGCACGAGAGGAAAAAAGTACAGGTCTTGCCCTCTTTATAAAGAGGGTGAATGTCAAGCGTCCTCCTCGCGGCCGTTTTGGACTCACCTAAAATCGAGGAGTCATACCAACGGGCACGAGTGGGTTACCCATGTCCGTATTGATGAGAATCCCGTAATAAGGGGGACACGATCTCTGCTTCGACAAGACGTGTTAAGAAAACCGCCTCGCAATATGTGCAGTGCTGGTTGGGAAAAACGGTTCGGACAATGACCGGGCCATGACATAACGTCGTGCTGTCAAAACACGTCAGCAGATTAGATTTGTGGAAATATTATTCTCTCTATGGTGGTATGTGGAAATTGTTTTGCAGAGATGGACACTATCCCTGGGTTCAAAATCTTCTGTGGAGTATTCGGAGGAGGAACCCTCCATGCAATGCCGAAGACAATACTGCACGCCGGACTCATCATCATTGAAGCCTGGTTCAGGGGCTACTGAGGGAGTCCTGGATTAGGGGGTCTCCTGATAGCCAGACTATATCCTTTGGCCAGACTGTTGGACTATGAAGATACAAGATTGAAGACTTCCTCCCATGTCCGGATGGGACTCTCCTTGGCGTGGTAGGCAAGCTAGGCAATACGGATATGTAGATCTCCTCCCTTGTAACCGACTCTGTGTAACCCTAGCCCCCTCAAGTGTCTATATAAACCAGAGGTTTTAGTCCGTAGGACAACATACAATCATACCATAGGCTAGCTTCTAGGGTTTAGCCTCTACGATCTCATGGTAGATCAACTCTTGTAATACTCATATGATCAAGAACAATCAAGCAGGACGTAGGGTATTACCTCCATCAAGAGAGCCCGAACCTGGGTAAACATCGTGTCCCCTGCCTCCTGTTACCATCCGCCTTAGACGCACAGTTCGGGACCCCCTACCTGAGATCCGCCGGTTTTGACACTGACACTAGCATATGCAGATATGGCCTCGGAACACTGAGACCGAAAGGTCGAACGTGAATCATATAGTAGATATGATCAACATAGTGATGTTCACCGTTGAAAACTACTCCATCTCACATGATGATCAGACATGGTTTAGTTGATATGGATCACGTGATCATTTAGATGTCTAGAGGGATGTCTATCTAAGTGGGAGTTCTTAAGTAATATGATTAATTGAACTTTAATTTATCATGAACTTAGTACCTGATAGTTTTGCATGTCTATGTTGTTGTAGATCAATGGCCCGTGCTACCGTTCCTTTGAATTTTAATGCGTTCCTAGAGAAAGCTAAGTTGAAAGATGATGGTAGCAATTACACGGACTGGGTCCATAACTTGAGGATTATCCTCATTGCTGCACAGAAGCATTACGTCCTGGAAGCACCGCTAGGTGCAAGACCCACTGTAGGAGCAACTCTGGACGTTATGAATGTCTGGCAGACCAATGCTGATGACTACTCGATAGCTCAGTGTGCCATGGTTTACGGCTTAGAATCGGGACTTCAAAGACATTTTGAACGTCATGGAGCATATGAGATGTTCCAGGAGTTGAAGTTAATATTTCAAGCAAATGCCCGAATTGAGAGATATGAAGTCTCCAATAAGTTCTATAGCAGCAAGATGAAGGAGAATAGTTATGTCAGTGAACACATACTCAGAATGTATGGGCACCACAACCACTTGACTCAACTGGGAGTTAATCTTCCTGATGATAGTGTCATTAACAGAGTTTTTCAATCACTGCCACCAAGCTACAAAAGCTTCATGATGAACTATAATATGCAAGGGATGGATAAGACAATTCCCGAGCTCTTCACAATGCTAAAGGCTGTGGTGGTAGAAATCAAGAAGGAGCATCAAGTGTTGATGGTTAACAAGACCACTAGTTTCATGAAAAAGGGCAAAGGGAAGAAGGGGAACTTCAAGAATGACAAGAAAGTTGCTGCTCAAGTGAAGAATCCCAAGTCTGGACCTAAGCCTGAGACTGAGTGCTTCTACTGCAGAGGGACTGGTCACTTGAAGCGGAACTGCCCCAAGTATTTGGCGGATAAGAAGGATGGCAAAGTGAAAGGTATATTTGATATACATGTTATTGATGTGTACCTTACTAATGCTCATAGTAGCGCCTGGGTATTTGATACTGGTTCTATTGCTCATATTTGCAACTCGAAACAGGGGCTACGGATTAAATGAAGATTGGCTAAGGACGAGGTGACGATGCGCATGGGAAATGGTTCCAAAGTCGATGTGATCGCCGTCGGCACGCTACCTCTACATCTACCATTGGGATTAGTTTTAGACCTAAATAATTGTTATTTTGTGCCAGCGTTGAGCATGGACATTATATCCGGATCTTGTTTAATGTGAGAGGTTATTCATTTAAATTAGAAAATAATGATTGTTCTATTTATATGAGTAATATCTTTTATGGTCGTGCACCCTTGATGAGTGTTCTATTTTTGTTGAATCTCGATTGTAGTGATACACAAATTCATAATATTTAAGCCAAAAGATGCAAAGTTAATAATGATAGTGCAACTTATTTGTGGCACTACCGTTTAGGTCATATTGGTGTAAAGCACATGAAGAAACTCCATGCTGATGGGCTTTTGAAATCACTTGATTATGAATCACTTGATGCTTGCGAACCATGCCTCATGGGCAAGATGACTAAGACTCCGTTCTCCAGAACAATGGAGTGAGCAACTGACTTGTTGGAAATAATACATACGGATGTATGCGGTCCGATGAGTGTTGAGGCTCGCGGCAGGTATCGCTATTTTCTAACCTTCACGGATGATTTGAGAAGATATGGGTATATCTACTTGATGAAACATAAGTCTGAAACATTTGAAAAGTGCAAAGAATTTCAGAGTGAAGTGGAAAATCATCATAACAAGAAAATAAAGTTTCTACGATCTAATCATGGATGTGAATATTTGAGTTATGAGTTTTGTCTTCATTTGAAACAATGTGGAATAGTTTCGCAGCTCACGCCGCCTAGAACACCACAGCATAATTGTGTGTCCGAACGTCATAATCGTACTTTATTGGATATGGTGCGATCTATGGTGTCTCTTACTGATTTACTGCTATCATTTCGGGGTTATGCTTTAGAGACAGCTAGATTCACGTTAAATATGGCACCATCTAAATCCGTTGAGACAACACCATATGAACTGTGGTTTGGCAAGAAACTGGAGTTCTCGTTTCTTAAAGTTTGGGGCTGCGATGCTTATGTGAAAAAGCTTCAACCTGATAAGCTCGAACCCAAATAGGACAAATGTGTCTTCATAGGATACCCAAAAGATACTGTTGGTGTCTCTTACAGATCTGAAGGAAAGATATTCGTTGCTAAGAATGGATCCTTTCTAGAGAACGAGTTTCTCTCGAAAGAAGTGAGTGGGAGGAAAGTAGAACTTGATGAGGTAATTGTACCTTCTCCCGAATTGGAAAGTAGTTCATCACAGAAATCAGTTCCAGTGATCCCTACACCAATTAGTGAGGATGCTAATGATGATGATCATGAAACTTCAGTTCAAGTTACTACCGAACCTTGTAGGTCAACAAGAGTACGATCTGCACCAGAGTGGTATGGTAATCCTGTTCTGGAAGTCATGTTACTTGACCATGACGAACCTACGAATGATGAGGAAGCGATGATGAGCCCAGATTCCTCGAAATGGCTTGAGGCCATGAAATCTGAGATGGGATCCATGTATGAGAACAAAGTGTGGACTTTGGTTGACTTGCCCGATGATCGGCAAGCCATAGAGAATAAATGGATCTTCAGGAAGAAGACTGGCGCTGACAGTAATGTTACTGTCTACAAAGCTCGACTTGTTGTGAAAGGTTTTCGACAAGTTCAAGGAGTTGACTACGATGAGACCTTCTCACCCATAGCGATGCTTAAGTCTGTCCGAAGCAAGTTAGCAATTGCCGCATTTTGTGATTATGAAATTTGGCAAATGGATGTCAAAACTGCATTCCTTAATGGATATCTTAAAGAAGAGTTGTATATGATGCAACCAGAAGGTTTTGTTGATCGAAAAGGTGCTAACAAAGTGTGCAAGCTCTAGCGATCCATTTATGGACTGGTGCAAGCCTCTCGGAGTTGGAATATGCGCTATGATAGTGTGATCAAAGCATATGGTTTTATACAGACTATTGGAGAAGCCTGTATTTACAAGAAAGTGAGTGGGAGCTCTGTAGCATTTCTAATATTATATGTGGATGACATACTGTTGATTGGAAATAATACATAATTTCTGGATAGCATAAAAGGATACTTGAATAAGAATGTTTCAATGAAAGACCTCGGTGAAGCTGCTTATATATTGGGCATCAAGATCTATAGGGATAGATCAAGACGCTTAATTGGACTTTCACAAAGCACATACCTTGATAAAGTTTTTAAGAACTTCAAAATGGATCAGTCAAAGAAAGCGTTCTTGCCTGTGTTACAAGGTGTGAAGTTGAGTCAGACTCAATGCCCGACCACTGCAGAAGATAGAGAGAAAATGAAAGTCATTCCCTATGCCTCAGCCATAGGTTCTATCATGTATGCAATGTTGTGTACCAGACCTGATGTGTGCCTTGCTATAAGTTTACCAGGGAGGTACCAAAGTAATCCAGGAGTGGATCACTGGACAGCGGTCAAGAACATCCTGAAATACCTGAAAAGGACTAAGGATATATTTCTCGTTTATGGAGGTGACAAAGAGCTCATCATAAATGGTTATGTCGATGCAAGCTTTGACACTGATCCAGATGACTCTAAGTCACAAACGGGATATGTATTTATATTGAATGGTGGAGTTGTCAGTTGGTGCATTTCCAAGCAGAGCGTCGTGGCGGGATCTACGTGTGAAGCGGAGTACATAGCTGCTTCGGAAGCAACAAATGAAGGAGTCTGGATGAAGGAGTTCATATCCGATCTAGGTGTAATACCTAGTGCATCGGGTCCAATGAAAATCTTTTGTGACAATACTGGAGCAATAGCCTTGGCGAAGGAATCCATATTTTACAAGAGAACCAAACACATCAAGAGACGCTTCAATTCCATCCGCGATCAAGTCAAGGAGGGGGACATAGAGATTTGGAAAATACACACGGATCTGAGTGTTGCAGACCTGTTCACTAAGCCTCTCTCATGAGAAAAACATGATCAGCACCAAGACTTGATGGGTGTTAGAATCATTACTATGTAATCTAGATTATTGATTCTAGTGCAACTGGGAGACTGAAGGAAATATGCCCTAAAGGAAATAATAAAGTTGTTATTTATATTTCCTTATATCATGATAAATGATTATTATTCATGCTAGAATTGTATTAACCGGAAACTTAGAACATGTGTGAATACATAGACAAACAGAGTGTCCCTAGTATGCCTCTACTAGGCTAGCTCGTTAATCAAAGATGGTTCAAGTTTCCTGACCATAGACATGTGTTGTCATTTGATGAATGAGATCACATCATTAAAGAATGATGTGATGGACATGACCCATCCATTAGCTTTGCATAATGATCATTTAGTTTTACTGCTATTGCTTTCATCATGACTTATACATGTTCCTCTGACTATGAGATTATGCAACTCCCTAATATCGGAGGAACACCTTGTGTGCTATCAAACATCACAACATAACTGGGTGATTATAAAGATGCTCTACAGGTGTCTCCGATGGTGTTTGTTGAGTTGGCATAGATCGAGATTAGGATTTGTCACTCCGTGTATCGGAGAGGTATCTCTGGGCCCTCTCAGTAATGCACATCACTATAAGCCTTGCAAGCAATGTGACTAATGAGTTAGTTACGGGATGATGCATTACAGAACGAGTAAAGAGACTTGCCGGTAACGAGATTGAACTAGGTATGATGATACCGACGATCGAATCTCGGGCAAGTAACATACCTATGACAAAGGGAATAACGTATGTTGTTATGCGGTTTGACCGATAAAGGCCTGCGTAGAATATGTAGGAACCAATATGAGCATCCAGGTTCTGCTATTGGTTATTGACCGGAGATATGTCTCGAACCCGTAGGGTCCGCACGATTAACGTTCAATGACGATTTGTATTATGAGTTATGTGATTTGATGACCGAAGTTTGTTCGGAGTCGCGGATGAGATCACGGACATACGAGGAGTCTCGAAATTGTCAAGAGGTAAAGATTGATATATTGGAAGGTTATATTCGGACACCAGAATGGTTCTGAAGTGTTTCAGGTATTTTGTGGAGTACCGGGAGCTTACCGGAACCCCCCGGGGAAGTAGTGGGCCTTAATGGGCTTCAGGGGAAAGGAGAGAAGGGCCTCAAGGGGTGGCTGTACCCCCCGCCCCCCATGGTTGGTCTGAATTGGACTAGGAGGGGGTGGCGCCCTCCTCTTTCCTTCTCCCCTCTTCATCCTTTCCTCCTTCTCCTAGTTGGAATAGGAAAGGGGGGTGGGGGCGAATCCTACTTGGACTGGGAGTCCAAGTAGGACTCCCCCCTTTGGCATGCCCCCCCTTGTGCCGACCACCACTTCACCCCTCCTTTATATACGTGGGAGGGGGCACACCAAAGGCACACCAAGTCTTCTCTTAGCCGTGTGCGGTGCCCCCCTCCACAATTACACACCTCAGTCATATTGTCGTAGTGCTTAGGCGAAGCCCTGCGCCGGTAACTTCATCATCATCGTCGCCACGCCATCATGCTAACGGAACTCTCCCTCCTCCTCAACTAGATCAAGAGCTCGAGGGACGTCATCGAGCTGAACATGTGCTGAATACGGAGGTGCCATACGTTCGGTGCTAGGATCGGTTGGATCGCGAAGATGTTCGACTACATCAACCGCGTTACTAAACACTTCCGCTTTCGGTCTACGAGGGTATGTGCACACACTCTTCCCGCTCGTTGCTATGCTTCTCCTAGATAGATGCTGCGTGATCGTATGATTTTTTTGAAATATTGCGTTCCCCAACAGGGAGCGCCGACGCCTCTGACCCACGGCCAGCGCCACAGACTCGACCGGCGAGCATTGCTCGCTTGGTCAGGGCCCAAGGCTCCGCCTTGCGGAGGGGTCGGGCTCGACGCCGCCGGTCCTGGGGCGTAGCCGGCTGGTCTGAGCTGGGCTCTGCCCGCTTGACCTGGCGTGGATCGCCGTCTGTGCTTTGTTCACTCTCCCCGACCTCTCGGACGCCGGCCATCATTAGCATTGGTGCCCCGGCTCCCATCCTCCGCGGGTCTCCGTTCCGGCCGTTTATCGTGGCTTTCGGCTCGTCGGCTCTTCAATTCCAGGCTTCCTCCCCCCAAGCAGCTCTGGACGGCCCTGCATCGCACTCGTGCTCCGGCGACGGTGGTGGTGGTGGCTCGTCGAGGGGAAACCCTCCGGGCTTGCGCCTCCCCCCGTTCGCAGGCCCCTGCGCTAGCAGTCCAGGGCATCCTGGGCCATGGCCTATCTCCCTCCTTCCCCGCCCCTCTGCTAGGCCGGACCGGGTGGGCCGGCCCCCCTCTCCAGGCCTTTCCGCGTGCCTTAGGCCCACCTCGCGGACACAATTGATTTGTCCACCAGTGGCTTCCCTGTGCCCCCATCTCCCCCCGCAGCCGCCGCTTCACCCTCGTCGCCCCGCCCTCTCTCGACGACTCCCCCTCTCGCCGCCACCCCACCTCCTCCTCCCGACCTCCCCCACCCTCCCTTCTCCGGCCATGACCCGGGAGTGGGAGGACGGTGAGGCCCACCGCAAACGCCGCTGCGAGGACCGGCTTGATCCCCCGCCCCTCCCGCGATGTGCTCCATCGCGAGGATGACCTCCAGCAGGAGCTGCGCGACCGGGAGGAGCGGCGGTCATCACTAGGCGCTCCGAGCATCGCGGGTCGTCCCGCTCCCTGCTACCTCTTGAGCATGCGTTGGTTTTCTCTTGAAGAGGATAGGGTGATGCAGCAAAGTAGCGTAAGTATTTCCCTCAGTTTTTGAGAACCAAGTTATCAACCCAGTAGGAGACAACGCACAAGTCACCTAGTACCTGCACAAACAATCAAGAACCTTGCAACCAACGCGATAAAGGGGTTGTCAATCCCTTCACAGTCACTCGCAAAAGTGAGATCTGATAGAGATAGTAAAGTAAATAATTTTGGTATTTTTGTTGTATAGATTGGAAAGTAAAGATTTCAAAATAGTAAACAAGATGAGATGTAAATAAAAGAGATGCAATATAATAAGAAAGAGACCCGGGGCCATAGGTTTCACTAGTGGCTTCTCTCAAGATAGCATGTATTATGGTGGGTGAACAAATTTCTGCCGAGCAATGGATAGAAAAGCGCATAGTTATGAGAATATCTAAGGCAATGATCAGGAATATAGGCATCACGTCCATGTCAAGTAGACCGAAACGATTCTCCATATACTACTATTACTCCACACATCGACTGCTATCCAGAATGCATCTAGAGTATTAAGTTCATAAGAACAGAGTAACGCATTAAGCAAGATGACATGATGTAGAGGGATAAACTCAAGCAATATGATATAAACCCCATCTTTTTATCCTCGATGGCAACAATACAATACGTGCCTTGCTGCCCCTACTGTCACTGGGAAAGGACACCGCAAGATTGAACACAAATCTAAGCACTTCTCCCATTGCAAGAAAAATCAATCTAGTAGGCCAAACTAAACCGATAATTTGAAGAGACTTGCAAAGATATCAAATCATGCATATAAGAATTCAGAGAGAGAACTTTGTATTGAGAATAAAAGAGAGAGAAGAATCCATCTACCTAATAACTATGGACCCGAAGGTCTGTGGTAAACTACTCACGCTTCATCGAAGAGGCAATGGCGTTGATGTCGATGCCCTCCGTGATCGATTCCCCCTCCGGCAGATTGCCGGAAAAGGCCCCAAGATGGGATCTCACGGGTACAGAAAGTTGCGGCGGTGTAAAAGTGGTTTCGTGGCTCTCCCTGATTGATCTAGGGTATAAGAGTATATATAGGCGAAAGAAGTACGTCGGTGGAGCTACATGGAGCCCACGAGGGTGGGGGTGCGCCCTCCTACCTCGTGGGCGCCTCGCGGAGTTCCAGACTTCAACTCCAAGTCTTCTGGATTGCTTTCGGTCCAAGAAAGATCATCGCGAAGGTTTCATTCCGTTTGGACTCTGTTTGGTATTCCTTTTCTGCGAAACTCTAAAATAGGCAAAAAAAACAGAAACTAGCAATAGGCCTCCGGTTAATAGGTTAGTCCCAAAAATAATGTAAAAGAGCATATTAAAGCCCATTAAACATCCAACAGATAATATAATAGCATGGAACAATCAAAAATTGTAGATACGTTGGAGACGCATCAAGCATCCCCAAGCTTAATTCCTGCTCGGCCTCAAGTAGGTAAATGATAAAAACAGAATTTTTGATGTGGAATGCTACCTAACATAATTGTCAATGTAATTTTCTTTATTGTGGCATGAATGTTCAGATCTGAAACATTCAAGAAAAAAGTTTAATATTGACATAAAAATAATAATACTTCAAGCATACTAACAAAGTAATCTTGTGTTCTCAAAGTAACATGGCCAAAGAAAGTTCATCCCTACAAAATCATATAGTTTGGCTATGCTCCATCTTCGTCACACAAAATATTCAAATCATGCACAACCCCGATGAGAGGCCAAGCAAATGTTTCATACTTTAGTATTCTCAAACCTTTTCAACTTTCACGCAATACATGAGCGTGATCCATGGACATAGCACTATAGGTGGAATAGAATGGTGGTTGTGGAGAAGACAAAAAGGAGGAAGATGGTATCACATCAACTAGGCATATTAATGGGCTATGCAGATGCCCATCAATAGATATCAATGTGAGTGAGTAGGGATTGCCATGCAATGGATGCACTACAGCTATAAATATATGAAAGCTCAACAACAGAAACTAAGTGGGTGTGCATCCAACTTGCTTGCTCACGAAGACCTGGGGCATTTTGAGGAAGCCCATTGTTGGAATATACAAGCCAAGTTATACAATGAAAATTCCCACTAGTATATGAAAGTGACAAAATAAGAGACTATCTATCATGAAGATCATGGTGCTACTTTGAAGCACAAGTGTAGAAAAAGGATAGTAGCATTGTCCCTTCTCTCTTTTCTCTCTCTCTCTTTTCTCTTTTTTTCTTTTTTTGTTTGGCTTCTTTGGCCTCTCTTTTTTTCCTCACACGGGACAATGCTCTAATAATGATGATCACACTTCTATTTATTTACAACTCAAGGATTACAACTCAATACTTAGAACAAAATATGACTCTACATGAGTGCCCACGGCGGTGTATTGAGATGTGCAGTGAATCAAGAGTGACATGTATGAAAAAATTATATATGGTGGCTTTGCCACAAATATGATGCCAACTACATGATCATGCAAGGCAATATGACAATGATGAAGCGTGTCATAATAAACAGAACGGTGGAAAGTTGCATGGCAATATATCTCGGAATGACTATGGAAATGCCATATAGGTAGGTGTGGTGTCTGTTTTGAGGAAGGTAAATGGTGGGTTTATGGTACCGGCGAAAGTTGCGTGGTACTAGAGAGGCTAGCAACGGTGGAAGGGTGAGAGTGCCTATAATCCATAGACTCAACATTAGTCATGAAGAACTCACATACTTATTGCAAAAATATACAAGTCATCAAAACCAAGCACTACGCGCATGCTCCTTGGGGATAGATTGGTAGAAAAGACCATTGCTCATCCCCGACTACCACTCATAAGGAAGAAAATCAAAGAAATACATCATGCTTCAAATTTGTTACACAACGGTTACCATACATGCATGCTACGGGACTTGCAAACCTCAACACAATTATTTCTCAAATTCACAACTACTCAACTAGCATGACTCTAATATCACCATCTTCATATCTCAAAACAATCACAAGGAATCAAACTTCTCATAGTATTCAACAAACTTTATATGAAAGTTTTTATTATACCCGTCTTGGATGCCCATCATATCAGGACTAGTTTTATAGCCAAAGCAAATTACCATGATGTTCTAAAAGACTCTCAAAATAATATAAGTGAAGCATGTGAAAGTGCAACTATCCCTGCAAACCTCAACACAATTATTTCTCAAATTCACAACTACTCAACTAGCATGACTCTAATATCACCATCTTCATATCTCAAAACAATCACAAGGAATCAAACTTCTCATAGTATTCAACAAACTTTATATGAAAGTTTTTATTATACCCGTCTTGGATGCCCATCATATCAGGACTAGTTTTATAGCCAAAGCAAATTACCATGATGTTCTAAAAGACTCTCAAAATAATATAAGTGAAGCATGTGAAAGTGCAACTATCCCTGGGTGGTTTTGGTAATTCCTAACAACATATAGCTCACTGAGCTAATGCTATTCCAAGATGAATATTTCAGGAAAGCTCAATGGTTGGCATGGCATGGATAAGAAAGTGGGCCCTTCAAAATGCTAAGGATAAAAGATTGGCTCAAGCTCAAAGCACAAGACTCTACATTTTCTATTTTAGTGATCCAAGATCACATTGAGTCTATAGGAAAAGCCAATACTATTAAGAAGGGATGAGGTGTTGCTTAATGAAGTGCTTGCTCAAAATGCTTAGTGATATGCTCCAAAACCCTCCACTACTTTCTCATATCCACATATGTCCCACACAAAATATCAAACTCGGCCCCACCGATTCTTTCTATCCGGCGCCACCGAGTTTAGTTGACATAGCCACTGCCAGAAACCCTAGTCTCCTTGGTCTCACTGATAGGGATCTCGGTCTCACCGATATGGGATTGTAATCTCTCTGTTTCCTTTCGTAACACTTCGGTCCAACCGAGATGAGCGATCGGTTCCACCGAGATTGCAATCTAAACTCTCGGTTTCCCTTTCGTAACACTTTGGTCCAACCGAGATGAGCGAATCGGTCCCACCGAGTCTGCCTGACCAACTCTCTGTTAGTCCATTACCAAAATCGGTCTCATCGAGTTTGTGTAATCGGTCTCACCGAGATTACGTTATGCCCTAACCCTAACGAAATCGGTCCCACCTAGTTGACATGTCGGTCCCACCGAGAATCCTAACATTCACATTTTGAACTAAATCGGTCTGACCGAGTTTCATGATTCGGTCCCACCGAGTTTGGTGATTTGTTTGTAATGGTTAGATTTTGTGTGGAGGCTATAAATACCCCTCCACCCACTCTTCATTCATGGAGAGAGCCATCAGAACATGCCTACACTTCCAATACATATTTTCTAAGAGAGAACCACCTACACTTGTGTTGAGGTCAAGATATTCTATTTCAACCACATAAATCTTGATCTCTAGCCTTCCCCAAGTTGCTTTCCACTCAAATCTTCTTTCTACCAAATCCAATCCTATGAGAGAGAGTTGAGTGTTGGGGAGACTATCATTTGAAGCACAAGAGCAAGGAGTTCATCATCAACACACCATTTGTTACTTCTTGGAGAGTGGTGTCTCCTAGATAGGCTAGGTGTCACTTGAGAGCCTCCGACGAGATTGTGGAGTTGAACCAAGGAGTTTGTAAGGGCAAGGAGATCGCCTAATTCATGAAGATCTACCCTAGTGAGGCAAGTCTTTCGTGGGCGGCGGCCATGGTGGGATAGACAAGGTTGCTTCTTCGTGGACCCTTCGTGGGTGGAGCCCTCCGTGGACTCGCACAACTGTTACCCTTCGTGGGTTGAAGTCTCCATCAACGTGGATGTATGATAGCACCACCTATCGGAACCATGCCAAAAATCACCGTGTCAACATTGCGTTTGCTCCTTCAAACTCCTCCCTTTACCTTCATATGCAATTGTTTTACATTCCACTGCTATACTCTTAGAATTGCATGTGTAGGTTGATTACTTGTTTGTGCTAAGTTGCTAAAATCTGCCAAGAACTAAAATTGGGAAAAAGGCTAGATTTTTATTTGGTCAAGTAGTCTAATCACCCCCCTCTAGAAATACTTTCAATCCTACATCATGAGAGATCAATAATTTCTATAAAATAAAACCATCATTGTGCTCTAAAAACATAAAAATGAAGCACTAGAGCAAAATTATCTAGCTCAAAAGATATAAGTGAAGCACATAGAGTATTCTAATAAATTCCGATTCATGCGTGTCTCTACCAAAAGGTGTGTACAGAAATGATGATTGTGGTAAACTAAAAAGCAAAGAATCAAATAATACAAGACGCTGCAATCAAAACACATATCATGTGGTGAATGAAAATATAGCGTCAAGTAAAGTTACTGATAGACGAAGACGAAAGAGGGGATGCCTTCCGGGGCATCCACAAGCTTAGGCTTTTGGTTCTCCTTGAATTTTACCTTGGGGTACCTTGGGAATCCCCAAGCTTAGGCTCTTGCCACTCCTTATTCCAAAATCCATCATATCTTTACCCAAAAAACTTGAAAACTTCACAACACAAAACTTCAACAGAAAATCTCAGGAGCTACATTAGTATAAGAAAATAAACCACCACCTTAAGGTACTGTAATGAACTCATTCTTTATTTATATTGGTGTTAAACCTACTGTATTCCAACTTCTCTATGGTTCATACCCCCCGATGCCACTCATAGATTCATCAAAATAAGCAAACAACACTCGAAAAACAAAATCTGTCAAAAACAGAACAGGATGTAGCAATCTGATTTGTTCAAATACTTATGTAACTCCAAAAATCCTTAGAAATTATGAAATCATATATGAAAAGTATATTGATCTACTGCAGTTGGAATTGGTATTTTATCTCTCTCTGGTAAAAAATGATAATTATTTTCGTGAGCGCAAACTTTCTGTTTTTCAGCAGGATCAAATCAACCATTACCATAAGCTATCCCAACGGTCTTACTTGGCAAAAACACTAACTAAAACATAAAAAACACAATAATAACAGAATCCAGATGAATTATTTATTACTAAAAAGGAACAAACAGCAAAGAACAAAAATAAAATTGGGTTGCCTCCCAACAAGCGCTATCGTTTAATGCCCCTAGCTAGGCATAAAAACAAGAATAGATCTAGGTATTGTCACCTTTGGTATGCAATCCATAAGTGGCTCTCATAATAGATTCATAAAGAAATTTAATTTTATTCCTAGGAAAGTGTTCCATGCCTTTCCTTAACGGAAATTGGAATCTAATATTTCCTTCTTTCATGTCGATAATTGCACCAATCGGTCTAAGGAAAGGTCTACCAAGAATACTAGGACATGTAGGATTACAATCTATATCAAGAACAATGAAATCTATGGGCACATAATTCCTATTTGAAACAATAAGAACATCATTAATCCTTCCCATAGGTTTCTTAATAGTGGAATCCGCAAGATGCAAATTTAAAGAACAATATTCAAATTCACGGAAACCTAGCACATCACACAAAGTTTTTGGAATTGTGGAAACACTAGCACCCAAATCACACAAAGCATAGAATCCATAATCTTTAATCTTAATTTTAATAGTAGGTTCCCACTCATTATAAAGTTTTCTAGGGATAGAAACTTCTAGTTCAAGCTTTTCTTCATAGGATTCCATTAAAGCATCAACGATATGTTTAGTAAAAGCTTTATTTTGGCTATAAGCATTAGGAGAATTTAACACGGATTGCAACAAAGAAATACAATCTATCAAAGAGAAATTATCATAATTAAATTCCTTGAAATCCAAAATAGTGTGTTCATCGCTATGTAAAGTTTTGACCTCTTTAATCCCACTTTATCAATTTTTGCATCAAGATCTAAAAACTCCGAATTATTGGGACGCCTTTTAACTAAAGTTGACTCATCGCCAATCCCATCTTTATCAAGATTCATATTGGAAAACAAAGATTTAATAGGAGTCAAATCAATCACTTTTAGATCTTCATTATTATTATCATGAAAACTAGAAGAACACGCTTTCACAAAGCAATCTTTTTAGCACGCATCCTAGCGGTTCTTTCTTTGCACTCGTCAATGGAAATTCTCATGGCTTTGAGAGACTCATTGATGTCATGCTTAGGTGGAATAGATCTAAGTTTCAAAGAATCAACATCAAGAGAAATTATATCCACGTTCCTAGCCAACTCATCAATCTTAAGCAATTTTTCTTCAACCAAAGCATTGAAATTCTTTTGCGAACTCATAAATTCTTTAACACAAATCTCAAAATCAGAGGGCATCTTATTAAAATTTCCATAAGAGTTGTTGTAGGAATTACCATAATAATTAGAGGAATTATTAGGAAACGGCCTAGAATTAAAATTCCTCTATACGCGTTGTTACCAAAATTCTTCCTGCCAACAAAATTCACATCCATAGATTCATTATTATTCTCAATCAAAGTGGACAAATGCATATCATTAGGATCAGAAGAAACACTTTTATTAGCAAACAATTTCATAAGTTCATCCATCTTTCCGCTCAAAACATTAATCTCCTTCAATCGCATGAACTTTTTTACTAGTGGATCTTTCGGTGTGCCATTAAGAATAATTAACCATAATATTGTCTAGGAGTTTAGTAGCTTCTCCTAAAGTGATTTCCATAAAAGTGCCTCCTGCGGCCGAATCTAAAAGATTTCTAGAAGAAAAATTCAGTCCGGCATAAATTTTTTGTATAATCATCCATAAATTAAAACCATGTGTAGGGCAATTACGTATCATTAATTTCATCATCTCCCAAGCTTGTGCAACATGCTCATGACCAAGTTGCTTAAAATTCACAATATCATTTGATACGTCTCCAACGTATCACTAATTTTTGATTGCTCCATGCTATACTATCTACTGTTTTGGACATTATTGGGCTTTATTATCCACTTTTATATTATTTTTGGGACTAACCTATTAACCAGAGGCCCAGCCCAGAATTGCTGCTTTTTGCCTGTTCTAGGGTTTCTAATAAAAGGAATATCAAACGGAATCCAAACGGAATGAAACCTTCGAGAACGTGATTTTCTCAACAAACAAGACCCGGGAGACTTGGACCCTACGTCCAGACACAAAAGAGGAGGCCACGAGGTAGGGGGGCGCACCCACCCCCACTAGGCGCACCCTCCACCTTCGTGGGCCCCCTGTTGCTCCACCGACGTACTCCTTCCTCCTATATATACCTACGTACCCCCGAACGATCAGATAGGGAGCCAAAAACCTAATTCCACCGCCGCAACTTTCTGTATCCACAAGATCCCATCTTGGGCCCTGTTTCGGAGCTCCGCCGGAGGGGGCATCGATCACGGAGGGCTTCTACATCATCACCATAGCCTCTCCGATGAAGTGTGAGTAGTTTACCTCAGACCTACGGGTCCATAGTTAGTAGCTAGATGGCTTCTTCTCTCTTTTTGGATCTCAATACAATGTTCTCCCCCTCTCTTGTGGAGAACTATTCAATGTAATCTTCTTTTTGTGGTGTGTTTGTTGAGACCGATGAATTGTGGGTTTATGATCAAGTCTATCTATGAACAATATTTGAATCTTCTCGGAATTCTTTTATGTATGATTGGTTATCTTTGCAAGTCTCTTCGATTTATCAGTTTGGTTTGGCCTACTAGATTGATCTTTCTTGCAATGGGAGAAGTGCTTAGCTTTGGGTTCAATCTTGCGGTGTCCTTTCCCAGTGACACTAGGGGCAGCAAGGTATGTATTGTATTGTTGCCATCGAGGATAACAAGATGGGGTTTTCATCATATTGCACGAATCTATCCCTCTACATCATGTCATCTTGCTTAAGGTGTTACTCTGTTTTTAACTTAATACTCTAGATGCATGCTGGATAGTGGTCGATGAGTGGAGTAATATTAGTAGATGCAGGCAGGAGTCAGTCTACTTGTCTCGGACGTGATTCCTATATACATGATCATACCTAGATATTCTCATAAATATGCTCAATTCAGTCAATTGCTGAACAGTAATTTGCTCACCCACCGTAGAATACTTATGCTCTCGAGAGAAGCCACTAGTGAAACCTATGGCCCCCGGGTCTATCTTCATCATATTAATCTCCTACTACTTAGTTATTTCCTTTGCTTTTTACTTTTCCTTTATTTTACTTTGCATCTTTATCACAAAAATACCAAAAATATTGTCTTATCATATCTATCAGATCTCACTCTCGTAAGTGGCCGTGTAGGGATTGACAACCCCTATTTGCGTTGGTTGCGAGGATTTATTTGTTTTGTGGAGGTACGAGGGACTCGTGCGTAGACTCCTACTGGATTGATACCTTGGTTCTCAAAAAATGAGGGAAATACTTACGCTACTTTGCTGCATCATCCCTTCCTCTTCGGAGAAAACCAACGCAGTGCTCAAGAGGTAGCAAGAAGGATTTCTGGCACCGTTGCCGGGGTGGTCTACGCAAAAGTCAATATACCAAGTACCCATCACATACCCTTATCTCCCGCATTACATTATTTTCCATTTGCCTCTCGTTTTCCTCTCCCCCACTTCACCCTTGCCGTTTTATTCACCCTCTCTCTCTCTATCCTCCCTCTCTTTCTCAATTTGCCTCTTTTTGCCCGCTTGTTTTTTTTTTGTTTGCTTGTGTGTTAGTTTGCTTGCTTTTCGCTATGGCTAGTCCCCTATCTTCTCCGTTGTCTCCCGAGAGTGAAATTCTAAATTTTAAGCAAAGGGAGGGAGAAAATATAAAAGATGCTTGGTATAGAATTTGCAATGCTCAAAATAGATCTACTAGGAAGCAATCTACTTCTGTTCTTCTTCGCAATTTTTATGTAGGCATTACTCCTTGGCACAGATATGTTATTGATATTATTACCGGAGGGAACTTCTTGGGTAGCCATACTTTTGATTCTTATAATGCTATGATAGATTTGTTTGGCCCACCCCCTCTTTTGGTTAATGGAACTGTCTTAACTTTAGAGCATGTAATGCAAAGGCTTGAAATTATTGAAAATAAGGTTGCTACCGTAGAGTTAATTGAAAATTTCGATAAAAAGATCCACAGCCAAATCTCTCAATATGGATCTAAAGTAGGAGTTACTTTGAAAAACATTAAAGAAAAGGAACCCATAGTTAATGAGAAAATAAATCACGATTCCACTAGGATCGATAAACTTGAGGATATTATTACCAACTTGGGAACCGCTTTTTCTTACGTAAAAAATACTCCAAGTCATCCCACTAAAATTGCCAAACTTATGTATGTTCCTAAAAATAAGGGTGAATCCTCTAGTAAGGAAAATGCGGATCTCAAATCTATAAGTATTCATCCCAATCTTTTTGCTATCATTAAGGAACCATTTATTACAAATGAATTTTTCGATATTGTGCCTAAAAGTTTGATAATTAATAAAAAGAAAGAAATTCCTAAAGATGGTAGATGCCACATTGAAGAATTACCTACCAAAGATGGCAATACCTAGATCTATCCTTGCTTGTTATGCCTAGCTAGGGGCGTTAAACGATAGCGCTTGTTGGGAGGAAATCCAATTTTATTTTTATTCCTTGATTTTTTCTCCTATTTAGTAATAAATAATTTATCTAGCATCTGTTTTGGTTGTGTTTTTTGTGTTTATTAGTGTTTGTGCCAAGTAGAACCGTTGGGAAGACTTGGGGAAAGTCTTGTTACACTTGCTGTAAAAAAACAGAAACTTTAGTGCTCACGAGAACTACTGTCATTTTTATTTGGAAAGTTCTATTTAGTTAATTCATTTTGAAGATGATTAATAGGTAAATTCCTCACGTCCAGAAATTTATTTTAGAATTTTTGGGGTTCCAGATCTTGCGATAGCTACAGATTACTACAGACTGTTCTGATTTTGACAGATTCTGTTTTCCGTGTGTTGTTTGCTTATTTTGATGAATCTATGTCTAGTAAAATAGTTTATAAACCATAGAGAAGTTGGAATACAGTATTTATAAAAAAATATAAATAAAGAATGAGTTCCTTACACTACCTTGAAGTGGTCTTTTGTTTTCTTTCGCTAACGGAGCTCACGAGATTTTCTACTTTAAGTTTTGTGTTGTGAAGTTTTCAAGTTTTGGGTAAAGATTTGATGGATTATGGAACAAGGAGTGGCACGAGCCTAAGCTCGGGGATTCCCATGGCACCCCCAAGATAATCTAAGGACACCTAAAAGCCAAATCTTGGGGATGCCCCGGAAGGCATCCCCTCTTTCGTCTACTTCTATCGGTAACTTTACTTGGAGCTATATTTTTATTCGCCACATGATATGTGTTTTGCTTGGAGCGTCTTGTATGATTTGAGTCTTTATTTGTTAGTTTACCACAATCATCCTTGCTGTACATGCCTTTTGAGAGAGCCATCCATGATTTGGAAATTGTTAGAATACTCTATGTGCTTCGCTTATATCTTTTGAGTTATGTAGTTTTGCTCTAGTACTTCACTTATATTTTTAGAGCATGGTGGTGGATTCGTTTTATAGAAACTATTGATCTCTCATGCTTCACTTAGATTATTTTGGGAGTCTTAAATAGCATGGTAATTTGCTTAAAATCCTAATATGCTTGGTATACAATATTAATAATAAAACTTTCTTATGACTGTGTTGAATACTATGAGAAGTTTGATGCTTGATAATTGTTTTGAGATATGAAGATGGTGATATTAAAGTTGTGCTAGTTGAGTAGTTGTGAATTTGAGAAATACTTGTGTTATGGTTTGTGATTCCCGTAGCATGCATGTATGGTGAACCATTATGTGATGAAGTCGGAGCATGATTTATTTTTTGATTGTCTTCCTTATGAGTGGCGGTCGGGGGCGAGCGATGGTCTTTTCCTACCAACCTATCCCCCTAGGAGCATGCGTGTAATACTTTGCTTTGATAACTTGTAAATTTTTGCAATAAGTATATGAGTTATTTATGACTAATGTTGAGTCCATGGATTATACGCACTCTCACCCTTCCACCTTTGCTAGCCTCTCTAATACTGCGCACCTTTCGCCGGTATCATACACCCACCATATACCTTCCTCAAAACAGCCACCATACCTACCTATTATGGCATTTCCATAGCCATTCCGAGATATATTTCCATGCAACTTTCCACCATGCCATTTATCATGACACACTCCGTCATTATCATATTGCTTAGCATGATCATGTAGTTGACATCGTATTTGTGGCAAAGCCACCATTCATAATTCTTTCATATGTGTCACTCATGCATCATTGCGTATCCCGGTACACCGCCGGAGGCATTCATATAGAGTCATATCTTGTTCTAAGTATCGAGTTGTAATTGTTGAGTTGTAAGAAAAATAAAAGTGTGATGATCATCATTATTAGAGCATTGTCCCAGTGAGGAAAGGATGATGGAGACTATGATTCCCCCACAAGTCGGGATGAGACTTCGGATGAAAAATAAAAAAATAAAAAAAGAAAGAAAAGAGGCCATAAAAAAGGGAAAAGCCCAAATAAAAAAATGAGAGAAAAAGAGAGAAGGGACAATGTTACTGTCCTTTTACCACATTTGTGCTTCAAAGTAGCACCATGATATTCATAGTAGAGAGTCTCTCATGTTATCACTTTCATATACTAGTGGGAATTTTTCATTATAGAACTTGTCTTGTATATTCCAATGATGGGCTTCCTCAAAATTCCCTAGGTCTTCATGAGCAAGCAAGTTGGATGCACACCCACTTAGTTTCTTTTTGAGCTTTCATATACTTATAGCTCTAGTGCATCCGTTGCATGGCAATCCCTACTCACTCACATTGATATCTATTGATGGGCATCTCCATAGCCCGTTGATACTCCTAGTTGATGTGAGAATATCTTCTCCCTTTTTTGTCTTCTCCACAACCACCATTATATTCCACCTATAGTGCTATGTCCATGGCTCACGCTCGTGTATTGCGTGAACATTGAAAAAGTTAGAGAACACCAAAAGTATGAAACAATTACTTGGCTTTTCATCGGGGTTGTGCATGATTTAAATATTTTGTGTGTTGAAGATGGAGCATAGCCAGACTATATGATTTTGTAGGGATAACTTTCTTTGGCCATGCTATTTTGAGAAGACATAATTGCTTTGTTAGTATGCTTGAAGTATTATTATTTTTATGTCAATATTAAATTTTTGTCTTGGATCTTTCAGATCTGAATATTCATACCACAATTAAGAAGAATTACATTAAAATTATGCCAAGTAGCACTCCACATCAAAAATTCTGTTTTTATCATTTACCTACTCGAGGACGAGCAGGAATTAAGCTTGGGGATGCTTGATACGTCTCCAACGTATCTATAATTTTTCATTGCTCCACGCTATATTATCTACTGTTTTGGACATTATTGGGCTTTACTATCCACTTTTATATTATTTTTGGGACTAACCTATTAACTGAAGGCCCAGCCTAGAATTGCTGTTTTTTGCCTGTTTTAGGGTTTCGAAGAAAAGGAATATCAAACGCAGTCCAAACGGAATGAAACCTTCGGGAACGTGATTTTCTCAACAAACAAGACCCGGGAGACTTGGACCCTACGTCAAGACACAAAAGAGGAGGCCACAAGGTAGGGGGCGCGCCCACCCCCACCAGGCGCGCCCTCCACCCTTGTGGGCCCCCTGTTGCTCCACCGACGTACTCCTTCCTCCTATATATACCTACGTACCCCCAAACAATCCGATACGGAGCCAAAAACCTAATTCCACCGCCGCAACTTTCTGTATCCACAAGGTCCCATCTTGGGGCCTGTTCCGGAGCTCCGCCGGAGGGGGCATCGATCACGGAGGGCTTCTACATCAACACCATAGCCTCTCCGATGAAGTGTGAGTAATTTACCTCAGACCTACGGGTCCATAGTTAGTAGCTAGATGGCTTCTTCTCTCTTTTTGGATCTCAATACAATGTTCTCCCCCTCTCTTGTGGAGAACTATTCGATGTAATCTTCTTTTTGCGGTGTGTTTGTTGAGACTGATGAATTGTGGGTTTATGATCAAGTCTATCTATGAACAATATTTGAATCTTCTCTGAATTCTTTTATGTATGATTGGTTATCTTTGCAAGTCTCTTCGAATTATTAGTTTGGTTTGGCCTACTAGATTGATCTTTCTTTCAATGGGAGAAGTGCTTAGCTTTGGGTTCAATCCTGCGGTGTCCTTTCCCAGTGACAGTAGGGGCAACAAGGCACGTATTGTATTGTTGCCATCGAGGATAACAAGATGGGGTTTTAATCATATTGCATTAGTCTATCCCTCTACATCATGTCATCTTGCTTAAGGCATTACTCTGTTTTTAACTTAATACTCTAGATGCATGCTGGATAGCGGTTGATGACTGGAGTAATAGTAGTAGATGCAGGCAGGAGTCGGTGTACTTTTCTCGGACGTGATTCCTATATACATGATCATACCTAGATATTCTCATAACTATGCTCAATTCTGTCAATTGCTCAACAGTAATTTGTTCACCCACCGTAGAATACTTATGCTCCCGAGAGAAGCCACTAGTGAAACCTATGGCCCCCGGGTCTATCTTCATCATATTAATCTCCTACTACTTAGTTATTTCCTTTTCTTTTTTACTTCGCTTTTATTTTACTTTGCATCTTTATCACAAAAATACCAAAAATATTATCTTATCATATCTATCAGATCTCACTCTCGTAAGTGGCCGTGTAGGGATTGACAACCCCCATTCGCGTTGGTTGCGAGGATTTATTTGTTTTGTGCAGGTACGAGGGACTCGCGCGTAGCCTCCTACTGGATTGATACCTTGGTTCTCAAAAACTGAGGGAAATACTTATGCTACTTTGCTGCATCATCCCTTCCTCTTCGTTGAAAACCAACGTAGTGCTCAAGAGGTAGCATCGTTCCTAAGAGAGATGATCTTAGCGGGAGGAAAATACTTAGAGATAAAAGCATCTTTGCACTTATTCCATGAATCATACTATTTTTGGGCAAAGAAGAGAACCAAGTTTTGGCACGATCTCTAAGCAAAAATGGAAATAGCTTCAATTTAACAATATCATTATCCACATCTTTCTTCTTTTGCATATCACACAAATCAACAAAGTTGTTTAGATGGGTAGCGACATGTTCATTAGGAAGGCCAGAAAATTGATCTTTCATAACAAGATTCAATAAATTGGTATTAATTTCACAAGATTCAGCATCGGTAGTAGAAGCAATCGGAGTGCTAATAAAATCATTGTTGTTGGTATTGGAAAAGTCGCACAATTTAGTATTATCTTGAGCCATCGTGACAAACAATCAATCCAACACACAAGCACACATGAAGCAAGCGAAAAGAGATGAACGGAAAAGGGGGCGGAGAAAAGGCAAAGGTTTTCGAAAATCGTTTTAGAAGTGATGGAGAGGAAAAGGAGAGGCAAATGGCAAATAATGTAATGCAAGGGAGAAGAGTTTATGATGGGTACTTGGTATGTCTTGACTTGGCATAGATCTCCCTGGCAACGGCGCCAGAAATCCTTCTTCCTACCTCTTGAGCATGCGTTGGTTTTCCCTTAAAGTGAAAAGGGTGATGCAGCAAAGTAGCGTAAGTATTTCCCTCAGTTATTGAGAACCAAGGTATCAATCCAGTAGGAGACCACGCACAACTCACCTAGTACCTGCACAAACAATCAAGAACCTTGCAACCAACACGATAAAGGTGTTGTCAATCCCTTCGTGGTCACTCGCAAAAGTGAGATCTGATACAGATAGTAAAGTAAATATTTTTGGTATTTTTGTTGTATAGATTGGAAAGTAAAGATTGCAAAATAGTAAACGAGATGCAATGTAAATTAAAGAGATGCGATAATAAGAAAGAGACCCGGGGGCGATAGGTTTCACTAGTGGCTTCTCTCAAGATAGCATGTATTATGGTTGGTGAACAAATTACTGCCGAGCAATTGATAGAAAAGTGCATAGTTATGAGAATATTTAAGGCAATGATCATGAATATAGGCATCACATCTGTGTCAAGTAGACCAAAACGATTCTGCTTCTACTACTATTACTCCACACATCCGGCATGCAGCTAGAGTATTAAGTTCATAAGAACAGAGTAACGCATTAAGCAAGATGACATGATGTAGAGTGATAAAGTCAAGCAATATGATATAAACCCCATGTTTTTATCCTCGATGGCAACAATATAGTATGTGCCTTGCTGCCCCTACTGTCACTGGGAAAGGACACCGCAAGATTGAACCCAAAGCTAAGCACTTCTCCCATTGCAAGAAAGATCAATGTAGTAGGCCAAACTAAACCGATAATTCGAAGAGACTTGCAAAGATATCAAATCATGCATATACGAATTCAGAGAAGAACCAAATAATATTCATAGATAATCTTGTTCATAAATCCACAATTCATCGGATCTCGGCAAACACACCGCAAAAGAGTATTACATCAAATTGATCTCCAAGAACATCGAGAAGAACTTTGTATTGAGAATCAAAGAGAGAGAAGAAGCCATCTAGCCAATCACTATGGACCCGAAGGTTTGTGGTAAACTAGTCACGCTTCATCGGAGAGGCAATGGTGTTGATGTAGATGCCCTCCGTGATCGATTCCCCCTCCGGCAGATCCCCGGAAAAGGCCCCAAGATGGGATCTCATGGGTACAGAAGGTTGCGGTGGTGCAAAAGTGGTTTCGTGGCTCTCCCTGATCGATCTAGAGTATAAGAGTATATATAGGCGAAAGAAGTATGTCGGTGGAGCTATGCGGGGTCCACGAGGGTGAGGGGCGTGCCTACCCCCTGGGCGCGCCCTCCTACCTCGTGGCCACCTCGCAGAGTTCCAGACTTCAACTCCAAGTCTTCTGGATTGCTTTCGGTCCAAGAAATATCATCACGAAGGTTTCATTCCGTTTGGAATCTGTTTGGTATTCCTTTTTTGCGAAACTCTAAAATAGGAAAAAAAAACAGAAACTAGCACTAGGCCTCCGGTTAATAGGTTAGTCCAAAATAATGTAAAAGAGCATATTAAAGCCCATTAAACATCCAAAAGAGATAATATAATAGCATGGATCAATCAAAAATTATAGATACGTTGGAGACGTATCACTCCCCCCTCCCGCCGCCGGCGATTAGCGAACGGTCCGGCGCCACTCGCCTTCTCCTGTGCGCCACTGGGGCCGAAGCCCCTCTCTACCCTGTCCCTCCCGCGCCTCCCCTCCCTACCCCTTGGCCCCTTCGGCCACCGCGCCCACACGCAAGTATGTCCCTCCCCACGCCTCGTACCCTGCTCCTCAAGTCGGCTTGGCCGCTGGGGCCGGCCCAAACCGAGGCCGCCAGGCCCGGGTGCTGGCCTCCCAGGTCGTTGCGGCTGCGGGTTCCGTCGCGGCTTCGGGGCCTATCTCCGTCCTCCCCTCGGCTCCATGCTTCAACTGTGGGGAGGTCGGCCATGTGCAAGTCAATTGCATCAACCCGCCATGGTGCTATATTTGCATGGACCCGGGACACGCTGCTCTGCTCTTCCCCGACATGCCCTTGACTGACAAGCTCCGGATGTACGGCCACAGGATCGAGGTGTTGGGCTTCTTCCATATTGAGCTCCCTGACCTCGCCCCACCCACTCCCTCCCTCTAGGTGATCGTGACGACGGTAGATTGTGTGGCCTCGCCCGAGATGATCGAGGCCGAGCTCAACCACCTGTACCGCCGTCAGTGGGACTGGCAGGTCACCCCGACATCCGGGACGATGTTCTTCGTGATCTTCCCCGACGCTCTCAGCCACGACTATGCTACTCGAGTGATCAGATCACCCTCGCCCTCAACAAGATCGTCGTCGACATCTCCGAGCCTATTCTCGACCCTAAGGCGGTGGAGGTGCTGGACACAGCCTGGATCCTCATCGCTGGCCTCCCGAACATTGCGAGGTCCGAGCGCATCACTCACCAGATGTCTCGGATCCTTGGCAAGGTGGTCGTGGTGGACGAGCTCTCCCTCCTCAAGGAGGAGGAGGTCCGGGTCAAGGTCAAGTGCCTGGACTCCACCTGCTCGGTGCCACAGTCTGAGTCTTCTTCAACGACCAGGGCTTCGACTTGCGGATCGCTCCTGAGCCCCCCAACCACGTGGGCCACTCACGCTTCTCCGACGATGGCCCTCCATGAGGTAACACCAGTGGGGATTACCATGGCAGCCACCAATGCCGCTCTTCCCGCTCGGATGATGAGGAGGCCTCGGACGACAGCTGCTCCCGGACTCCCTCTCCTGACCCTTGCGCGCCTTCCGCGGGGCACGGGGGCTGACAAGTCGGGCTCGGCTCCTCGGCACCACCAATGGCCTCCATTGGGGCTCCGGTGGACTCTCCGGCCGGTCCCTCAGGCGAGAGCAAAACATCTAGTGTCGGGCTGCTGGTCATCCCCGCCTCCTCCCAGCGCTCCACGGCCGGCCCTTCGCCGACTCCTGTTGCTTCCGCTTCGGTGTCCCCGGCTCCACCGCCGGTGTCCCCAGCTCCCCCGTGCCTCCCACCCTGCTCAGGACCCGTGGCCGTGGCGGACCTGGCCCCTGCCCTGGTGCGGGCAGTGGTCACGCCCATGGCCGCCCCGCCACCCCCTGCCATGGACCTCTCCCTAGAGGTGTCCCCCCCGTGCCGGCTGCTTCTCCGCCACCTACTTCGAACGCATCTCCGCCCTCTGCACCACCCGCTTGTTGGGGAACGCGGTATTTCAAAAAAACTCCTACGATCACGCAAGATCTATCTAGGAGATGCATAGCAACGAGAGGGGAGAGTATGTCTACGTGCCCTCATAGACCAAAAGTGGAAGCGTTATGTAACGCCATTGATGTAGTCGAACGTCTTCGTGATCCAACCGATCAAGTACCGAACACACTGCACCTCCGCGATCCGCACACGTTCAGCTCAGTGACGTCCCTCGAACTCTTAATCCAGTTAAGGCCGAGGGAGAGTTTCGTCAACATGACGACGTGATGACGGTGATGATGAAGTTACCGACGCAGGGCTTCGCCTAAGCACTACAGTGATATGACCGAGGTGGAAATCTGTGGAGGGGCACCGCATACGGCTAAACAATCAACTTGTGTGTCTATGGGGTGCCCCCCTCCCCTGTATATAAAGGGGTGGACGAGGGGGCCGGCCAGCCACCTTGGGCGCGCCCCAAGGGGGAATCCTACTCCTACTAGGAGTAGGTTCCCCCCTTATCTAGTCCTACTAGGAGGGGGAAGGAAGGGGAAGAGGGGAGGAAGGAAAGGGGGCCCAGCCCCCATTCCACTTCAGATTGGGCTTGGGGGGGGCCTCCTCTTGGCCTTCTCCTCTCTCTTCCACTAAAGCCCATGTAGGCCCATTAAGCCCCGAGGGGTTCCGGTAACCCCCCGGTACTCCGGTAAATGCCCGAACTCATCCGAAACCATTCCGTTGTCCAAACATAACCTTCCAATATATCAATCTTCATGTCTCGACCATTTTGAGACTTCTCGTCATGTCTGTGATCACATTCGGGACTTCGAACTACCTTCGGTACATCAAGCGTGCGGACCCTACGGGTTCGAGAACTATGTAGAGATGACCGAGACTCATCTCCGGTTAATAACCAATAGCAGAACCTGGATGCTCATATTGGTTCTGACATATTCTATGAAGATCTTTATCGGTCAAATCGCATAACAACATACGTTGTTCCCTTTGTCATCGGTATGTTACTTGCCCGAGATTCGATCGTCGGTATCATCATACCTAGTTCAATCTCGTTACCGACAAGTCTCTTTACTCGTTCCGTAATGCATCGTTCCGCAACTAACTCATTAGTCACATTGCTTGCAATGCTTATAGTGATGTGCATTACCGAGAGGGCCCAGAGATACCTCTCCGATACTTGGAGTGACAAATTGTATTTTTGATCTATGCCAACCCAACAAACATCTTCGGAGACACCTATAGAGCATCTTTATAATCACCCAATTACGTTGTGACGTTTGATAGCACACAAGGTGTTCCTCCGGTATTCGGGAGTTGCATAATCTCATAGCCAGAGGAACATGTATAAGTAATGAAGAAGGCAATAGAAATAAAACTCAACGATCATAATGCTAAGCTAACAGATGGGTCTTGTCCATCACATCATTCTCTAATGATGTGACCCCATTCATCAAATGACAACACATGTCTATGGTTAGGAAACATAACCATCTTTGAGTAACGAGCTAGTCAAGTAGAGGCATACTAGGGACACTCTGTTTTGTCTATGTATTTGGTTAATACAATTCTAGCATGAATAATAAACATTTATCATGATACAAGGAAATATAAATAACAACTTTATTATTGTCTCTAGGGCAGGTTTCGTTGAGTCTCCCACTTGCACTAGAGTCAATAATCTAGTTTAGATTGCCATGTGTTTTAACACCAATAGTTCACATCATCATGTGATTAGTTCACATCGCCATGTGACTAGAGTCAATAATCTAGTTCACATCGCTTATGTGATTTACACCCAAAGAATACTAAGGTGTGATCATGTTTTACTTGTGGGAGAAGCTTAGTCAATGGGCCTATTGATACGTCTCCAACGTATCTATAATTTTTTATTCTTCCATGCTATTATATTATCTGTTTTAGATGTTAATGGGCTTTATTTTACACTTTTATATTATTTCTGGGACTAACCTATTAACCGAAGGCACAACCCAAATTGTTGTTTTTTGCCTATTTTAGTGTTTGGCAGAAAAGGAATATCAAACGGAGTCCAAACGGAATGAAATCTTCGGGAACGTGATTTTTGGAACAAACGTGATCCAGAGAGCTTGGAGTGCAAGTCCAGAAACGAATGAGGCGGCCACGAGGCAGGGGGCGCGCCTACCCCTGGGCGCGCCCTCCCCCTCGTGGGCCCCTCGTGGCTCAACCGACCTACTTCTTCCTCCTATATATTTTCACATACCCCCGAAAACATCTAGGAGCACCACAAAACCCTATTTCCACTGCCGCAACCTTCTGTACCCAAGAGATCCCATCTTGGGGCCTTTTCCGGAGCTTCGCTAGAGGGGGCATTGATCACGGAGGGCCTCTTCATCAACTCCATGGCCCCTCCGATGATGTGTGAGTAGTTTACCTCAGACCTTCGGGTCCATAGCTAGTAGCTAGATGGCTTCTTCTCTCTTTGGATCTCAATACAAAGTTCTCCTTGATTCTCTTGGAGATCTATTTGATGTAATATTCTTTTGTGGTGTGTTTGTCGAGATATGATGAATTGTGGGTTTATGATCAAGTCTATCTATGAACAATATTTGAATCTTCTCTGAATTCTTTTGTGTATGATTGGTTATCTTTGCAAGTCTCTTTGAATTATCAGTTTGGTTTGGCCTACTAGATTGATCTTTCTTGCAATGAGAGAAGTGCTTAGCTTTGGGTTCAATTTTGAAGTGCTCGATCCCAGTGACAGAAAGGGAAATGACACGTATTGTATTGTTGCCATTGAGGATAAAAAGATGGGGTTTCTATCATATTGCATGAGTTTATCCCTCTACATCATGTCATCTTGCTTAAGGCGTTACTTTGTTCTTATGAACTTAATACTCTAGATGCATGCTGGATAGCGGTCGATGTGTGGAGTAATAGTAGTAGATGTAGGCAGGAGTCGGTCTACTTGTCATGGACGTGATGCATATATACATGATCATACCTAGATATTCTCATAATTATTCGCTTTTCTATCAATTGCTCGAATGTTATTTGTTCACCCACCGTAATACTTATGCTATCTTGAGAGAAGCCACTAGTGAAACCTATGGCCCCCGGGTCTATTTTCCGTCGTACATGTTTCCAATCTATTTTATTTTGCAATCTTTACTTTCGAACTATATCAGATCTCACTCTTGCAAATGGCCGTGAAGGGATTGACAACCCCTTTATCGCGTTGGTTGCGAGGTTCTTATTTGTTTGTGTTGGTACGAGGTGACTCGCGCGTGGTCTCCTATTGGATTGATACCTTGGTTCTCAAAAACTGAGGGAAATACTTACGCTCCTTTACTGCATCACCCTTTCCTCTTCAAGGGAAAACCAACGCAGTGCTCAAGAGGTAGAAAGAAGGATTTCTGGCGCCAGTGCCAGGGAGATCTACATCAAGTCAAGACATACCAAGTACCCATCACAAACTCTTATCCATCGCATTACATTATTTTCCATTTGCCTCTCGTTTTCCTCTCCCCCACTTCACCTTTGCCTTTTCTTCGCCTTCTTCCCATATGTATCTTTGTTTGTGTTTCCATGTGCCCTCCATTTGCTTGCATCTTTGCTTGCTAAATTTTTTTTGATATGGTTCCACTTAAAGTGTTCTACTTGGATCGTCTTTGATCCTTATGCGCTCGTGCTGAAACCCCAACTAGCCTAGTTGATGGGAAATCTTTAGATGAGCATGCTCATTTTGTGCGTCACTGTTTGTCTGAAAAAGGGAGACTCTTATGGGATCAAATAAACAGATTGATGTGTTATGATTGGAATCTTTGTGAAATTTGTGATTTTACTTGTTTCTCTAAGAACCCTAAAAACACCTCCCCTACCTATGTGAGTTTAATGATAATGAAATCTTATCTTCTTATGCAAAGGGTGTTTATAGTTACTACAATATCGAACAAATTGAAGAATTTGTTGCTTTTAAGGGTGCTTATGAAGTTACTTCTTTGATTGAAAAGTATGATATTACTCTCTACGAATTTGAAAATTTTGACATACTTAAGTATTGCTATGAAAACTATGCTCATAATGTCTATGTCAAAGAATTTATTGAAAGAATGACCGTTGCTTCAGAAGAAAATAATAATATGCATGAATCTATAGATAATTATGATTCCAATGATTTGATTGAAATATCCCTTGATGAACATGATGCTTGCTATTCTTGTGGCCATGATGCCAATATTTATGAAGATGAATTTGCTATAGTTCCTTATGTTAAACATGAGATCGTTCCTATTGCACCCATACTTGATAGTTCCTTCAATGAAAAGCATGATTGCAATGATGTTATTATAAATTCTCTTAATGTCAATTGTGCTAATAATAATATGAAAAACTCTAAGCTTGGGGATGCTAGTTTTGCTATGTCTACTACTTGTTGCAATGATCATGATTGGGGTGATTCTTCTTTTGATCTTGAAAATTTATTCAAGCCCCGTGATGAATATGAGATTGATAATAATGTTTGCAATATTGAAAGTGGGTTTGGAAGAGTGTCAACTTTAGATCCCACATATTTGGAGAATGTTCAATCTTATGAAATTTTTGATAGAAGTGGGTTTGGAGAGGTCATGACTTTAGTTAATGTTAATCCCACTATCTTGGAAGAGTGTCAACTTTGCATGCATGTGGATCGTGTTGAAAATATTTTATGTGATAGCTATTTTGTTGAATTTTCTTATGATCCCACATGTAATTATTATGAGAGAGGAAAATGTGATTGTTGAAATTTTCATGTTACTAAATTACCTCTCGTTATGTTGAGATTGCTATTGTTTCTTTCTGCTTCCTTGCATATGCTAGTTTTTGCTTGCTATGATAATTTGTTTGCCTATAAGATGCCTATGCTTAGGAAGTATTTTAGACTTAGATGTGTTTGTCACGTGTTTTATGATGCTTTCCTTTGTGCTTCAATTCTTGTCTTTCATGTGAGCATCATTGAAATTATCAATGCCTAGCTAGGGGCGTTAAACGATAGCGCTTGTTGGGAGGCAACCCAATTTTATTTTTGTTTCTTGCTTTTTGATTATGTTTAGTAATAAATAATTCATCTAGCCTCTATTTAGATGTAGTTTTATGCTTTTAATTAGTTTTTGTGCCAAGTAGAACCTTTGGGAAGAGTTGGGGAATGTCTTTTTGATCTTGCTGTAAAAAACAGAAACTTTAGCGCTCACGAGAATTGCTGCCATTTTTTTTATTGGAGAGTGCTATTTAGTTAATTATTTTTGTAGATTAATAGATAAATTCCTCACGTACATAAATTTATTTTAGAATTTTTGTGGTTCCATAAGTATTAGAAACCTACAGATTACTACAGACTGTTCTGTTTTTGACAGATTCTGTTTTTCGTGTGTTGTTTGCTTATTTTGATGAATCTATGGCTAGTAATAGAGTTTATGAACCATAGAGAAGTTGGAATACAGTAGGTTTAACGCCAATATAAATAAATAATGAGTTCATTACAGTACCTTGAAGTGGTGGTTTGTTTTCTTTTACTAATGGAGCTCACGAAGATTTTCTTTTAAGTTTTGTGTTGTGAAGTTTTCAAGTTTTGGGTAAAGATTTGATGGATTATGGAACAAGGAGTGTAAAGAGCCTAAGCTTGGGGATGCCCAAGGCACCCCAAGGTAAAATCTAAGGATAACCAAAAGCCTAATCTTGGGGATGCCCCGGAAGGCATCTCCTCTTTCATCTTCGTCCATCGGTAACTTTACTTGGAGCTATATTTTTATTCGCCACATGATATGTGTTTTGCTTGGAGAGTCTTGTATGATTTGAGTCTTTGCTTTTTAGTTTACTGCAAACATCCTTGCTGTACACACATTTTGGGAGAGACACACATGAATTGGAATTTATTAGAATACTCTATGTGCTTCACTTATATCTTTTGAGTTGGATAATTTTTGCTCTAGTGCTTCGCTTATATCTTTTAGAGAACGGCGGTGGTTCTATTTTATAGAAATAATTTATCTCTCATGCTTCACTTATATCATTTTGAGAGTCCTTTAGAACAGCATGGTAATTCACTTTGGTTATAAATTTTAAATGCTAAGAGAAGTTGGATGCTTGATAGATGGTTTTGAGATATAAAGGTGGTAATATTAGAGGTGTGCTAGTTGAGTAATTGTGAAATTGATGAATACTTGTGTTGAAGTTGGCAAGTCCCATAGCATGCACATATGGTGAACGTTATGTGACAAATTTGAAGCATGGGGTGTTCTTTGATTGCTTTCCTTATGAGTGGTGGTCGGGGATGATCGATGGTCTTTTCCTACCAATCTATCCCCCTAGGAGCATGCGCGTAGTGCTTGGTTTTAATGACTTGTAGATTTTTGCACTAAGTATGTGAGTTCTTTATTACTAATGTTGACTCCATAGATTATGCGCACTCTCACCCTTCCATCATTGCTAGCCTGTTCGGTACCGTGCATTGCCCTTTCTCACCTTGAGAGTTGGTGCAAACTTCGCAGGTGCATCCAAACCCCGTGATATGATATGCTCTATCACACATAAGCCTCCTTATATCTTCCTCAAAACAGCCACCATACCTACCAATTATGGCATTTCCATAGTGATTCCGAGATATATTGCCATGCAACTTTCCACCGTTCCATTTATTATGACACACATCATCATTGTCATATTGCTTTGCATGATCATGTAGTTGACATCGTATTTGTGGCAAAGCCACCGTTCATTATTTTTTCATACATGTCACTCTTGATTCATCGCAATCCCGGTACACCGCCGGAGGCATTCACATAGAGTCATATTTTGTTCTAAGTATCGAGTTGTAATTCTTGAGTTGTAAGAAAATGGAAGTGTGATGATCATCATTAGAGCATTGTCCCATGTGAGGAAAGGATGATGGAGACTATGATTCCCCCACAAGTTGGGATGAGACTCCGGACGAAAAAAAAAGAGAAAAGAGGCCAAAAGAAAAAAAAGGCCCAAATAAAAAAATAAAAAATAAAGAAAAAATAAATGAGAGAAAAAGAGAGAAGGGACAATGTTACTATCCTTTTTCCACACTTGTGCTTCAAAGTAGCACCATGATCTCCATGATAGAGAGTCTCTTATTTTGTCACTTTCATATAATTGTGGGAATTTTTCATTATAGAACTTGGCTTGTATATTCCAATGATGGGCTTCCTCAAATGCCCTAGGTATTCGTGAGCAAGCGAGTTGGATGCACACCCACTTAGTTTCTTTGATGAGCTTTCACATATTTATAGCTCTAGTCCATCCGTTGCATGGCAATCCCTACTCCTTGCATTGACATTAATTGGTGGGCATCTCCATAGCCCATTGATTAGCTGCGTCAATCTAAGACTTTCTCCCTTTTGTATTCTCACACAAACCGCAATCCTCATATTCTATTCCACCCATAGTGTTATGTCCATGGCTCACGCTCATATATTGCATAAAAGTTGAAAGAGTTTGAAAAGGCTAAGTATGAAACAATTGCTTGGCTTGTCATCGGGGTTGTGCATGATGAGAGCATTTTGTGTGACGAAAATGAAGCATGACCAAACTATATGACTTTGTAGGGATAAGTTTTCTTTGGCTATGGTATTTTGATAAGACATAATTGCTTGATTAGCATACTTGGAGTATTACTATTTTTGTGTCAGCAATAAAATTTTATCTTGAATCTTTCGGATCTAAACATTCATGCCACAATAGAGAAAAATACATTGAAGAATATAGTTCGTAGGAAGTCAAGAAACGAATGAGGCGGCCATGAGGCAGGGGGGCGCGCCTACCCCCTGGGCGCGCCCTCCCCCCTCGTGGGCCCCTTGTGGCTCAACCGACCTACTTCTTCCTCCTATATATGTTCACATACCCCGAAAACATCTAGGAGCACCACGAAACCCTATTTCCGCGCCACAACCTTCTGTACCCAAGAGATCCCATCTTGGGGCCTTTTCCGGAGCTCCCCCGAAGGGGGCATTGATAACGGAGGGCCTCTACATCAACTCCATGGCCCCTCCGATGATGTGTGAGTAGTTTACCTCGGACCATCGGGTCCATAGCTAGTAGCTAGATGGCTTCTTCTCTCTCTTTGGATCTCAATACAAAGTTCTCCTCGATTCTCTTGGAGATCTATTTGATGTAATCTTCTTTTGCAGTGTGTTTGTCGAGATCCGATGAATTGTGGGTTTATGATCAAGTCTATCTACGAACTATATTTGAATCTTCTCTGAATTCTTTCATGTATGATTGGTTATCTTTGCAAGTCTCTTCGAATTATTAGTTTGGTTTGGCCTACTAGATTGATCTTTCTTGCAATGGGAGAAGTGCTTAGCTTTGGGTTCAATCTTGCGGTGCTCGATACCAGTGCCAGAAAGGGAAACGACACGTATTGTATTGTTGCCATCGAGGATAAAAATATGGGGTTTATATCATATTGCATGAGTTTATCCCTCTACATCATGTCATCTTGCTTAACGCGTTACTCTGTTCTTATGAACTTAATACTCTAGATGCATGCTAGATAGCGGTCGATGTGTGGAGTAATAGTAGTAGATGCAGGCAGGAGTCGGTCTATTTGTCATGGATGTGATGCCTATATACATGATCATACCTAGACATTCTCATAATTATTCGCTTTTCTATCAATTTCTCGACAGTTATTTGTTCACCCACCATAATACTTATGCTATCTTAAGAGAAGCCACTAGTGAAACCTATGGCCCCCGGGACTATTTTCCATCATACAAGTTTCTAATCTATTTTAGTTTGCAATCTTTACTTTCAAAGTATATCATAAAAATACCAAAAATATTTATCTTATTATTATCATCTCTATCAGATCTCACTCTTGCAAGTGGTCGTGAAGGGATTGACAACCCCTTTATCGCGTTGGTTGCGAGGTTCTTATTTGTTTGTGTAGGTACGAGGTGACTCACGCGTGGTCTCCTACTATATTGATACCTTGGTTCTAAAAAACTAAGGGAAATACTTACGCTGCTTTACTACATCACCCTTTCCTCTTCAAGGGAAAACTAACGCAGTGCTCAAGAGGTAGCACCTATCACATTCAGAGCCATATGCATTTTGCAAATATTCTATGTCTACAATGCTCTGCATGGAGCTACTTTAGCTAATTGCTCCCACTTTCAATATGTATCCATATTGAGACAAAGAGTCATCTGGATCGGTGTAAAAGCTTGCATCGGCGTAACTCTTTACGACGAACTCTTTATCACCTCCATAACCGAGAAGTATCTCCTTAGTCTTCTAAGGATAATTTTGACCGCTGTCAAGTGATCCACTCCTGGATCAATATCGTACCCCCTTGCCAAACTCATGGCAAGGTACACAATAGGTTTTGTACACAATATATCATACTTTATAGTACCTATGGCTGAGGCATAGGGAATGATTTTCATTCTCTTTCTATTTTCTGCCGTGGTCATGTTTTGAGTCTTACTCAACTTTACACCTTGCAATAGAGGCAAGAACTCCTTCTTTGACTGTTCCATTTTGAACTACTTCAAAAAATTCTTGTCAAGGTATGTACTCATTGAAAAATCTTATCAAACGTCTTGATCTATCTTTATAGATCTTGATGCCCAATATGTAAGAAGTTTCACCGAGGTCTTTGTTTGAAAAAACTCCTTTCAAACACTCCTTTATGCTTTCCAGAAGATTCTACATCATTTCCGATCAACAATATGTCATTCACATATACTTATCTGAAAGGCTGTAGTGCTCCCACTCACCTTTTTGTAAATACAGGCTTCACCGCAAGGCTGCATAAAACTATATGCTTTGATCAACTCATCAAAGCGTATATTCCAACTCCGAGATGCTTGGACCAGTCCATAGATGGATCGCTGGTGCTTGCACACTTTGTTAGCACCTTTAGGATTGACAAAACCTTCTTGTTGTATCATATAAAACTCTTCTTTAAGATATTCGTTAAGGAATGTAGTTTTGACATCCATTTGCCAGATTTCATAAAATGTGGCAATTGCTAACATGATTCGGACAGACTTAAGCATCGCTACGAGTGAGAAAATCGTTGTCAACACCTTGAACATGTCGAAAACCTTTTTGCGACAATTCAAGCTTTGTAGATAGTAACACTACTATCAGCGTCCGTCTTCCTCTTGAAGATCCATTTATTCTCAATGGCTCGCCGATCATCGGGCAAGTCAATCAAAGTCCATACTTTGTTCCCATACATGGATCCCATCTCAGATTTCATGGCCTCAAGCCATTGGGCTGAATCTGGGCTCATCATCGCTACCTCATAGTTCGCAGGTTTGTCATGTTCTAGTAACATGACTTCTAGAACAGGATTACCGTACCATGCTGGTGCGAAACGTACTCTGGTTGACCTACGATGTTCGGTAGTAACTTGATCTGAAGTTTTATGATCATCATCATTAACTTCCTCACTGATTGGAGTAGGCATCACTAGAACTGATTTCAATGATGAGCTACTTTCCAATTTGAGAGAAGGTACAATTACCTCATCAAGTTCTACTTTCCTCCCACTCACTTCTTATCGGCGTTCTGGGAACGGGGGTCCCCAGACTTGCCTGCCTGCGGCCTGTGGCGTGGCTCAAAGGGGGCCCAGCATGGCCCATCTTCATCAACACAAGACTCAAGACCCTCGCGAGGGGCCAAGCCTCGCGGGGCAGACGACGTGGACCTTCCCCAGGCACGGCCTCGTTAGGCTAGCTCGCGAAGAGGCGAAGAGATCAAGGCGGGGTACCTCGCGAGGTGCCCGTGACGCAAGTCATGACGACTCGGGGCGCCAGGCGGGTGCCATCCCGCGCAGCGTCCTCCTTTCCTCTTTGGTGCAAAGGGGGCAACCGCAGCCGCGGAGTACCGAGGCATCAGGCAAAGGTTGCCATTTCAGTGCAACGAGACCAAGACCAGAAGGACTACGAGACGGAGGTCACCATGGAGCCCAAGACGGCGTCATCACCAGAGCTTTGCGCAGGCGAAGACTGCTTTTGTCAGGATAGTTGATACTTGCTGTCCCCCTTCAAATTAGCCCGCCATTGTTGGCTCCCTTCCCGCTCAATATTTGGGAAGAGGACCAGGGCCTCTATAAATAGGACTAACCACCCCTGAGCTGGAGGGAGGAAGATCGAGAGGAAGATCGAGAGGAAGATAGAGAGGAAGATCGAGAGGAAGATCTAGATCAAGGAGGGGTTCCGGTTCGGTCAAGAGAGAAAGAGAGATAGAGAGAAAGGTGGCTGAACTCCTCCCAACAGTTCACTGCCCCAGCCAAGAACAGACCCTCGCGAGGCTGTTCTTCCTTGTATTGTTCATCATCATCAGCCCCAAGAGGCAATCCACCCACCACAAACTAGAGTAGGGTATTACACCACAATGGTGGCCCGAACTAGTATAAACCCTGTGTCTCTTGTGATGTTCTTTCGCTAGTCTAGATCCCTGCGAGACGGAGAGGTAGAAGGCGTAATCTCCGCGTGCACCCCAGTGTTCGAACCTTAAGGGTCTGCCGGAACCCGAAATCTGACACTTCTTTCGAGAGAAACTCCTTCTCTAGAAAGGATCCACATTTAGCAACAAAGATCTTGCCTTCGGATATGTGATAGAAGGTGTACCGAACAGTTTCTTTTGGGTATCCTATGAAGACGCACTTCTCCAATTTGGGTTCGAGCTTACGAGGTTGAAGCTTTTTCACATCAGCATCACAGTCCCAAACTTTAGGAAACGACAGCTTAGGTTTCTTACCAAACCACAATTCATACGGTGTCGTCACAACGTATTAGATGGTGCCCTATTTTAACGTGAATGCAGCTGTCTCTAATGCATAATCCCAAAACGATAGTGGTAAATCGGTAAGAGACATCATAGATCGCACCATATCTAATAAAGTACGGTCACGATGTTCAGACACACCATTACACTGTGGTGTTCTAGGTGGCGTGAGTTGAGAAACTATTCCACATTGTTTCAAATGAAGACCAAACTCATAAATCAAATATTCACTTCCATGATCAGATCGTAGAAACTTTATTTTCTTGTTATGATGATTTTCTACTTCACTCTAAAATTCTTTGAACTTTTCAAATGTTTTAGACTTATGTTTCATTAAGTAGATATACCTATATCTGCTCAAATCATCTGTGAAGGTCAGAAAATAATGATACCCGCCATGAGCCTCAACACTCATTGGACCGCATACATCAGTATGTATTATTTCCAATAAGTCAGTTGCTCGCTCCATTGTTCCGGAGAACAGAGTCTTAGTCATCTTGCCCATGAGGCATGGTTCACAAGCATCAAGTGATTCATAATCAAGTGATTCCAAAAGCCCATCAGCATGGAGTTTCTTCACGCGCTTTACACCAATATGACCTAAACGGTTGTGCCACTAATAAGTTGCACTATCATTATTAACTTTGCATCTTTTGGCTTCAATATTATGAATATGTTTATCACTATGATCGAGATTCAATAAACCATTTACATTGGGTGTATGACCATATAAGGTTCTATTCATGTAAATAGAACAACAATCATTCTTTGACTTAAATGAATAATTGTATTGCAATAAACATGATCCAATCATATTCATGCTCAATGCAAACACCAAATAACTTTTAGGTTCAACACTAATCCTGAAGGTAAAGGGAGTGTGCGATGGTGATCTTATCAACCTTGGAATCACTTCCAACACACATCGTCACCTAGCCCTTAACTAGTCTCTATTTATTTTGCAACTCCTGTTTTGAGTTACTACTCTTAGCAACTGAACCAGTACCAAATACCGAGGGGTTGCTATAAACACTAGTAAAGTACACATCAATAACATGTATATCAAATATACCTTTGTTCACTTTGCCATCCTTCCTATCCGCCAAGTATTCGGGCAGTTCCACTTCCAGTGACCATTTCCTTTGCAGTCGAAGCACTCAGTTTCAGGCTTGGGTCTAGCTTTGGGCTTCTTCATGGGAGTGGCAACTTGCTTGCCATTCTTCTTGAAGTTCCCTTTCTTTCCCTTGCCCTTTTACTTGAAACTAGTGGTCTTGTCAACCATCAACACTTGATGCTTTTCTTGATTTCTACCTTCGCTGATTTCCGTATCGCGAAGAGCTCGGGAATCATTTTCTTCATCCCTTACATATTATAGTTCATCACGAAGTTCTAGTAACTTGGTGATAGTGACTAGAGAACTCTATCAATCACTATATTATCTAGAAGATTTGCTCCCACTCGATTCAAGCGATTGTAGTACTCAGACATTCTGAGCACATGCTCACTGGTTGAGCTATTCTTCTCCATCTTGTAGGCAAAATACTTGTCAGAGGTCTCATACCTCTTGACTCGGGCATGAGTCTGAAATACAAATTTCAACTCTTGGAACATCTTATATGTTCCGTGGCGTTCAAAACGTTTTTGAAGTCGCGGTTCTAAGCCGTAAAGCATGGTGCACTAAACTATCAAGTAGTCATCATACCGAGCTTTGCCAAACATTCATAACGTCTACATCTGCTCCTGTGATAACCCACAAGTATAAGGGATCAATTGCAGCCTCTTTCGATAAGTAAGAGTGTCGAACCCAATGAGGAGCTAAAGGTAGAACAAATATTCCCTCAAGTTCTACCGACCACCAATACAACTCAACGCACGCCTAATGTTCGCTTTACCTAGAACAAGTATGAAACTAGAAGTACTTTGTAGGTGTTGTTGGATAGGTTTGCAAGATAATAAAGAGCGCGTAAATAAAAAGTAGGGGCTTGATGTCTACTACACAACCTTCTTCTTGTAGACGTTGTTGGGCTTCCAAGTGCAGAGGTTTGTAGGACAGTAGAAAATTTCCCTCAAGTGGATGACCTAAGGTTTATCAATCCGTAGGAGGCGTAGGATGAAGATGGTCTGTCTCAAGCAACCCTGCAACCAAATAACAAAGAGTCTCTTGTGTCACCAACACACCTAATACAATGGTAAATTGTATAGGTGCACTAGTTCGGCAAAGAGATGGTGATACAAGTGGTATATGGATGGTAGATAATAGTTTTTGTAATCTGAAAATATAAAAACAGCAAGGTAACTAATGATAAAAGTGAGCGTAAACGGTATTGCAATGCGTTGAAACAAGGCCTAGGGTTCATACTTTCGCTAGTGCAAGTTCCCTCAACAATAATAACATAATTGGATCACATAACTATCCCTCAACATGCAACAAAGAGTCACTCCAAAGTCACTAATAGCGGAGAACGAACGAAGAGATTATCGTAGGGTACGAAACCACCTCAAAGTTATTCTTTCCAATCAATCCGTTGGCTATTCCTATAAGTGTCACAAACAGCCCTAGAGTTCGTACTAGAATAACACCTTAAGACACAAATCAACCAAAACCCTAATGTCACCTCAAGTATCCGTGGGTATGATTATACGATATGCATCACACAATCTCAGATTCATCTATTCAACCAACACATAGAACCACAAAGTGTGCCCCAAAGATCCTACCGGAGAATCACGATGAAAACGTGTGCCAACCCCTATGCATAGGTTCATGGGCGGAACCCACAAGTTGATCACCAAAACATACATCAAGTGAATCACGTGATATCCCATTGTCACCATAGATATGTACGGCAAGACATACATCAAGTGTTCTCAAATCTTTAAATACTCAATCCGATAAGATAACTTCAAAGGGAAACTTAATCCATTACAAGAGAGTAGAGGGGGGGAGAAAACATCATAAGATCCAACTATAATAGCAAAGCTCGTGATACATCAAGATCGTATCACCTCAAGAACACGAGATAGAGAGAGATCAAACACATAGCTACTGGTACATACCCTCAGCCCTGAGACTACTCCCTCCTCGTCATGGAGAGCACCGGGATGATGAAGATGGCCACCGAAGAGGGATTGCCCCCTCCGGCAGGGTGCCGGAACGGGTATAGATTGGCTTTCGGTGGCTACGGAGGCTTCTGGCGGCGGCACTCCCGATCTATTGTGCTCCCCGATCATTTTAGGGTATATGGGTATATATAGGAGGAAGAAGTACGTCAGGGGAGCCACGAGGGGCCCATGAGGGTGGAGGGCGCGCCCAGGGGGTGGGCGCGCCCCCCTGCCCTGTGGCTTCCTCGTTGCTTCCTTTACGTGGACTCCAAGTCTCCCGGGTTGCTTTCCTTCCAAAAATAAGTTCGGTGAAGTTTCATGTCAATTGGACTCTGTTCGATTTTCCTTTTCCGCGATACTCTAAAACAAGGAAAAAACAAAAACTAGCACTGGGCTCTGGGTTAATAGGTTAGTCCCAAAAATCATATAAAATAGCATATAAATGCATATAAAACATCCAAGGTTGATAATATAATAGCATGGAACAATCAAAAATTATAGATACGTTGGAGACGTATCAGCATCGCCAAGCTTAATTCCTGCTCGTCCTCGAGTAGGTAAATGATAAAAACAGAATTTTTGATGTGGAATGCTACCTAACATATTTCTCTAAGTAATCTTCTTTATTGTGGCAAGAATATTCAGATCCATAAGATTCAAGACAAAAGTTTAATATTGACATAAAAATAATAATACTTCAAGCATACTAACCAAGCTATCATGTCTTCTAAAAATAACATGGCCAAAGAAAGCTATCCCTACAAAATCATATAGTCTGGCTATGCTCCATCTTCACCACACAAAATATTTAAATCATGCACAACCCCGATGACAAGCCAAGCAATTGTTTCATACTTTTGATGTTCTCAAACTTTTTCAATCTTCAGGCAATATATGAGCGTGAGCCATGGACATAGCACTATAGGTGGAATAGAATGGTGGTTGTGGAGAAGACAAAAAAGGAGAAGATAGTCTCACATCAACTAGGCATATCAATGGGCTATGGAGATGCCCATCAATAGATATCAATGTGAGTGAGTAGGGATTGCCATGCAACAGATGCACTAGAGCTATAAGTGTATGAAAGCTCAACAAAAGAAACTAGTGGGTGTGCATCCAACTCGCTTGCTCACGAAGACCTAGGGCATTTTGAGGAAGCTCATCATTGGAATATACAAGCCAAGTTCTATAATGAAATATTCCCACTAGTATATGAAAGTGACAACATAGGAGACTCTCTATCATGAAGATAATGGTGCTACTTTGAAGCACAAATGTGGTAAACGGATAGTAGCATTGCTCCTTCTCTCTTTTTATCTCATTTTTTATTTTTTTATTTGCGCCTTCTCTTTTTTATAGCCTCTTTTATCTTCTTTTTTATTTGGGCTTCTTTGGCCTCTTTTATTTATTTATTTATTTATTTATTTTCGTCTGGAGTCTCATCCCGACTTGTGGGGGAATCATACTCTCCATCATCCTTTCCTCACTGGGACAATGCTCTAATAATGATGATCATCCCACTTTTATTTACTTACAACTCGAGAATTACAACTCGATACTTAGAACAAAATATGACTCTATATGAATGCCTCCGGCGGTGTACTGGATGTGCAATGACTCATGAGTGACTGATACGTCCATTTTGCATCATGCTTTTATATCGATATTTATTGCATTATGGGCTGTTATTTCACATTATGTCACAATACTAATGGCTATTATCTCTTATATTATAAGGTTTACATAAGGAGGCAGAATGCCGGCAGCTGGAATTCTGGGCTGGAAAAGGAGCAAATATTAGAGACATATTCTGCACAACTCCAAAAGTCCTGAAACTCCACGAAATACCTTATAATAAATAATGAAAAATCCTCGCCAAAGATGAAGACCAGGGGGACCACACACTGTCCACGAGGGTGGGGGCGCCCCCCCCTAGGGCGCGCCCCCTACCTCGTGGGCCCCCTGGTGGCTCTCCGATGACCATCTTCTGCTATATGAAGTCTTTCGTCAAGAAAAAAACTAGAAGCAACTTTTCGGGATAAAACTCCGCCGCCACGAGGCGGAACCTTGGCAGAACCAATCTAGGGCTCCGGCAGAGCTGTTCTGCCGGGGAAACTTCCCTCCCGGAGGGGGAAACCATAGCCATCGTCATCACCAACGCTCCTCTCATCGGGAGAGGGCAATCTCCATCAACATCTTCATCAGCACCATCTCATCTCAAAACCCTAGTTCATCTCTTGTATCCAATTCTTGTCTCCAAGTCCGGGATTGGTGCTAGTAGGTTGCTAGTAGTGTTAATTACTCCTTGTAGTTGATGCTAGTTGGTTTAATTGGTGGAAGATCATATGTTCAGATCTTGTATGCATATTATTACCCCTCTGATTATGAACAAGAATATGCTTTGTGAGTAGTTACGTTTGTTCCTGAGGACAAGGGAGAGGTCTTGCTATTAGTAGTCATGTGAATTTCGTATTCGTTCGATATTTTGATGAGATGTATGTTGTCTAGCCTCTAGTGGTGTTATGTGAACGTCGACTACATAATACTTCACCATTATTTGGGCCTACAGGAAGGCATTGGGAAGTAATAAGTAGATGATGGGTTGATAGAGTGACAGAAGCTTAAACCCTAGTTTATGCGTTGCTTCGTAAGGGGCTGATTTGGATCCATATGTTTCATGCTATGGTTAGGTTTACCTTAATACTTATGTTGTAGTTGTGGATGCTTGCAATAGAGGTTAATCATAAGTGGGATGCTTGTTCAAGTAAGAACAGCACCCAAGCACCGGTCCACCCACATGTCAAATTATCAAAGTACCGAACGCGAATCATATGAACATGATGAAAACTAGCTTGACGATATTCCCATGTGTCCTCGAGAGCGCTTTTCCTTATATAAGAGTTTTTCCAGGCTTGTCCTTTGCTACAAAAAGGATTGGGCCACCTTGCTGCACTTTATTTACTTTTGTTACTTGTTGCTCGTTACAAATTATCTTATCACAGAACTATCTGTTACCACTTATTTCAGTACTTGCAGAGAATACCTTGCTAAAACCCGCTTATCATTTCCTTCTGCTCCTCGTTGGGTTCGACACTCTTATCGAAAGGACTACGATAGATCCCCTATACTTGTGGGTCATCAAGACTCTTTTCTGGCGCCGTTGCCGGGGAGTGAAGCGCCTTTGGTAGGTGGAATTTGGTAAGGAAAAATTTATATAGTGTGCTGAAATTTACTGTCACTTGTTACTATGTAATGTAATCCTCTAAGGGGCTTGTTCGGGGTATCTTCACCCCGACCAGTAGAGCAAAGAGTTGCTCCTCAACCTACTGAACCTATTGAAAATGAAATTCCTTATGAGTATCCTTCGGGTATGATAGAAAAACTGCTAGCTAATCCTTTTACAGGAGATGGAACAAAGCATCCTGATGAACACCTAATATATGTGGATGAAGTTTGTGGATTATTTAATCTTGCAGGTATACCCGATGATGTTGCTAAGAATAAGGTATTCCCTTTATCTTTGAAGGGAGACACATTGACATGGTATAGGCTATGTGATGATACGAGATCATGGAACTATAGAAGATTGAAATTGGAAGGAGAAAGCATCGCTCAAGCTTGGGGGAGGCTTAAATCAATGTTATATTCATGCCCCAATCATGAGCTCCCAAGAGAAACAATTCTTCACGAAATTTATGCTCGGCTTTCTGAAAATAATCACACCATGCTCGATACTTCTTGTGCTAGCTCTTTTATGATGAAGACTATTGGATTTAGATGGGATTTATTGGATAGAATTAAATGCAACTCTGAAGATTGGGATCTCGATGAAGGTAAGGAGTCAGGTATGACACCTAAGTTTGATTGTGTCAAATCTTTTATGGATACTGATATTTTCCGTAAGTTTAGCACTAAATATGGACTTGATTCTGAGATAGTAGCTTCTTTGTGTGAATCTTTTGCTACTTATGTTGATCTCCCTAAGGATAAGTGGTTTAAATATCATCCTCCCATAGAAGTAAAAGTAGCTGCACCTATTAAAGTTGAAGAAAAGACTATCACTTATAATGATCCTATTATTCCTACTTGTTATGTTGAGAAACCACCTTTCCCTGTTAGGATAAAGGATCATGCTAAAGCTTCAAATGTGGTTCGTAAAAGCAATATTAAAACATATACACCTCCTAAGCAAGTTAAAGTAGAACCTAATATTGCTATTGTTAAAGATCTCTTGTCTGATAATATTGATGGGCATAGTTCTGCGGTGAAACTGCTAGAATTGCTAAACCTTGTGCTAAAGATAAAAATAGACTATGGTAGGCGTGCCTGTTATTTCTGTTAAAATAGGAGAACATTGTTATCATGGCTTATGCGATATGGGTGCTAGTGCTAGTGCAATACCTATTGACTTATACAAAGAAATTATGCATGACATTGCACCTGTTGAGTTAGAAGAAATTGATGTCACTATTAAACTTGCTAATAGAGATACTATTTCACCAATGGGAATTGTTAGAGATGTTGAAGTCTTGTGTGGGAAAACTAAATATCCTGCTGATTTTCTTGTTCTTGGTTCCCCACAATATAGCTTTTGTCCCATTATATTTGGTAGACCTTTCTTAAATATTGTTAATGCTATCGTAGATTGCACAAGGGATGTTGTTACTGTCGGTTTAGATGATATGACTCATGAATTTAATTTCACTAAATTTAGTAAACAACAATGTGAAGAAGAATTGTCTAGTAAGGATGAAATTATTGGTCTTGCTTCTATTGTCGTACCTCCCAGTGATCCTTTAGAACAATATTTGCTAGACCATGAGAATGATACATTTATGAATGAAAGAAGGGAAATAGATGAGGTATTCTTTAAATAGGAACCTATTCTGAAACACAATTTGCCTGTTGAAATCCTAGGGGACCCCCCTCCACCTAAGGGTGATCCCGTGTTTGAGCTTAAACTGTTGCCTGATAATCTTAAATATGTTTATCTTGATGAAAAGAAGATATATCCTGTTATTATTAGTGCTAACCTTTCAGAGCATGAAGAAGAAAGATTATTGAAAACTCTGAAGAAGCACCGTGCTACTATTGGATATACTCTTGATGATCTTAAGGGCATTAGTCCCACTCTATGTCAACATAAAATAAATTTGGAAGCAGATGCCAAACCAGTTTGTGATCCTCAACGACGTCTGAATCCTAAAATGAAAGAAGTGGTAAGAAAAGAAATACTAAAGCTTCTGGAGGCAGGTATAATTTATCCCATTACTGATAGTCAGTGGGTAAGTCCTGCTCATTGTGTCCCTAAGAAGGGAGGTATTACTGTTGTTCCTAATGATAAAGATGAATTGATTCCACAAAGAATTATTACAGGTTATAGGATGGTAATTGATTTTCGCAAATTAAATAAGGCTACTAAGAAAGATCATTACCCCTTAGCTTTTATCGATCAAATGCTAGAAAGATTATGCAAACATACACACTACTGCTTTCTAGATGGTTATTCTGGTTTCTCTCAAATACCTGTGTCGGCTAAAGATCAATCAAAGACTACTTTTACATGCCCTTTTGGTACTTTTGCTTATAGACGTATGCCTTTTGGTTTATGTAATGCACCTGCTACCTTTCAAAGATGCATGATGGCTATATTCTCTGACTTTTGTGAAAAGATTTTTGAGGTTTTCATGGACGACTTTTCCGTCTATGGATCTTCTTTTGATGATTGCTTGAGCAATCTTGATCAAGTTTTGCAGAGATGTGAAGAAACTAATCTTGTCTTGAATTGGGAAAAGTGCCACTTTATGGTTAATGAAGGTATTGTCTTGGGGCATAAAGTTTCTGAAAGAGGTATTGAAGTTGATAAAGTCAAGGTTGATGCTATTGAAAAGAAGCCGTGTCCCAAGGACATCAAAGGTATAAGAAGTTTCCTTGGTCACGCCGGATTGTATAGGAGGTTCATTAAGGACTTCTCAAAAATTTCTCGGCCTCTGACTAATTTGTTACAAAAAGATATACCATTTGTCTTTGATGAGGATTGTGTAGAAGCATTTGAAATACTTAAGAAAGAATTAGTCTCTACACCTATTGTTCAGCCACCTAATTGGAATTTACCCTTTGAAATTATGTGTGATGCTAGCGATTATGCTGTAGGTGTTGTTCTAGGGCAAAGAGTTGATAAGAAATTAAATGTTATCCATTATGCTAGTAAGACTCTATACAATGCTCAAAGAAATTATGCTACTACTGAAAAAGAACTTTTAGCACTTGTATTTTCTTGTGATAAGTTCAGACCTTATATTGTTGATTCTAAAGTAACTATCCACACTGATCACGCTGCTATTAAATATCTTATGGAGAAGAAAGATGCTAAACCTAGACTTATTATATGGGTTCTCTTGCTACAAGAATTTGATTTGCATATTGTTGATAGAAGAGGAGCTGAGAACCCCGTTGCAGACAACTTATCTAGGTTAGAGAATGTTCTTGATAACCCACTACCTATTGATGATAGCTTTCCTGATGAATAGTTAAATGTCATAAGTACTTCTCGTAGTACTCCTTGGTATGCTGATTATGCTAATTACATTGTTGCTAAATTCATACCATCTAGCTTCACATACCAACGAAAGAAAAAGTTCTTCTATGATTTGAGACATTACTTTTGGGATGACCCACATCTTTATAAAGAAGGAGTAGATGGTGTTATTAGACGTTGTGTACCTGAGCATGAACAGGAACAGATTCTACGCAAGTGCCACTCTAAAACTTATGGAGGACACCATGCGGGAGATAGAACTGCACATAAGGTATTGCAATCCGGTTTTTATTGGCCTACTCTCTTCAAGGATGCCCGTAAGTTTGTCCTATCTTGTGATGAATGTCAAAGAATTGGTAATATTAGTAGACGTCAAGAAATGCCTATGAATTATTCACTTGTTATTGAACCTTTTGATGTTTGGGGCTTTGATTATATGGGACCTTTTCCTGCCTCCAATGGATATACACATATTTTAGTTGTTGTTGATTATGTCACTAAGTGGGTAGAAGCTATTCCAACTAGTAGTGCTGATCATAACACTTCTATTAAAATGCTTAAAGAAGTTATATTTTCCGAGCTTTAGAGTCCCTAGATATTTAATGACTGATGGTGGTTCACATTTTATTCATGGTGCTTTCCGTAAAATGCTTGCTAAATATGATGTCAATCATAGAATTGCGTCTCCGTATCACCCACAGCCTAGTGGTCAAGTAGAATTGAGTAATAGAGAACTCAAATTAATTTTGCAAAAGACTGTCAATAGGTCTAGAAAGAATTGTCCAAGAAACTTGATGATGCATTATGGGCCTATAGAATTGCATATAAAAATCCTATGGGTATGTCTCCGTATAAAATGGTATATGGAAAAGCATGTCACTTACCTCTCGAACTAGAACATAAAGCATACTGGGCTATTAAAGAGCTCAATTATGATTCCAAACTTGCCGGTGAAAAGAGGTTATTTGATATTAGCTCTCTTGATGAATGGAGAACCCAAGCTTATGAAAATGCCAAGTTGTTTAAAGAAAAGGTTAAAAGATGGCATGACAAAAGGATACAAAAGCGTGAGTTTAAAATAGGTGATTATGTATTGCTATACAACTCTCGTTTAAGATTTTTTGTAGGGAAACTTCTCTCTAAATGGGAAGGCCCCTATGTTATCGAGGAGGTATATCATTCCGGTGCCATAAAAATCAACAACTTCGAAGGCACAAATCCGAAGGTGGTAAACGGTCAAAGAATCAAACATTATATCTCAGGTAATCCCATAAATATTGTCACCAATATTATTGAAACTGTAACCCCGGAGGAATACATAAGGGACACTTTCCAGAACGTTTCAGACTCCGAAAAGGAATAGGTATGTGGTACGGTAAGTAAACCAATTCCAAAATAGTTTTAAGGCAATATTTCTCTGTTTTGGAATATTTAGAAAAATAGAAAATTAAGTAGCAGTCCGGGAAGGACACGAGGGCCCCACGAGAGTGGAGGGTGCGCCCTACCCCCTTGGGTGCGCCCCCTACCTCGTGAGCACCTCGTGTGCCTTTCGGACTCCGTTTTCTTGCACGATGCGTATTTTGGTCGGTAAAAATTCACTATATATTCTCCCGAAGGTTTTGACTCCCTTATCATGCGATTATCCTCTGTTTTTGTTTCGAGCTGTCCCACTGCAGATTAGATCAACATGTCTTCCCAGGATTCGGAAGGAGAAAGCTATGTGGATGATTACTTAGCTAATCCTAAGGTCTATGGAGATGTGGAGCATGATGGTTGGACCACGGAGGAATAAGAGGACTATGAACCCAATGGGAAGGAGGAGACGAGCTCAGATGAAGATGAAGCCCCATTACCTCAACCTGGGGATATGCACGTGGAGTTCAAAAAGTCAAGTCTCCCTGATATGGTAAAGAAACCAAATTTTGAGTTTATCCCTTTTCGTCTCTTGCGGGAAAATAAGCAGGACCTATGCAAAAAGATATTAACCCTGGAGTGGGAGATTGATGATCTGAGGGATCAAAACGCCGTCCTCAAGCGTAAATTAAGGGAGAAGTCTATGCCATCAACTAAGTCAACAACACCTTCACCTTCTTCACCAACCAAGGAGATATAATCACATGGGTATGGGCACTCCCCTTGGCAACTGCCAAGCTTGGGGGAGGTGCCCCGGTATCGTATCACAATCACCACTCCTATCTTTACCGTTTTCCTTAGTTCGATCCTATTAGTAGTATTTTGATCTAGTAGAATAAAGTTTATGCCATGATCTAATTTTGAGTTTTGCCTTATGATCTCTCTTTGTAATCGAGTCCATGAGCTATATAATAAAGATTAGTGTTGAGTCAAGGGGTTGATTTTCTTGCTATGATCTTGGGTGAATAAAAGAAAAGAGAAAAAGAATAAGAAGAAACAAAAGTTCATATTGATCTTATTGATAGTAATGACTTCACATAGAAAGAGTGTGATTAAAAGTTGTTGGGAGTTGGCAGACATAGCTTTGGTCATCATTGCAATTAATAGGAAGTAATAAGGAAAGAGAGGTTTCACATATAAATATACTATTATTGACATCTTTTATGATTGGGAGCACTCATCAAAATATGACATGCTAAAGAGTTGATGTTGGACAAGGAAGACAGCGTAATTGGTTATGTTTTCTTATATCTGAGATAAAGTATGTTGTCATGGATCATCCAACATGTTGGGCTTGCCTTTCCCCCTCATGCTAGCCAAATTCTCAGCACCAAGTAGAGATACTACTTGTGCTTCCAAATACCCTTAAACCAGTTTTGCCATGAGAGTCCACCATATCTACCTATGGATTGAGTAAGATCCTTCAAGTAAGTTGTCATCGGTGCAAAGCAATAAAAATTGCTCTAAATATGTATGATTAGTGTGGGAGAAATAAGCTTTATACGATCTTGTGATGTGGATGTAATAAAAGCGACGGACTGCATAGTAAAGGTTCATATCACAAGGGGCAATATAAAGTGACGTTCTTTCGCATTAAGATTTTGTGCGTCCAACCAGAAAAGCGCATGGCAACCTCTGCTTCCCTCTGCGAAGGGCCTATCTTTTATTATTATCTTCTACCTTATGCAAGTGTCATGGTGATCTTCACCTTTCCTTTTTCATTTTATCCTTTGGCAAGCCCAGCATGTTGGAAAGAACCTGATATATATATCTAATTGGATGTAGGGGGCATGAGTTATTATTGTTGACATTACCCTCGAGGTAAAAGGTTGTGGGGTGAAACTATAAGCCCCTATCTTTCTCTGTGTCCGATTAAAACTCTGTAACCACAAGTATTGCGTGAGTGTTAGCAATTATGAAGGACTAGATGATAGTTGAGTATGTGGACTTGTTTTTTCAGCTCTGACATAGACTCTTTCTGATGTTATGATAAATTGCAATTGCTTCAATGACTGAGGTTATAGTTTGTTGGTTCTTGAGGGAGTCCTGGATTAGGGGGTATCCGGACAGCCGGATTATATCCTTTGGCCGGACTGTTGGACTATGAAGATACAAGATTGAAGACTTCGTCCCGTATTTGGATGAGACTCTCCTTGGTGTGGAAGGCAAGCTTGGCAATACGGATATGTAGATCTCCTTCCTTGTAACCGACTCTGTGTAACCCTAGCCCCCTCCGGTGTCTATATAAACCGGAGGGTTTTAGTCCGTAGGACAACATACAATCATACCATAGGCTAGCTTCTAGGGTTTAGCCTCTCCGATCTCGTGGTAGATCAACTCTTGTACTACTCATATTATCAAGAATAATCAAGCATTACGTAGGGTTTTACCTCCATCAAGAGGGCCCGAACCTGGGTAAAACATCGTGTCCCCTGCCTCCTATTACCATCTGCCTTAGACGCACAGTTCGAGACCCCCTACCTGAGATTCGCCGGTTTTGACACCGACAATGGTGCTTTCATTGAGAGTTCCTCTGTGTCGTCACCGTTAGGCTTGATGGCTCCTTCGATCATCGATAGCAATGCAGTCCAGGGTGAGACTTTTCTCCCCGGACAGATCTTTGTATTCGGCGGCTTCGCACTGCGGGCCAACTCGCTTGGCCATCTGGAGCAGATCGAGAGTTATGCCCCTGGCCACCAGGTCAGGTTTGGAAGATTAAACTACACGGCCGACATCCGCGGAGACTTGATCTTCGACGGATTCGAGCCCCTGCCGAGTGCGCCACACGGTCACGATGAGCATGATTTAGCTCTACCATCGGACAGTGTTCAGGAGACCGCACCGGCAACCGCTCTGACCCTCAATTCGGAGCCAATTGCGCCATCCATGGACGGGTGGATAGACCCCGCCACGGAGGTCGTATTCTCAATGGCGATTGAGCCGAGTATCGACCTTACCCTTCACGGGAGCCGTGATGCCGAACTACCGGATTTTTCGCCCGCCACGGACTCCGAACCCCCTGCGCCCATGCCTATCGAATCTGACTGGGCGCCGATCATGGAGTTCACCTCCGCGGATATCTTTCAGCACTCGCCCTTCGGCAACATACTGAACTCATTAAGGTCTCTATCCCTGTTAGGAGAGTCCTGGCCGAACTATGTTCGACAGGATTGGGATGCGGATGACGAAGAAATTCGCTGCCCACCCACCACCCACTTAGTAGCCACTGTTGACAATTTGACCGACATGCTCGACTTCGACTCCGAAGGCATCGACGGTATGGACGACGATGCGGGAGACGAAGAGGAACCACTGCCCACAGGGCACTGGACAGCCACCTCATCATATGATATATACATGGTGGACACACCCAAAGAAGGCAATGGCGACAAGACAGCGGAGGATGACCCCTCCAAGAAGCAACCCAAGCACCAACGTCAGCGGCGCCGCTCTAGGTCTCGCCAAAGCAAAAGCGGTGACACCAGCACAGGAGATAATAGCATTCCGGACAGTGCCGAAGACGACAACAATCCCCTCCAGCAAGATTTAGAGCAGGAGGATGGAGAAGCCAGCCCTCCCGAGAGAGCGGCAGATGGAGAAGCGGAGGATGATAATTACATGCCTCCCTCCGAAGATGAGGCAAGCCTCGATGATGACAAATTTGTCATGCCTGAGGATCCTGTCGAGCAAGAGTGCTTCAAGCGCTAACTTATAGCCACGGTAAATAGCCTTAAGAAAAAGCAACATCAGCTTCAAGCTGATCAAGATTTGCTAGCTGACAGATGGACTGAAGTCCTTGCGGTCGAGGAATATGAATTCAAACACCCCTCCAAGAGTTACCCAAAGCGTAGTTTGCTACCCCGACTGGAGGAGGAAGCTTTAAAACCTACCTGTCCAGCGTATGACGCGGCTGATCGGCCACCTCATGGCCGTGACAAAGAGGCATTTCAGCCAAAAGCTCAGCCCGCACCCCGACGCCACTCAAATAAAAATGTCAAGGCATGGGGAAACATGCTAGACCTGCCAGACGTATTGGAGGACAAAGCAAAACACGCAAGATCGATCTACAGATCACGAGGGCGCGCCACTACGCGGGACGATAACCGTCACGCCGGATACAGTAAAAGTAAATCCGGCCGGGCCGAACACAATGGACAAGACTCATTTGAGCTGCGTCGCGACATAGCCCAGTACAGAGGCGCCGCACACCCCCTATCCTTCACAGACGAAGTAATGGATCACCAAATCCTAGAGGGTTTCAAACCCGTAAATATCGAATCATACGACGGCACAACAGATCCTGCGGTATGGATCGAGGACTTCCTCCTGTACATCCACATGGCCCGCGATGACGATCTACACGCCATCAAATACCTCCCACTTAAACTCAAAGGACCAGCTCGGCATTGGCTCAATAGCCTGCCAGCAGAATCAATTGGCTGTTGGGAAGATCTGGAAGCCGCATTCCTCGACAACTTCTAGGGCACTTATGTGCGACCACCAAATGCGGATGACTTGAGCCACATAATTCAGCAGCCACAGGAATCGGCCAGGCAATTCTGGACACGGTTCCTGAGAAAGAAAAATCAAATCATTGACTGTCTGGATGCAGAGGCCCTAGAAGCTTTTAAGCACAACATCCGCGACGAGTGGCTCGCCCGGCACCTTGGCCAGGAAAAGCCGAAATCCATGGCAGCCCTCACGACACTCATGACCCGCTTTTGTGCGGGAGAAGATAGCTGGCTAGCTTGTAGCAATAACATATTAAAGAACCGCGATACTTCAGATACCAAGGATAGCAATGGCAGGTCACGTCGCAACAAACATAAGCGCTGCGTCAATAGCGACAATACCGAGGATACGGCAGTCAATGCCGGATTCAGAGGCTCTAAACCCGGTCAGCGGAAAAAGCCATTCAAAAGAAGCACTCTGGGCCCGTCTAGTTTGGACCGTATACTCGACCGCCCGTGCCAAATACATGGCACCCCCGACAAGCCAGCCAACCACACTGAGGGAGTCTTGGATTAGGGGGTCTCCAGACAGCTGGATTATATCCTTTGGCCGGACTGTTGGACTATGAAGATACAAGATTGAAGACTTCGTCTCGTGTCCGGATGGGACTCTACTTGGCGTGGAAGGCAAGCTAGGCAATACGGATATGGATATCTCTTCCTTTGTAACCGACCTTGTGTAACCCTAACCCTCTCCGGTGTCTATATAAACCGGAGGGTTTTAGTCCGTAGGACACAACAACTACAACATACAATCAGACCATAGGCTAGCTTCTAGGGTTTAGCCTCTCCAATCTCGTGGTAGATCTACTCTTGTACTACCCATATCATCAATATTAATCAAGCAAGACGTAGGGTTTTACCTCCATCAAGAGGGCCGAACCTGGGCAAAACATCGTGTTCCCTGCCTCCTGTTACCATTCTCCTTAGACGCACAGTTCGGGACCCCCTACCCAAGATCCGCCGGTTTTGACACTGACATTGGTGCTTTCACTGAGAGTTCCTCTGTGTCATCGCCATTAGGCTTGATAGCTCCTACTATCATCGATAGCGATGCAGTCCAGGGTGAGACTTTTCTCCCCGGACAGATCTTCGTGTTCGGCGGCTTTGCACTGCGGGCCAATTCGCTTGGCCATCTGGATCAGATTGAAAGTTACGCCCCGGGCCACCAGGTCAGGTTTGGAAGCTTAAACTACACGACCGATATCTGTGGAGACTTGATCTTCGACGGATTCGAGCCTCTGCCTTGTGAGTCACGCGGTCACGATGAGTACGATTTAGCTCTACCATCGGACAGTGTTCAGCAGATCGCACAGGCAGCCGCTCCGACCCTCAATTCGGAGCCAGTTGCGCCATTCATGGACGGGTGGATAGACCCCGCCACGGAGGCCTTACCTTCAGCTATGATCGAGCCAAACATCGACCTTACCTTGCACGAGAGCCGTGTTTTTAAACTGCCGGATCCTTCTCCGGCCACGGACTCCGAACCGCCCGCGCCCATTCCTATCGAATCCGATTGGGCGCCGATCATGGAGTTTACCTCCGCGGATGTTTTTCAGCACTCGCCCTTTGGCGACATACTGAACTCGTTAAGGTCTCTTTCCTTCTCAGGAGGATCCTGGCCGAACTATGTCCGGCAGGACTGGGATGCGGATGACGATGAAATTCGCGGCCCACCCACCACCCACTTAGTAGCCACTGTTGATGACTTAACCGACATGCTCGACTTCGATTCCGAAGACATCGACGGTATGGACAATGATGCGGGAGACGAAGAGGAACCACTGCCCACAGGGCACTGGACAGCCACCTCATCATACGTTATATACATGGTGGATACACCCAAAGAACGCAATGGCGACGAGATAGCAGAGGATGACCCCTCCAAGAAGCAACCCAAGCGTCGACGTCAGCGGCGCCGCTCTAAGTCCTGCCAAAGCAAAAGTGGTGATACCGGCACAGGAGATAATAATACTCCGGATAGTGCCGAAGACAACAACAATCCCCTCCAGCAAGATTTAGAGCAGGAGGATGGAGGAGCCAACCCTCCTAAGAGAGCGGCAGATGGAGAGGAGGAGGATGATAATTACATACCCCCCTCCGAAGATGAGGCAAGCCTCGGCGACGACGAATTCGTTGTGCCAGAGGATCCCGTCGAACAAGAGCGCTTCAAACGCCGGCTTATAGCCACGGCAAATAGCCTTAAGAAAAAGCAGCAGCAGCTTCAAGCTGATCAGGATCTGCTAGCTGACAGATGGACTGAAGTCCTCGCGGCCGAGGAATATAAATTCGAGCGCCCCTCCAAGAGTTACCCAGAGTGCAGGTTGCTACCCCGACTGGACGAAGAAGCGTATGACGCGGCTGATCGGCCACCTCGTGGCCGCGATAGAGAGGCATTCTAGCCAAAAACTCAGCCTGCACCCCGACGCAATTCAAATAAAAAGGCATGGGGAGATACGCCAGACCTACGAGACATATTGGAGGACAACTCAAAGCATGCAAGATCGATCTACGGATCACGAGGGCGCGCCACTCTGCGAGACGATAAACGTCACGCCGGATACAGTAAAAGCAAATCCGACCGGGCCGAACACAGCGGGAAAGACCCATTCGAGTTGCGTCACGATATAGCCCAATACAGAGGCACCGCACACCCCTTATGCTTCACAGACGAAGTAATGGATCATCAAATCCCAGAAGGTTTCAAACCTATAAATATTGAATCATATGACGGCACAACAGGTCCCGCGGTATGGATCGAGGATTTCCTCCTCCACATCCACATGGCCCGTGGTGATGACTTACATGCCATCAAATACCTCCCACTAAAGCTCAAGAGACCAGCGCGGCATTGGCTCAACAGCTTGCCAGCAGAGTCCATTAGCTGTTGGGAAGATCTGGAAGCCACATTCCTCGACAACTTTCAGGGAACTTATGTGTGGCCACCAGATGCCGATGACTTGAGCCACATAATTCAGCAGCCAGAAGAATCGGCCAGGCAATTCTGGACTCGGTTCCTAACAAAGAAAAATCAAATCATCGACTGTCCGGATGCAAAGGCCCTAGCGGCTTTCAAACACAACATCCGCGACGAATGGCTGGCCCGGCACCTTGGTCAGGAAATGCCAAAATCTATGGCAGCCCTCACGACACTCATGACCCGCTTTTGTGCGGGAGAAGACAGCTGGCTGGCTCGCAGTAATAACATATCAAAGAACCATGGTACTTCAGATACTAAGGACGGCAATAGCAGGTCACGTCGCAACAAACATAAGCGCCGCATTAACAGCGATAATAACGAGGATACGACAGTCAATGCCGGATTCAAAGGCTCTAAACTCGGTCAGCGGAAAAAGCCATTCAAACAAAGTACGCCGGGTCCATCCAGCTTGGACCATATACTCGATCGCTTGTGCCAAATACACGGCACCCCAGAAAAGCCAGCCAATCACACCAACAGGGATTGTTGGGTGTTCAAGCAGGCCGGCAAGTTAATTGCTGAAAACAAGGACAAGGGGGCACATAGCGATGACGAGGAGGAGCCCCGGTAGCCACACACCGGGGGACAGAAGTGGTTTCCCCCACAAGTGCGGACGGTGAACATGATATACGCAACCCACATCCCCAAGAGGGAGCGGAAGCGTGCGCTCCGGGACGTATATGCCATTGGAGCCAGTCGCCCCAAAGTTCAACCCATGGTCCTCCTATCCGATCACTTTCGATCGCAGGGACCATCCCACTAGTATCCGTCATGGTGGATTCGCTGCACTGGTTCTGGATCCAATCATTGACAGATTTCACCTCACTCAAGTCATTATGGATGGCGGCAGCAGCCTGAACCTGCTTTAACAGGACACAGTGTGCAAAATGGGTATAGACCCCTCAAGGATCAAACCCACAAAAACGACCTTTAAGGGCGTCATTCCAGGCGTAGAGGCCCATTGCATAGGCTCAATTACACTAGAAGTGGTCTTTGGATCCCCGGATAACTTCCGAAGTGAAGAGTTAATCTTCGATATAGTCCCGTTCCGCAGTGGCTATCATGCACTGCTCGGGCGAACCGCATTTGCGAGATTCAATGCGGTACCGCATTATGCATACCTCAAGCTCAAGATGCCAGGACCTCGCGGGGTTATTACAGTCAATGGAAACACAAAACGCTCTCTCCGAACGGAGGAGCACACCACGGCCCTCGCAGCAGAAGCGCAAAGCATCCTCTGAAGGCAATCCACCGGTTCGGTGTTTCAAGACCCGGATACCTTCAATCGCGCTCGGAGCAATCGGCAACTAGACCGCCTGGCGCGATCTGAGCTCGCGTAGCAAGGCGCCCCCCCCCCCCAGTCCCAGCCAAACGGCGAAACTCGTGCCACGCGTACATAATTATGCATTAAAAATACCATGGGCACAGGTGGGAAGGGGGGCACAACTGCGGCACGCCCAAGATGCCGCTTAAACCGCACTAGTGGCTTCCCGTTTGGTTATTTTTCTCTTTTTCAGGACCTTAATCTCTGGAAACCCTGTCCGGCAGCACTATTGCCGAACACATGATGCAGCAACCAAGGAGGCAGAAAGCTACGTCACACCACGGCATTCCCAGGTGGATTACAATAACGAGCGAAATATTTGATTTAATACTATTCCTCAGCTTGCCCTTGGAAGGGAAATAGCCCTACCCTTTGCTTATCACACCATCTGTATCATTCTGCTTTAACGCACCTTTTTGAATAAACAATGCATAACATTACGACTATTATTGCATTCTTGTTATATATGTGTGTTTAATAATGATGCCTTGCAACCGTACACTTCGGTACGGCCAATACACCAGGGGCTTACGTACCCCACAATATGGTGTGAAAAGTCCGCACACTTTCACAAGTGCGGCACCCCAAACTTATAGTATTATATGCATCAGCTCCGAATCATGTCTTTGGTCAAATGTTGGGTTTGCCCGGCTCCTATGTTTTGGTACCTTACGTTCCGCTCTATCGGCTAAGGTAGCACTAGGAGAACTACTGCGATTGTGCCCCGGTTCTACTGGGCTTAGCACCTCAGTAGAGAAAGCTAAAACTGACTGTCATGATAAGGCGAGAGACTGGTCGCTGTTCGGCGAGGTTTTCCAGTCCCTAAAGACTTATGCCGCTTAGAGCGAGGGGCCAGCCCTGTCCGGCTTAAAGGCGTGTATCGCACCCCGAATTCAGCCTTCCGAATACCAGGGGCTTCGCCGAAATTTAAAATTATAGAATTCTATGGCTAAGTGAGAGTGATAAAGCATTATTAGTCCAGTTGCCTTGTTCGTTGTGCTGAGAACCTCCCTCGAAGGACCCAAACATGGGAACAAGAGTGCTCAGGTTTATCCCGAACACCCTAGCACTCGTGGCATGGGGGCAAAAGCCGAGGACTAGCCATCTCTCAGATTGGATAAACAGCCAAACAGAAGGTAATTTTTTATATTCACACAAGCATTACATAGCGCATATGAAACAAGTTTTCATCATACAGGATCACACGAGCAAGTTTACTCAAATATTACATCCTTGGAACATTCGTCCGCTACAAGACGGGCACCCTTCAGGACACCCTCATAATAAATTTCGGGGGTGCGATGCTCCTTACCCTGCGGCGACCCTTCCTTGATCAGCTTCACAGCGTCTAGCTTGGCCCACTACAGCTTCACACGGGCGAAAGCCCGGCATGCACCTTCGGTGCAGACGGACCGCTTGACGACCTCCAGCCGTGGGCAGGCATCCACAAGCCGCCTCAACGGGCCGAAGTAGCTGTCCGCAAGGGCATCGCCAGGCCACAGCCGGACTATAAGGCCCTTCATGGCCTGTTCGGCCGCCTTGTGCAGCTCGACCAGTTGCTTTAGCTGGTCGCTCAGAGGCATCGGGTGTTCGGTCTCAGTATACTGAGACCAGAACAACTTCTCCGTTGAGCTTCCCTCCTTGGCCTGGTAAAACTATGCGGCATCCGACACGCTGCGGGGCAAATCTGTGAATGCTCCTAGAGAGCTCCGAATTCGGGTAAGTAATCGGTAATTTACTTTTACATGCTTGCATTGCATATAGAATGCCTTACCCGCCGCTATTTTCTTCATCGCATCAATCTCCTGGAGGGCCTTTTGGGCTTCGGCCTTGGCAGTTTTTGCGCTCTCGAGGGCCGCGGCAAGCTCAGACTCTCGCGTCTTTGAGTCAAGCTCCAACGCCTCGTGCTTCGTCACGAGAGCCTGGAGGTCTTGCTGCACCTCGCCCACACGAGCCTCTTGTTTTTCCCGCTCGGTGCGCTCCTTGGCCGCTTTATCTTCGTCCTTGGTTACCGCTTGCTTCAGGGTTGCCACCTCGGTCATGGCCCCTGGCAAATATACGATGATCCTGTCATTTTGCAATTGCGTATTCTTTTATATATATACATATCTATAGACAGGATATTACTTACCCTTGTCCTCCTCGAGCTGCCTCTTGGCAAGGCCGAGCTCTTTCTTGGACCCCTCGAGGTCTTACTTCAGTACGGCGACCTCCGCAGTCAGTGCGGCGGACGCCAGCAGCGAGGCCTGCATACGCATATTGACATACTTATATTAGACTCCAGCAATATTATTTGATCCTCTATTCGGCTTTTCTTTGTGAACACCGAACAAAGCATCAGGGGCTACTGTCTATGCGGTAATATTTTTCCTATATTTTAAAACACTTACCTCAAAGCCTGTTAGAAGGCTTGCACGGGCTTCAGTCAATCCGCTCTTGGCGGACTGAACCTTCTGGACCACCGCACTCATAATAGTACGGTGCTCCTCGTCGATGGAAGCGCTGCGAAGCGCTTCCAGCAGATTGTCCGGCGCCTCTGGATGGACAGAGGTCACCGGCACAGGCGTCTTGCCCCTCTTAGAAGGAGGCCGCCTGCCCGAGCCCGGAACCACCGGAGGTTCCGGCGTGATGTTTGGCTGAGGGCCGAACCCGGAGCTCTCAGGGGCCTTGTCCCCTCGGCTCCCGGAGTCCGGGAGGCCGCCTTGAGGCGCCTCCGGGACTATCTCCCCTCGACCCGGTGCCTCGTGAGACAGCACCTTGGCGTTGTCCGCAGGATAGGGGAGGTAGCGGTCGGGACTGGATCGCTATCCATGTCCGACGAGCCCAAGGAGCCGTCTGATGATACATCGATACGGGCTTGGGGCGGCCTGCATAATCATATTTCGGCGTTAGGTGAAGTAGTGCGGCAAAGGAATACTATGACTTACTCTGGTATCCGAATACTTACGACTTCCCCAGGGGCTTGGCCCTGGGCAGCCACTCGTCTTCGCCGTCGGCGGCGGTGGTAGAGTAGTCCGAAAGGAGAGTTCTCCCCTTCTTGGACCCTTCGGCCTCCCCAGTTGGAGCGGCCTTCCTTTTCTTGTCTCCCCCGTCTGGAGGGGGAGCATCTTCTTCTACCTCCTCGTCTTTGGGGGAGGATTGCGCCGTAGAGTCCTCGGACGGTGAGTCCAACGACGCCTGGCATCGGGAACTCTTTCGGGTTCCCTTGGCCTTCTTGGTCTTCTCCGGCACCGTATAAGGAGCCGAAGTCAGCATCTTCGCCAGAAGAGCGTCTGCTGGGCCTTCGGGCAAATGAGCCGGACAGTCGATCTGCCCGACCGTCTCCTGCCAGTCCTGTCAAAGGTATGGGAGCTTAGATCCTGCATGGAGTCAATCTATAAAAAATAAGTATCCTGTGAAAGGTAAAGCAGCTTACCGCACTGGCTTGGCGCTTCGCGCTGAATGCGCGATCCTCAGTAATGGGAGGGGGACCTCGGCGCTTTTGAACAGCACCATCCATGCATCTTCGTGAGTTGTGTCGAAGAGCCTGTTCAGAGTTCAGTGCTGCGTCGGGTCGAACTCCCACAAGTTGAAGTCCCGTTGTTGGCACGGTAGGATCCGATGGTGGAGCATGACCTGGACTACGTTGACGAGTTTGAACTTCTTGTTCACCATGTTCTAAATACATGTTTGGAGTCCGGTCAGCTCTCCCAAACTACCCCAGGACAGGCCCTTCTCTTTCCAGGAGGTGAGCTGCGTGGGGGTGCCAGATCAGAACTCGGGGGCCGCTGCCCATGCAGGGTCACGCGGCTCGGTGATGTAGAACCACCCCGATTGCCACCCCTTTATGTTTCCACAAAGGAGCCCTCGAGCCATGTAACGTTGGGCATCTTGCCCACCATGGCGCCTCCGCACTCCGCCTGGCAGCCGCCCACAACCTTCGGCTTGACATTAAAGGTCTTCAGCCATAAGACGAAGTGGGGCTTGATGCGGAGGAAGGCCTCGCACACGACGATAAACGCCGAGATGTTGAGGATGAAGTTCGGGGCCAGATCATGGAAATCCAGGCCGTAGTAGAACATGAGCCCCAGGACAAATGGGTGGAGAGGGAATCCCAGTCCGCAGGGGAAATGGGTAAGGAACACTACCCTCTCATGGGGCCCGGGGGTGGGGATGAGCTGCCCCTCATCTGGGAGCCGGTGCGCGATGTCGTCGGGTAGGTATCCGGCTCTCCTCAGCTTCTTGATGTCTCCCTCCGTGACAGAGGAGACCATCCACCTGCCTCCCGCTCCAGACATGGTTGGAGAAGGTTGAGGTGGGAAGTGCGGACTTGGGCACTAGAGGTCGAGTGTGCGAAAACGGATGAGCAAAGGAGGAAGAAGGCATGGATGAAAAGGTGAATCCTTATCCCTTTATATGGGCGGACGAAACTAAGCGTCCCCACTATCCTGGTAAAACTCGCTTATCCCCCAAGCGCCGTAATCGATGGCGCGGTTGGGTTACCCACGCCCGTATTGATGAGAATCCCGTAATAAGGGGACACGATCTCTGCTTCAACAAGACGTGTCAAGAAACTGCCTCGCGTTATGTGCGGGGCTAGTTGAAGGAAACGGTTCGAATAATCACCGGGCCATGGCATAATGTCGTGTTGCCAAAACAAGTCCGCAATTTGATTTGCGGAAATATTATTCTCTCTATGGTGGTATGTGGAACTTATTTTGCAGGGTTGGACACTATCCTTCTATTCAAATTCTTCTGTGATGTATTCGGAGGAGGAACCCGCCTTGCAATTCCAAAGACAATACTGCGCGCCGGACTCATCGTCATTTAAAGCCTGGTTCAGGGGCTACTGAGGGAGTCCTGGATTAGGGGGTCTCCGGACAGCCGGATTATATCCTTTTGCCGGACTGTTGGACTATGAAGATACAAGATTGAAGACTTCGTCTTGTGTCTGGATGGGACTCTACTTGGCGTGGAAGGCAAGCTAGGCAATACGGATATGGATATCTCCTCCTTTGTAACCGACCTTGTGTAACCCTAACCCTCTCCGGTGTCTATATAAACCGGAGGGTTTGAGTCCGTAGGACACAACAACTACAACATACAATCAGACCATAGGCTAGCTTCTAGGGTTTAGCCTCTCCGATCTCGTGGTAGATCTACTCTTGTACTACCCATATCATCAATATTAATCAAGTAGGACGTAGGGTTTTACCTCCATCAAGAGGGCCCGAACCTGGGTAAAACATCGTGTTCCCTGCCTCCTATTACCATCCACCTTAGACGCACAGTTCGGGAACCCCTACCCGAGATCCGCCGGTTTTGAAACCGACACACACCAACAGGGAATGTTGGGTGTTCAAGCAGGCCGGCAAGTTAAACGCTGAAAACAAAGATAAGGGGCTACATAGCGATGACGAGGAGGAGCCCCAGCAGCCGAACACCGGAGGGCAGAAGAGGTTCCCCCCACAAGTGCGGACGGTGAACATGATATACGCAACCCACATCCCCAAGAGGGAGCGGAAGTGTGCCTTAAGGGATGTATATGCGTTGGAGCCAGTCGCCCCAAAGTTCAACCCATGGTCCTCTTGTCCGATCACCTTCGATCGCAGGGACCATCCCACTAGTATCCGTCATGGCGGATTCGCCGCGCTGGTCCTAGACCCAATCATCGACGGATTTCACCTCACTCGAGTCCTTATGGACAGCGGCAGCAGCCTGAACCTGCTTTATCAGGGCACAGTGCGCAAAATGGGTATAGACCCCTCAAGGGTCAAACCCACAAAAATGACCTTCAAAGGCGTCATACCAGGTGTAGAGGCCCATTTCACAGGCTCAGTCACACTGGAAGTGGTCTTCGGATCCCCGGATAACTTCCGAAGCGAGGAGTTAATCTTCGATATAGTCCCGTTACGCAGCGACTATCAAGCACTGCTCGGGCGAACCGCATTTGCGAGATTCAACACGGTACCACACTATGCATATCTCAAACTCAAGATGCCAGGACCTCGGGGGGTCATCACAGTCAATGGAAACACAGAGCGCTCTCTCCGCACGGAGGAGCACACTGCGGCCCTTGCAGCAGAAGCGCAAAGCAGCCTCTTAAGGCAATCCACCAGTTCGGCGACTAAAGACCCGGACACCTTCAAGCACGCCCGGAGTAATCGGCAACAAGACCGCCTGGCATGTTCCGAGCTCGCATAGCAATACGGCCCCCACCCTAGTCCCAGCCAAACGGCGAAATCCGTGCCACGCGTCCATAATTACGGATTGAAAATACCATGGGCACAGGTGGGGAGGGGGGCACGACTATGGCATGCCCCAAGACGCGGCTCAACCGCACTAGGGGCTTCCCGCTTTGTTATTTTTCTCTCCTTCAGGACTTTAATCTCCGGAAACCCGGTCCGGCAGTATGATTGCCGGACACACGATGCAACAACCAATGAGGCAGAAAGCCAAGTCGCACCACGGAACTCCCAGGTGGTCTCCGATAACGAGTGAAATACTTGCTTTAAATACCATTCCTCAAGTTGCCCTTGGAGGGGACAGGTCAAATAGTCCTACTTTTTGCTTATCACACTACTTGTATCATTTTGCTTCGACGCACCTTTTTGAATAAACAATGCATAGCACTAGACTATTACCGCATTCTCTATTCTTTCTTATATATATATATATATATGTTCATTCATGACATTCAGCACCCGTACACTCTCGTACGGCCAATACGCCAGGGGCTTAAGCATACCCCATAATACGGCGTGAGAAGTCCGAACACTTTCGATAGTGCGGCACCCCGAACTTATAGCATTATATGCATCAGCACCGAATCATGTCTTGGGTCAATAGTTGGGTTTGCCCGGCTCCCATATTTTGGTACCTTACGTTCCGCTATATCGGCTAAGGTAGCACTGGAAGAACTACTGCGATTGTGCCCCGGTTCATCTGGGCTAAGCACCTCAGTAGAGAAAGCTAAAACTGACTGTCATGATAAGGCGAGAGCTGGTCGCTGTTCGAGAGGTCTCGAGTCCCTAAAGACTTATGCCGCTTAGAGCGAGGAGTCGGCTTTGTCCGGCTTAAGGCGTGTATAGCGCCCTGAATTCGGCCTTCCGAATACTAGGGGCTTCGCCAAAATTTAAAACTGTAGACTTCTATGGCTAAGTAAGAGTGATAAAGCATTATAGTCCGATTTCCTTGTTCGTTGTGCTGAGCACCTCCCTCGAAGGACCCAACAATAGGAAAAAGAGTGCTCAGATTGATCTTGAACACCCCAGCACTCGTGGCATGGGGGCAGAAGCCGACGACTGGCCATCTCTCAGATTTAACAAACAGCCACGCAGAAGTTAATATTTTAAATTCAAACAAGCATTGCATAGCGCATATGAACAAGTTTTCATAATACAGGATCACACGAGCAAGTTCATTCAAAAATTACATTGTTCGCACACTCGTCCGCCACAAGACGGGCACCCTTCAGGACACCCTCATAACACATCTCAGGGTGGCGATGCTCCTTGCCCTACGGCGACCCCTCTTTCACCAGCTTCTCGGCGTCCATCTTGGCCCAGTGCACCATCGCATGGGCAAAGGCCCGGCATGCACCTTCGATGCAGATGGACCGCTTTATGACCTCCAGCCGTCGGCAGACATCCACAAGCCGCCTCTCCAGGCCGAAGTAGCTGTTGGGAAGGGAGTCGCCAGGATACATCCGGACTATAAGGCCCCTCATGGCCTGTTCGGCCGCCTTGTGCAGCTCGACCAGTTGCTTCAGCTGGTTGCTCATAGGCATCGGATGTTCGGTCCCAGTATACTGAGACCAGAACAACTTCTCCGTCGAGCTTCCCTCCTCGGCCTGGTAATATTTCGCGGCATCCTACACACTGCGGGGCAAATCTGCGAATGCTCTTGGAGAGCTCCGGACTCGGGTAAGTAACAAGTAATTTACTTTCACATGCTTGCTTTGCATATTGAATGCCTTACCCGCCACTATTTTCCTCATCGCCTCAATTTCCTGGAGGGCCTTTTGGGCTTCAGCCATGGCATGCTTTGCACTCTCGAGGGCCGCAGCAAGCTCGGACTCTCGCGTCTTCGAGTCAAGCTCCAAAGCCTCATGTTTCTTCACGAGAGCCTGGAGCTCTTGTTGCACCTCGCCCACCGGTGCCTCTTGTTTCCCCCGCTTGGTGCGCTCCTTGGCCGCTTTGTTTTCGGCCGCGGACAACGCTTGCTTCAGGGTCGCCAACTACGGTCATGGCCCCTGGCACATTCATGATGATCCTGTCATTTCGCAACCACATTTTCTTTTTTATATAGACAAGGTATTACTTACCTTTGTTCTCCTCGAGCTGCCTCTTGGCAAGGCCGAGCTCTTCCTCGGACCGCTCGAGGTTCTGCTTCAGTGCGGCGACCTCCGCAGTCAGTGCGGCAGAGGTCACCAGTGAAGCCTCCATATGCATACGGACATACTTATATTAGACTCCTGCAGATAGTATTTGATCCTCTATTCGGTTTTCTTAGTGAACACCAAACAGAGCATCCGGGGCTACTGTCTATGCGGTAATATTTTCCTATATTTTAAATACTTACCTCAAAGCCTGTTAGAAGGCTGGCACAGGCTTCAGTCAGTCCGCTCTTGGCGGACTGAACATTCTTGATCACCGCACTCATAATAGTGCGGTGCTCTTCGTCGATGGAAGCGCCGCAAAGCGCTCCCAGCAGGTTGTCCGGTGCCTCTAGATGGATAGAGGTCACTGGCACGGGCGGCTTGCCCCTCTTGGAAGGGGGCCGCCTGCCGAAGTCCGGAAGCACTGGAGGTTCCGGCGTGGTGTTCGGCTGGGGGCCGAACTTGGAGCCCTCGGGAGTCTTGCTCCCTTCATGCCTGGAGTCCGGAAGGTTGCCTTGAGGCGCCTCTGGGACTGTCTCCCCCCAGCTCGGTGCCCCTTGAGATAGTACCTCGACATCGTCCGTAGGGTGAGGAGAGGAGGCGGCTGGAAGTGTATCACTATCCATATCCGACGAGTCCAAGGAACCGTCCGACGAGGATACGTCGATACGGGCTCGGGGCAGACTACATGATCATATTCGACGTTAGGAGAAGCAGTGCAATAAAAGTATGCTATGAGTTACTCTGGTATCCGAATACTTACGACTTCGCCAGGGGCTTGGCCCTGAGTAACCACTCGTCTTCACCGTCGGTGACGGTGGTGGAACAGTCCGGAAGGAGAGTCCTTCCCTTCTTGGACCCTTCGGCCTCCCCGGTTGGGGCGGCCTTCCTTTTCTTCTCTCCCCCGGCTGGAGGGGGAGAGTCTTCATCTTCCTCATCCTCGTTTTCACGAGAGGAGTGCGTCTAGGAGTTATCGGACGATGAGTCCGATACCACCTGGCATCGGGAACTCTTTCGGGTTCCCTTGGCCTTCTTCTTGGTCTTCTCCGGCACCTCATAAGGAGCCGGAGTCCGCATCTCCGTCAGGAGAGCATCCGCAGGGTCTTCGGGCAGAGAGGTCGGACACTTAATCTGCTCTGATGTCTCCACCCAGTCCTGTCAAAGGCATGGGAGCTTAGACCCCGCACATGGTTAAGCTATGGGAAATAAATACCCTACCAGATGTACAGCACTTACCGGATTCGCAGGGCGCTTCGCGCTTAGCCCGCGATCCTCGGTAAGAGAAGGAGGGACCTCGATGCCCTTGAACAGCACCTTCCAGACGTCCTTATGCGTTGTGTCGAAGAGCTCGCGTAGAGTCTGGTGCTAGGCCGGGTCGAACTCCCATAAGTTGAAAGCCCGTTGTTGACACGGGAGGATCTGGCGGAAGAGCATGACCTGGACTATGTTGACAAGCTTAAGTTTCTTGCTTATCATGTTCCGGATACACTTCTGGAGTCCGTCCAGCTCCATTGATGAACCCCAGGATAGGCCCTTCTCCTTCCAGGAAGTAAGCCGTGTGGGGATTCCGGATCGAAACTCGGGGGCCGCCACCCAGTTGGTGTCGCGTGGCTCGGTGATGTAGAACCACCCCGATTGCCACCCCTTCATGGTCTCCACGAAGGAGCCCTCGAGCCACGTAACGTTGGGCATTTTGCCCACCATGGCTCTGCCGCATTCCGCTTGTTGGCCGCCTACTACCTTCATCTTGATATTGAAGGTCTTCAGCCACAAGCCGAAGTGGGGCCGGATGCGGAAGAAAGCCTCGCACACGACGATGAACGCCGAGATGTTGAGGATGAAATTCGGGGCCAGATCATGAAAGTCCATCCCATAATAGAACATAAGGCCGCGGACGAATGGATGGAGGGGAAACCCCAGTCCGCGGACGAAGTGGGGGAGGAAAACCACCCTTTCGTGAGGTTCCGGGGTAGGGACGATCTGCCCCGTGGCTGGCAGCCGGTGCGCGATATCCGCGGCTAAGTATCCGGCCCCATGTAGTTTTTTGATATGTCCCTCCGTGACGGAGGAGACCATCCACTTGCCTCCCGCTCCGGACATGTTTGGAGAGAGTTGAGGAGAAGGATGTGGACTTGGGCGCTGGAGCTCGAGTGCGCGAGAATGGATGAGAAAGGAGGAAGAAGGCGTGGGTAGAAAAAGGTTAAACCTTGTCCCTTTATAAGGGAGGACGAAACTATGCGCCCCCACCAGCCTGGTAAAACTCGCTTATCCCCCAAGCGCCATGATTGATGGCGCAGTTGGGTTACCCACGTCCGTATTGATGGGAATCCCGTAATAAGGGGACACGATCTCTGCTTTGACAAGACGTGCCAAGGAAACCGCCTCGCGAAACACGCTGAGATAGGTTATGAAAAACGATTCTAATAAAGACCTGGCTGTGGTGTGATGTCACGCTATGGGGTACGTCAGCAGATTAGATTTGTGGAAATATTATTCTCTCTACAGTGGTATGTGGAACTTGTTTTGCTGAGCAGGACACGATCCTCGTGTTCAAAATCTTCTATGAAGTATTCAGGGGAGGAACCCGCCTTGCAATGCCGAAGACAATCTGCGTGCCGGACTCATCGTCATTGAAGCCTGGTTCAGGGGATACTGAGGGAGTCCTGGATTAGGGGGTATCCGGACAGCCGGATTATATCCGTTGGCTGGACTGTTGGACTATGAAGATACAAGATTGAAGACTTCGTCCCGTATCTGGATGGGACTCTCCTTGGTGTGGAAGGCAAGCTTGGCAATACGGATATGTAGATCTCCTTCCTTGTAACCGACTCTGTGTAACCCTAGCCCGCTCTGGTGTCTATATAAACCGGAGGGTTTTAGTCCGTAGGACAACATACAATCATACCATAGGCTAGCTTCTAGGGTTTAGCCTCTCCGATCTCGTGGTAGATCAACTCTTGTACTACGCATATTATCATGAACAATCAAGTAGGACGTAGGGTTTTACCTCCATCAAGACGGCCCGAACCTGGGTAAAACATCGTGTCCCCTGCCTCATGTTACCATCTGCCTTAGACACATAGTTCGGGACCCCCTACCCGAGATCCGCCGGTTTTGACACCGACAGTTCTCAATAAGGTTTCTGATTCATACTTTTGCATTGTGAATAGATCATCACTTGAACATAAGTAATCATATGACAATATCTATATATGTTGCTGTTATGAGAATAATCATGATGCCTCCATGTCCGTATTTTATTTTTATCGACGCCTCTAGCTCTAAACATGGGGACATATTTATTGTTATCGGCTTTCGCTTGAGGACAAGCGAGGTCTAAGCTTGGGGGAGTTGATACGTCCATTTTGCATCATGCTTTTATATCGATATGTATTGCATTATGGGCTGTTATTTCACATTATGTCACAATACTTATGGCTATTCTCTCTTATTTTACATCTCGTGGGAGAATGCCGGCAACTGGAATTCTGGGCTGTTAAAGGAGCAAATATTAGAGTCCTACTCTGCACAACTCCAAAAGTCCTGAAACACCACGGAATACCTTATAATAAATAATGAAAAATCCTCGCCAAAGATGAAGACCAGGGGGCCCACACCCAGTCCACGAGGGTGGCCCCCCCTATGGCGCGGCCCCTACCCCGTGGGCCCCCTGGTGGCTCTCCATGACCATCTTCTGCTATATGAAGTCTTTCGTCGAGAAAAAAACTAGAAGCAACTTTTCGGGACAAAACTCCGCCGCCACGAGGCGGAACCTTGGCGGAACCAATCTAGGGCTCCGGCAGAGCTGTTCTGCCGGGGAAACTTCCCTCTCGGACGGGGAATCATCGCCATCGTCATCACCAACGCTCCTCTCATCGGGAGAGGGAAATCTCCATCAACATCTTCATCAGCACCATCTCATCTCAAAACCCTAGTTCATCTCTTGTATCCAATTCTTTTCTCCAAGTCCGGGATTGGTGCTAGTAGGGTGCTAGTAGTGCTAATTACTCCTTGTAGTTGATGCTAGTTGGTTTAATTGGTGGAAGATCATATGTTCAGATCCTTTATGCATATTATTACCCCTCTGATTATGAACATGAATATGCTTTTTGAGTAGTTACGTTTGTTCCTGAGGATAAGGGAGAAGTCTTGCTATTAGTAGTCATGTGAATTTGGTATTCGTTCGATATTTTGATGAGATGTATGTTGTCTAGCCTCTAGTGGTGTTATGTGAATGTCGGACATAACACTTCACCAGTATTTGGGCCTAGAGGAAGGCATTGGGAAGTAATAAGTAGATGATGGGTTGCTAGAGTGACAGAAGTTTAAACCCTAGTTTATGCATTGCTTCGTAAGGGGCTGATTTGGATCCATATGTTTCATGCTATGGTTAGGTTTACCTTAATACTTTTGTTTTAGTTGCAGATGCTTGCAGTAGAGGTTAATCATAAGTGGGATGCTTGTTCAAGTAAGAACAGCACCCAAGCACCGGTCCACCCACATGTCAAATTATCAAAGTACCGAACGCGAATCATATGAACGTGATGAAAACTAGCTTGACGATATTCCCATGTGTCCTCGGGAGCGCTTTTCCTTATATAAGAGTTTGTCCAGGCTTGTCCTTTGCTACAAAAAGGTTTGGGCCACCTTGCTGCACTTTATTTACTATTGTTACTTGTTGCTCGTTACAAATTATCTTATCACAAACTATCTGTTACCACTTATTTCAGTACTTGCCGAGAATACCTTGCTAAAAACCGCTGATCATTTCCTTCTTCTCCTCGTTGGGTTCGACACTCTTACTTATCGAAAGGACTAGGATAGATACCCTATACTTGTGGGTCATCAGTGACATGTATGAAAGAATTATGAACGGTGGCTTTGCCACAAATACGATGTCAACTACATGATCATGCATAGCAATATGACAATGATGAAACGTGTCATAATAAACGGAACAGTGGAAAGTTGCATGGCAATATATCTCGGAATGGCTATGGAAATGCCATAATAGGTAGGTATGGTGGCTGTTTTGAGAAGGTGTATGGTAACGGCGAAAGTTGCGCGGTACTAGAGAGGCTAGCAATGGTGGAAGGGTGAGAGTGTGTATAATCCATGGACTCAACATTAGTCATAAAGAACTCACATACTTATTGAAAAAATCTATTAGTTATCGAAATAAAGTACTACGTGCATGCTCCTAGGGGGATAGATTGGTAGGAAAAGACCATCGCTCGTCCCCGACCGCCACTCATAAGGAGGACAATCAATAAACAAATAATGCTCCGACTTCGTCACATAACGGTTCTCCATACGTACATGCTACGGGAATCACAAACTTCAACACAAGTATCTCTCAAATTCACAACTACTCACTAGCATGACTCTAATATTACCATCCTCATATCTCAAAACAATCATCAAGTATCAAACTTCTCATAGTATTCAATGCACTTTATATGAAAGTTTTTATTATATCCCTCTTGGATGCCTATCATATTAGGACTAGATTCATAACCAAAGCAAACTACCATGCTGTTCTGAAGACTCTCAAAATAATATAAGTGAAGCACGAGAGTCCATCTATTTATACAAAATAAAACCACCACCGTGCTCTAAAAAGATATAAGTGAAGCACTAGAGCAAATGACAAACTACTCCAAAAGATATAAGTGAATATCAATGAGTAGTCGAACAATTATGCAACTATATGAAGACTCTCTAACATTTAATAATTTCAGATCTTGGTATTTTATTCAAACAGCAAGAAAAACTAAATAAAATAAAATGAGGCTCCAAGCAAAACACATATCATGTGGTAAATAAAAATATAGCTCCAAGTAAAGTTACCGATGAACGAAGACGAAAGAGGGGATGCCTTCCGGGGCATCCCCAAGCTTAGGCTCTTGGTTGTCCTTGAATATTACCTTGGGGTTCCTTGGGCATCCCCAAGCTTAGGCTCTTGCCATTCCTTATTCCATAGTCCATCGAATCTTTACCCAAAACTTGAAAACTTCACAACACAAAACTTAACAGAAAACTCGTAAGCTCCGTTAGCGAAAGAAAACAAAACACCACTTCAAGGTACTGTAATGAACTCATTCTTTATTATATTGGTGTTAAACCTACTGTATTCCAACTTCTCTATGGTTTATAAACTCTTTTACTAGCCATAGATTCATCAAAATAAGCAAACAACACACGAAAAACAGAATCTGTCCAAAACAGAACAGTCTGTAGTAATCTGTAGCTAATGCAAACTTCTGGAACCCCAAAATTCTAAAATAAACTGCTGGACGTGATGAATTTATCTATTAATCATATTCAAAAATAATTAACTAAATATCACTATACAATAAAAAATGGCAGCAATTCTCGTGAGTGCTAAAGTTTCTGTTTTTTACAGCAAGATCAACAAGACTTTCCCCAAGTCTTCCCAACGGTTCTACTTGGCACAAACACTAATTAAAACATGAAAAATCAATCATAGAAGAGGCTAGATAAATTATTTATTGCTAAACAGGAGCAAAAAGAAATGAACAAAAATAAAGTTGGGTTGCCTCCCAACAAGCGCTATCGTTTAACGCCCCTAGCTAGGCATGATGATTTCAATGATGCTCACATAAAAGTTAGGAATTGAAACATAAAGAGAGCATCATGAAGAATATGACTAGCACATTTAAGTCTAGCCCACTTCCTATGCATAGGGATTTTGTGAGCAAACAACTTGTGGGAACAAGAATCAACTTGCATAGGAAGGCAAAACAAGCATAACTTCAAAACTTTAAGCACATAGAGTGGAAACTTGATATTATTGCAATTCCTACAAGCATATGTTCCTCCGTCATAATAATCTTCAGTAGCATCATGAATGAATTCAACAATATAACCAGCACCTAAATCATTCTTTTCATGATCTACAAGCATAGGAATTTTATTACTCTCCTCACAAGCAAAATTCTTCTCATGAATAATAGTGGGAGCAAACTCAACAAAATAATTATCATGTGAGGCACAATCCAATTGAAAACTAAAATCATGATGACAAGTTTCATGGTTATCATTATTCTTTATAGCATACATGTCATCGCAATAATCATCATAGATAGCAACTTTGTTCTCATTATCAATTGGAACCTCTACCGAAATAGTAGATTCATCTCTAAATAAAGTCATGACCTCTCCAAATACACTTTCATCAATATAATCATCATAAATAGGAGGCATGCTTTCATCATAATAAATTTTCTCATCAAAACTTGGGGGACAAAAAATATCATCTTCATCAAACATAGCTTCCCCAAGATTGTGGCTTTGCATATCATTAGCATCATGGATATACAAGGAATTCATACTAAAAACATTGCAATCATGCTCATCATTTAAATATTTAGTGCCAAACATTTTAATGCATTCTTCTTCTAACACTTTGGCACAATTTTCCTTTCCATCATACTCACGAAAGATATTAAAAAGATGAAGCGTATGAGGCAAACTCAATTCCATATTTTTTTGTAGTTTTCTTTTATAAACTAAACTAGTGCTAAAACAAGAAACTAAAAGAGTCGATTGCAAGATCTAAAGATATACCTTCAAGCGCTAACCTCCCCGGCAACGGCACCAGAAAAGAGCTTGATGTCTACTACACAACCTTCTTCTTGTAGACGTTGTTGGGCCTCCAAGTGCAAAGGTTTGTAGGACAGTAGCAAATTTCCCTCAAGTGGATGACCTAAGGTCTATCAATTCGTAGGAGGCGTAGGATGAAGATGGTCTCTCTCAAGCAACCCTGGAACCAAATAACAAAGAGTCTCTTGTGTCCCCAACACACCCAATACAATGGTAAATTGTATAGGTGCACTAGTTCGGCGAAGAGATGGTGATACAAGTGGTATATGGATGGTAGATAATAGTTTTTGCAATCTGAAAATATAAAAATAGCAAGGTAACTAATGATAAAAGTGAGCGTAAACGGTATTGCAATGCGTTGAAACTAGGCCTAGGGTTCATACTTTCGCTAGTGCAAGTTCCCTCAACAATAATAATATAATTGGATCACATAACTATCCCTCAACATGCAACAAAGAGTCACTCCAAAGTCACTAATAGCGGAGAACGAACGAAGAGATTATGGTCGGGTACGAAACCACCTCAAAGTTATTCTTTCCAATCAATCCGTTGGGCTATTCTTATAAGTGTCACAAACAGCCCTAGAGTTCGTACTAGAATAATACCTTAAGACACAAATCAACCAAAACCCTAATGTCACCTAGATACTCCAATGTCACCTCAAGTATCCGTGGGTATGATTATACGATATGCATCACACAATCTCAGATTCATCTATTCAACCAACACATAGAACCTCAAAGAGTGCCCCAAAGTTCCTACCGAAGAATCATGACGAAAACGTGTGCCAACCCCTATGCATAGGTTCATGGGCGGAACCCGCAAGTTGATCACCAAAACATACATCAAGTGAATCACGTGATATCCCATTGTCACCACAGATATGCACGTCAAGAGATACATCAAGTGTTCTCAAATCTTTAAAGACTCAATCCGATAAGATAACTTCAGAGGGGAAACTCAATCCATTACAAGAGAGTAGAGGGGGGGAGAAAACATCATAAGATCTAACTATAATAGCAAAGCTCGCGATACATCAAGATCATATCACCTCAAGAACACGAGAGAGAGAGAGAGATCAAACACATAGCTACTGGTACATACCCTCAGCCCCGAGGGAGAACTACTCCCTCCTCGTCATGGAGAGCACTGGGATGATGAGAGATGGCCACCGAAGAGGGATTGCCCCCTCCGGCAGGGTGCCAGAACGGGTCTAGATTGGCTTTCGGTGGCTACAGAGGCTTGTGGCAGCGGAACTCCCGATCTATTGTGCTCCCCAATCGTTTTACGGTATATGGGTATATATAGGAGGAAGACGTACGTCTTGGGAGCCACGAGGGGCCCACGAGGGTGGAGGGCGCGCCCCCCTGCCTCGTGGCTTCCTCGTTGCTTCCCTTACGTGGACTCCAAGTCTCCCGGGTTGCTTTCCTTCCAAAAATAAGTTCCGTGAAGTTTCAGGTCAATTGGACTGCGTTTGATTTTCCTTTTCTGCGATACTCTAAAACAAGGAAAAAACAGAAACTGTCACTGGGCTCTGGGTTAATAGGTTAGTCCCAAAAATCATATAAAATAGCATATAAATGCATATAAACATCCAAGGTTGATAATATAATAGCATGGAACAATCAAAAATTATAGATACGTTGGAGACGTATCAGGGCTGTTTAGATGAAGACACAACTAAGTTACTTTCAGTAGAGAGCTTTTTGTCACGAGAAAGTTATTTGTCCCTAGGAAATCGATAACTAGACCGGTAATCATTATTGCAATTTTATTTGAGGGAGAGGCATAATCTAACATAATTTTCTTCTTGGATCATATGCACTTATGGTTGGAACTCTAGCAACTATCCGCAACTACTAAAGATCATTGAGATAAAACCCAACCATAGCATTATAAGGCATCAAGTCCTCTTTATTCCCATACGCAAACAACCTACTTACTCGGGTCTGTGTTTCTATCACTCACGCCACCCACCATAACCAAATCATGAACATATTGCAAACCCCACAGCGGGGATCCCTCACGCTTGCACGACACGGAGAGCACCATAGGACAGCACCAATAATAAAACATGCAACTCAAACCAATCACGATCACTAATTAACCCATAGGACAAAACGGATCTACTCAAACATCATAGGATAGCCATACATCATTGGGAAATAATATATAGCATTGAGCACCATGTTTAAGTAGATATTATAGCGGATAAAAGAGGGTTACACCTCTGCATAGAGGGGGGGAGTTGGTGATGATGACGCTGAAGTTGTTGGTGTAGATTGTGGTGACGATGATGGCCCTGGCGGCGTTTCGACGCCACCGGGAGAGAGGGGGAGAGAGCCCCCCTTCTTCTTCTTCTTCCTTGACCTTCTCCCTAGATGGGAGAAGGGTTTCCCCTCTGGTCCATGGCCTCCATGGCATGGGAGGGGCGAGAGCCCCTCCAAGATTGGATCTGTCTCTCTCTGTTTCTGCGTTCCAGATTATGCCCTTTCACCGTTTCTTAAATTCCTGGAGATCCGTAACTCCGATTGGGCTGAAATCTTAACACGATTTTTATCCGGATATTGGCTTTCTTGTGGTGAAAGAAGGGAACCAACCGCCTTACGGGGTGGCCTTGAGGGCCCAGGGCACGCCTGACCCCTTGGAGCGCGCCCCTGCCTCGTGGCCCCCTCAGGCATCATCTCGCGTTGATTCTTCTTCCCAAAAATCACATATATTCCAAAAAAAATCTCCGTCATTTTTATCCCGTTTGGACACCACTTGATATGGATTTTCTGCGAAATAAAAAACATGCAACAAACAGGAACTAGCACTTGGCACTGGATTAATATGTTAGTCCCCAAAAATTGTATAAAAAGTTGCCAAAAGTATATGAAAGTTGTATAATATTGGCATGGAACAATCAAAAATTATAGATACGATGGAGAAGTATCATCCTGTAATAGGTCCGTCACCTAGCAGTGCATCAAGGACATAATTCTTCTGTGCAGCAATGAGGGTAATCCTCAGATCACGGAGCTAGTCCACATCATTGCTACTAACATCTTTCAACTTATTTTTCTCTAGGAACATATGAAGAATAAAACAGGGGAGCTATATGCGAGCTATTGATCTACAACATAGACATGCAAAATACTATCAGGTACTAAGTTCATGATAAATTAAAGTTCAATTAATCATATTACTTAAGAACTCCCACTTAGATAGACATCCCTCTAATCATCTAAGTGATCATGTGATCCATATCAACTAAACCATGTCCGATCATCACGTGAGATGGAGTAGTTTTCAATGGTGAACATCACTATGTTGATCATATCTACTATATGATTCACTCTCGACCTTTCGGTCTCAGTGTTCCGAGGCCATATTTGCATATGCTAGGCTCGTCAAGTTTAACCTGAGTATTCTGCATGTGCAAAAACTGGCTTGCACCCGTTGTATGTGAACCTAGAGCTTATCACACCCGATCATCATGTGGTGTCTCGGCACGACGAACTGTAGCAATGGTGCATACTCGGGGAGTACACTTATACCTTGAAATTTAGTGAGAGATCATCTTATAATGCTACCGCCGTACTAAGCAAAATAAGATGCGTAAAGGATAAACATCACATGCAATCAATATAAGTGATATGATATGGCCATCATCATCTTGTGCCTTTGATCTCCATCTCGAAAGCATCGTCATTATCACCATCGTCACCGGCTTGACACCTTGATCTCGGTCGAAGCATCATTGTCGTCTCGCAAACTATTGCTACTATGAATATTGATACCGCTTAGTGATAAAGTAAAGCAATTACATGGCGATTGCATTTCATACAATAAAGCGACAACCATATGGCTCCTGCCAGTCGCCGATAACTATTACAAAACATGATCATCTCATACAACAATTTATATATCATCACATATTGACCATATCACATCACAGCAAACCCTGCAAAAACAAGTTAGACATCCTCTACTTTATTGTTGCAATTTTTATGTGGCTGCTACGGGCTTAGCAAGAACCATTCTTACCTACGCATCAAAACCACAACGATTTTTCACCATGTGTGTTGTTTTAACCTTCAACAAGGACCGGGCGTAGTCACACTCGATTCAACTAAAGTTGGAGAAATAGACACCCACTAGCCACCTGTGTGCGAAGCACGGCGGTAGAACCAGTCGCATGAACATGGTCATTTAATGTCAGTCTAGGCTGCTTCATCCAACAATACCGCCGAATCAAAGTATGACATGCTAGTAAGCAGTATGACTATTATCGCCCACAACTATTTGTGTTCTACTCGTGCATATAAAATCTACGCATAGACCTGGCTCGGATGCCACTATTGGGGAACGCAGTATTTCAAAAAAAATCCTACGATCACGCAAGATCTATCTAGGAGATGCATAGCAACGAGAGGGGAGAGTATGTCTACGTACCCTCGTAGACCGAAAGCGGAAGCGTTATGTAACGCGGTTGATGTAGTTGAACGTCTTCGCGATACAACCGATCAAGTACCGAACGCACGGCACCTCCGCGATCTGCACACGTTTAGCTCCGTGACATCCCTCGAACTCTTGATTCAGTTGAGGCCGAGGGAGAGTTTCGTCAGCACGACAGCGTGATGACGGTGACGATGGATTTACCGACGTAGGGCTTCGCCTAAGCACTACAACGATATGACCGAGGTGGAAATCTATGGAGGGGGCACCGCACATGTCTAAACAATCAACTTGAGTGTCTAAGGGGTGACCCCTCCCCCATATATAAAGGGGTGTAGGAGGGGGCGGCCGGCCACCTTGGGTGCGCCCCAAGGGGGGAATCCTACTCCTACTAGGAGTAGGTTCCCCCCTTTCCTAGTCCTACTAGGAGGGGGAAGGAAGGGGAAGAGGGGAGGAAGGAAAGGGGGGCGGCCCCCCTCCCAACTCGGATTGGGCTTGGGGGGCGCACCCCTCCTCTTGGCCTTCTCCTCTCTCTTCCACTAAAGCCCATGTAGGCCCATTAAGCCCCGAGGGGTTCCGGTAACCCCCCGGTACGCCTGTAAATGCCCGAACTCATCCGAAACCATTCCGGTGTCCAAACATAACCTTCCAATATATCAATCTTCATGTCTCTACCATTTCGAGACTCCTCGTCATGTCCATGATCACATCCGGGGCTCCGAACTACCTTCGGTACATCAAAACACATAAACTCATAATACCGATCGTCATCGAACGTTAAGCGTGCGGACACTACGGGTTCGAGAACAATGTAGTCATGACCGAGACTCATCTCCAGTCAATAACCAATAGCGGAACCTGGATACTCATATTGGTTCCTACATATTCTACGAAGATCTTTATAAGTCAAACCTTATAACAACATATGTTGTTCCCTTTGTCATCAGTATGTTACTTTCCCGAGATTCGATCGTCGGTATCATCATACCTAGTTCAATCTCATTACTGGCAAGTCTCTTTACTCGTTCCGTAATTCATCGTCCCATAACTAACTCATTATTCACATTGCTTGCAAGGCTTACAGTGATGTGCATTACTGAGAGGGCCCAGAGATACCTCTCCGATACTCGGAGTGACAAATCATATGCTCGATCTATGCCAACCCAAAAAACACCTTCGGAGACACCTGTAGAGCATCTTTATAATCACCCAGTTACATTGTGATGTTTGATAGCACACAAGGTGTTCCTCCAGTATTCGGGAGTTGCATAATCTCATAGACAGAGGAACATGATGTATAAGTCATGAAGAAAGAAATAGCAATAAAACTCAACAATCATAATGCTAAGCTAACGGATGGGTCTTGTGCATCACATCATTCTCTAATGATGTGACCCCGTTCATCAAATGACAACACATGTCTATGGTCAGGAAATATAACCATCTTTGATTAACGAGCTAGTCAAGTAGAGGCATACTAGGGACACTCTGTTTTGTCTATGTATTCACACATGTACTAAGTTTCCAGTTAATACAATTATATCATGAATAATGAACATTTATCACGATACAAGGAAATATAAATAACAACTTTATTATTGCCTCTAGGGCATATTTCCTTCACCGCTCCGCTGCGCCTAGCGTGTTCCGAGCTGGCGCCATGATAACCCACAAGTATAGGGGATCGCAACAGTTTTCGATAAGTAAGAGTGTCAAACCCAATGAGGAGCTAAAGGCAGAACAAATATTCCCTCAAGTTCTATCGACCACCGATACAACTCTACGCACGCTTGATGTTCGCTTTACCTAGAACAAGTATGAAACTAGAAGTACTTTGTAGGTGTTGTTGGATAGGTTTGCAAGATAATAAAGAGCAAGTAAATAAAATGTAGGGGCTATTGTAAGTAAAGAAGCAATGAAGTAAATATAGCGAGTGTGGAAAAGTGGTGGTAGGAGTTGTGAAATTGCCCCTAAGCAATTGACTACTTTACTAGACCGATAGCAAGTATTATGTGGGAGAGGCCACTGCTAGCATGTCATCCCTGACTTGGAATTCTATGCACTTATGATTGGAACTATTAGCAAACATTCGCAACTACTAACATTCATTAAGGTAAAACCCAACCATAGCATTAAGATATATTGGTCCCCCTTCAATCCCGTATGCATCAATTTCTATGCTAGGTTGAAGCTTCTATCACTCTTGCCCTCAAATACATAGTCCTATCAACATACAACTAACCCTAGGGTGTGATCCACACGCGCACTCATATGATGGGCACCAAAGGACAGCAACATAACCACAAGCAAATTAAATCAATCATAGCAATTCATCAACCACCAATAGGACAACGAAAATCTACTCAGACATCATAGGATGGCAACACATCATTGGATAATAATATGAAGCATAAAGCACCATGTTCAAGTAGAGGGTACAGCGGGTTGCGGGAGAGTGGACCGCTGTAGATAGAGGGGGGAAGATGATGGAGATGTTGGTGAAGATGGCGGAGGTGTAGGTGTAGATCGCAGTGATGATGATGACGGCCACGACAATGTCCCGGCGCCACCGAAAGAGAAGCGGAGAGGGGGGCCCTTCGTCTTCTTCTTCCTTGACCCCCTCCCTAGATGGGAGAAGGGTTTCCCCTCTGGTCCTTGGCCTCCAAGGCATGGGAGGGGCGAGAGCCCCTCCGAGATTGGATCTGTCTTTCTATCTCTCTCTGTTTCTGCTTTCTCCTGTGCTGCCCTTTCACCGTTTCGTATATATATATATATGGAGATCCGTAACTCCGATTGGACCGAAACCTTCGCCATGATTTTTAACCAAAAATTAGCTTTCTAGCGGCCGAAGAAGGGCATCAACCGCCTTATGGGTGGCCCACAAGGGTCAGGGGCGCGCCCAGGGGGTAGGCGCACCCTGATAACCCACAAGTATAGGGGATCGCAACAGTTTTCGATAAGTAAGAGTGTCGAACCCAACGAGGAGCTAAAGGTAGAACAAATATTCCCTCAAGTTCTATCGACCACTGATACAACTCTACGCACGCTTTACCTAGAACAAGTATGAAACTAGAAGTACTTTGTAGGTGTTGTTGGATAGGTTTGCAAGATAATAATGAGTACGTAAATAAAAAGTAGGTGCTGTTTAGATAAAGAAACAATGAAGTAAATATAGCGAGTGTGGAAAAGTGGTGGTAGGAGTTGCGAAATTGCCCCTAAGCAATTGACTACTTTACTAGACCGATAGCAAGTATTATGTGGGAGAGGCCACTGCTAGCATGTCATCCCTGACTTGGAATTCTATGCACTTATGATTGGAACTATTAGCAAGCATATGCAACTAATAATGTTCATTAAGCTAAAACCCAACCATAGCATTAAGATATATTGGTCCCCCTTCAATCCCGTATTCATCACTTTCTATGCTAGGTTGAAGCTTCTGTCACTCTTGCCCTCCAATACATAGGCCTATCAACATACAACTAACCCTAGGGTGTGATCCATGCGTGCAATAATATGATGGGCACCAAAGGACAGCAACATAACCACAAGCAAATTAAATCAATCATAGCAATTCATCAACCACCGACAGGACAACGAAAATCTACTCAGACATCATAGGATGGCAACACATCATTGGATAATAATATGAAGCATAAAGCACCATGTTCAAGTAGAGGGTACAGCGGGTTGCGGGAGAGTGGACCGCTGTAGATAGAGGGGGGAAGGTGATGGAGATGTTGGTGAAGATGGCAGAGGTGTTGGTGTAGATCGCGGTGATGGAGATGGCCCCCGGTGGCACTCCGGTGCCACCGGAAGCGAGGAGGAGAGAGCCCCCCTCCTTATTCTTCTTCCTTGACCTCCTCCCTAGATGGGAGAAGGGTTTCCCCTCTGGTCCATGGCCTCCATGGCAAGGGAGGGGCGAGATCCCCTCCGAGATTGGATCTGTCTATCTGTCTCTCTCTGTTTCTGCGTTCTCAGATCCTATCCTTTCACCATTTCTTATATTCCCGGAGATCCGTAACTCCGATTGGAATGAAATTTTAACACGATCTCTATCCAGATATTAGCTTTCTTGCGGCAAAAGAAGGGCATCAACCGCCTTACGGGTGGCCCACGAGGGTCAGGGGCGCGCCCCCTGCCTCGTCGCCACCTCGGGCACCGTCTCGTGTGGATTTTTCTGCCCAAAAATCATATATATTCCAAAAAAATCTCCGTCAGTTTTTATTCCGTTTGACTCCGTTTGATATGGATATTCTACAAAACAAAAAACATGCAACAAACAGGAACTGGCACTGGGCACTGGATCAATATGTTAGTCCCAAAAATAGTATAGAAAGTTGCCAAAAGTATATGAAAGTTGTAGAATATTGGCATGGAACAATCAAAAATTATAGATAGGACGGAGACGTATCAGCATCCCAAGCTTAATTCCTGCTCGTCCTCGAGTAGGTAAATGATAAAAAAGATAATTTTTGATGTGGAATGCTACTTAGCATAATCTTGATCACATATCTAATCATGGCATGAATATTAAGATACGAGTGATTCAAAGCAATAGTCTATCATTTGACACAAAAACAATAATACTTCAAGCCTACTAATAAAGCAATCATGTCTTTTCAAAATAACAAGGCCAAAGAAAGTTATCCCTACAAAATCATATAGTTTGGCTATGCTCCATCTTCACCACACAAAATACTCACATCATGCACAACCCCGATGACAAGACAAGCAATTGTTTCATACTTTTGACGTTCTCAAACCTTTTCAACTTTCACGCAATACATGAGCGTGAGCCATGGACATAGCACTATAGGTTGAATAGAATGGTGGTTGTGGAGAAGACGAAAAGGAGAAGATAGTCTCACATCAACTAGGCGTATCAACAGGCTATGGAGATGCCCATCAATAGATATCAATGTGAGTGAGTAGGGATTGCCATGCAATGGATGCACTAGAGCTATAAGTATATGAAAGCTCAAACTGAAACTAAGTGGGTGTGCATCCAACCTGCTTGCTCATGAAGACCTAGGGCATTTGAGGAAGCCCATCGTTGGAATATACAAGCCAAGTTCTATAATGAAAATTCCCACTAGTATATGAAAGTGATAACTCAAGAGACTCTATATGAAGAACATGGTGCTACTTTGCAGCACAAGTGTGGTAAAAGGATAGTAACATTGCCCCTTCTCTCTTTTTCTCTCATTTTTTTGTTTTTTTGTTTTTTTTCTCTTTTTTTGTAGGCTTCTTTGGCCACTCTTTTTTCGGGCAGGGGGTGCTTCTTTGGCCACTTTTATTTTGATAACCTCACATGGGACAATGTTCAAATAAATATGATCATCACACTTTTATTTACTTACAACTCAATATTACAACTCGATATCTAGAACAAGGATATGACTCTATATGAATGCCTCCGGCGGTGTACCGGGATGTGCAATGATCTAGCGTAGCAATGACATAAAAAACGGACAAGCCATGAAAACATCATGCTAGCTATATTACGATCTTGCAAAGCAATATGACAATGAATTCTCAAGTCATGTATATGATGATGATGAAAGTTGCATGGCAATTTATCTCAGAATGGCTATGGAAATGCCATGATAGGTAGGTATGGTGGCTGTTTTGAGGAAGGTATATGGTGGGTTTATGGTACTGGCGAAAGTTGCGCGGTACTAGAGAGGCTAGCAATGATGGAAGGGTGAGAGTGCGTATAATCCATGGACTCAACATTAGTCATAAAGAACTCACATACTTATTGCAAAAATATATTAGTCATCGAAACAAAGTACTACGCGCATGCTCCTAGGGGGATAGATTGGTAGGAAAAGACCATCGCTAGTCCCCGACCGCCACTCATAAGGAAGGCAATCAATAAATACCTCATGCTCCAACTTCGTTACATAACGGTTCACCATACGTGGATGCTACTGGAATCACAAACCTCAACACAAGTATTTCTACAATTCACAACCACCCACTAGCATGACTCTAATATCACCATTTTTATATCGCAAAACTATTGCAAGGAATCAAACATATCATATTCAGTGATCTACAAGTTTTATGTAGGATTTTATGACTAACCATGTGAATGACCAATTCCTGTCATCTCTCTAAATAGATATAAGTGAAGCAAGATAGTTTAATTCTTTCTACAAAAGATATGCCCACGCTCTAACAAATATAACTGAAGCAAAAGAGCATTCTACAAATGGCGGTTTTCTATGTAAAGAGAAATAGGCAATCCAGACTTCAAATGATATAAGCGAAGCACATGAAGCATTCTATAAAGCCATGCTCAAAAGATATAAGTGAATTGCAAAGATCATTCTATAAATCAACCAAGGACTACCACATACCAGCATGGTGCATAAAAGAAAAATGAGAACTAAATGCAAAAGACGCTCCAAGATTGCGCATATCGCATGAACGAAACGAATCCGAAAACATACCGGTACTTGTTGAAGAAAGAGGGGATGCCTTCCGGGGCATCCCCAAGCTTAGAAGCTTGAGTCTCCTTGAATATTTACTTGGGGTGCCTCGGGAATCCCCAATCTTGAGCTCTTCCCTCTCTTCCTTCTTCTCACATCGAGACCTTCTCGATCATCGAACACTTCATCCACACAAAACTTCAACAGAAAACTCGGTAAGATCCGTTAGTATAATAAAGCAAATCACTACTCTAAGTACTGTTGCAAACCAATTCATATTTTGTTTTTTCATTGTGTCTACAGTAATATAACTTTTCCATGGCTTAATCCACTGATATAAATTGATAGTTTCATCAAAACAAGCAAACTGTGCATCAAAAACAGAATCTGTCTAAAACAGAACAGTCTGCAATAATATGGACATTCACCATACTTCTGATACTTGAACAATTCTACCACAATTAGGAAAAATAAAAAATTTGTATAGGAAGATAGTGCAAAAAGAATCAGAACCATTTGACGTTCCAGATAAAAATGTAAAATCGCGCACTACAGCCAAAGTTTCTGTCCTGCACCGTACAAACCATCAAGCAAATGTAAACATCCTAAAGGCAAACTTTGGCACATTATTTTTATTTTTAAACTTTATAAAAACACACAACAGAAATAAATGACTCTCTAAAACTTCCGGGTTGTCTCCCTGGCAGCGCTTTCTTTAAAGCCATTAAGCTAGGCATATAGTGCTCAAGTAATGGATCCACCCGGATCCCAAGGTATATCAAAGACAATTTTAATTAACAATGATTTGTAATTTAGTGGTGAGAACAAGGTAACATATATCATGTAATGACGAAGTCTAACTCTCTTCCTATGCATCGGCATGTCATAAAAGAACAATTCATGCATACAAAGTAAAGGCCAATGCATAGTATAAACAGTTTCTTGCAATTTTATCATATTGGAAACATAGAGAGGTGGAGATATAGTTCCTCTCTCATAATAATTGCAAGTAGGAGCAGCAAGCACATGCATATTATATTCATCAAAATCATCATGTGCAACGGTAAAAGGCAACCCATCAATATAATCCTTAATAAGTGCAAACTTCTCCGATATAGTGTAGTCGGGAGAATTCAAAAAGATAATAGGACTATCATGTCTGGGTGCAATAGCAACAATTTCATGTTTAACATAAGGAACTATAGCAAGTTCATCTCCATAAGCATAATTCATATTGGCATCTTGGCCACAAGCATAGCAAGCATCATCAAAAAGGGATATTTCAAGAGAATCAACGGGATCATAATAGTCATCATAGTCATCATCCTTCGGTAAGCACGAAGGGAACTTAAACAATGTATGAGTTGAAGAGTTACTCTCATTAGAAGGTGGGCATGGGTAGCTAATCCTCTCTTCCTCCTTTTGTTCTTCGCTCTCCTCCTCATCTTTTTCATCCAATGAGCTCACAGTTTCATCAGTTTCTTCTTCCATAGACTCCTGCAAAATATTAGTCTCTTCTTGGACAGCGGAGTAGTACTCAATATATGGTTCAACATAGGCATTAGAAGCATAATTATCATAGCAATATTTAAGTATGGCAAAATTTTCAGATTTGTAAAGAGTAGGATCATACTTTTCAATCAAAGAAGCAATTTCGTAAGCACCCTTGAAAGCAACAAATTCTTCAATTTGTTGAACATCATAATAATTATAAACACCCTTAGAATACGAAGATACGATTCCATTATCACTAAACTCACATTGATAGGGAAGGTGTTTCTTAGGGTTTTCAGAACAACAAGTAAAATCATATATTTCACATAAATTCCAAGCATAGCATTGCAAACGATGAATTTGACCCAGTAAAATTTTCCCTTTTTCAAATATTCGGTGTCGCACAAAACAAGCATGCTCATCTAAAGATTTTCCCTCAACTAAGCTAGTTGGGGTTTCAGCACGAGCAAATAGGGATCGAACTTGATCCAAGTAATAAGCTTCAGCAGTGTGATAGATTTTGAGTGGTTCTTCAACCATTGGTTCAGTAGGTACAACTAATTTTTTTTGGTATTTTGCGTTTCTACCCATAACAAAAGATAGAAAACAACTAAGAATAGGAAATAAAAATTACTTAGTGATAAAGAAAACAAGCACACACGAGAATATTCACACCACGCTATTGCTCCCCGGAAACGACGCCAGAAAATGGTCTTGATAACCCACAAGTATAGGGGATCACAACAGTTTTCGATAAGTAAGAGTGTCAAACCCAACGAGGTGCTAAAGGTAGAACAAATATTCCCTCAAGTTCTATCGACCACCGATACAACTCTACGCATGCTTGACGTTCGCTTTACCTAGAACAAGTATGAAACTAGAAGTACTTTGTAGGTGTTGTTGGATAGGTTTGCAAGATAATAAAGAGTACGTAAAAAGTAGGGGCTGTTTAGATAAAGAAACAATAAAGTAAATATAGTGAGTGTGGAAAAGTGGTGGTAGGGGTTGCGAAATTGCCCCTAAGCAATTGACTACTTTACTAGACCGATAGCAAGTATTATGTGGGAGAGGCCACTGCTAGCATGTCATCGCTGACTTGGAATTCTATGCACTTATGATTGGAACTATTAGCAAGCATCCGCAACTACTAATGTTCATTAAGGTAAAACCCAACCATAGCATTAAGATATATTGGTCCCCCTTCAATCCCGTATGCATCCATTTCTATGCTAGGTTGAAGCTTCTGTCACTCTTGCCCTCCAATACATAGTCCTATCAACATACAACTAACCCTAGGGTGTGATCCACACGCGCAATCATATGATGGGCACCATAAGACAGCAACATAACCACAAGCAAATTAAATCAATCATAGCAATTCATCAACCACCGACAGGACAACGAAAATCTACTCAGACATCATAGGATGGCAACACAACATTGGATAATAATATGAAGCATAAAGCACCATGTTCAAGTAGAGGGTACAGCGGGTTGCGGGAAAGTGGACCGCTATAGATAGAGGGGGGAAGGTAATGGAGATGTTGGTGAAGATGGCGGAGGTGTTGGTGTAGATCGCGGTGATGGTGATGGCCCCCGGTGGCACTCCGGTGCCACCGGAAGTGAGGGGGAGAGAGACCCCCTCCTCCTTCTTCTTCCTTGACCTCCTCCCTAGATGGGAGAAGGGTTTCCCCTCTGGTCCATGGCCTCCATGGCAAGGGAGGGGCGAGAGCCCCTCCGAGATTGGATCTGTCTCTCTGTCTCTCTTTGTATCTGCGTTCTCAGATCCTACCCTTTCACTGTTTCTTATATTCCCGGAGATCCGTAACTCCGATTGGGCTGAAATTTTAACACGATCTCTATCCGGATATTAGATTTCTTGCGGCGAAAGAAGGGCATCAACCGCCTTACGGGTGGCCCACAAGGGTCAGGGGCACGCCTAGGGGGCAGGCGCGCGCCCCTGCCTCGTGGCCACCTCAGGCACCGTCTCGCGTGGATTTTCTTCCCAAAAATCATATATATTCCAAAAAAATCTCCGTCAGTTTTTATTCCGTTTGGACTCCATTTGATATGGATATTCTGCGAAACAAAAAACATGCAACAAACAGGAATTGGCACTGGGCACTGGATCAATATGTTAGTCCCAAAAATAGCACAAAAAGTTGCCAAAAGTATATGAAAGTTGTAGAATATTGGCATGGAACAATCAAAAATTATAGATACGACGGAGACGTATCACACCCCCTGCCTCGTGGCCTCCTCGGGCACCGTCTCGCGTGGATTTTTCTTCTGGAATTCTCCAAATATTCCAAAAATATTCTCCATCCGTTTTTATCCCGTTTGGATTCCGTTTGATATGGATATTCTGCGAAACATAAAACATGCAACAAACAGGAACTGGCACTGGGCACTGGATCAATATGTTAGTCCCAAAAAATAATATAATAAGTTGCCCAAAGTATATTAAAGTTGTAGAATATTGGCATGGAACAATCAAAAATTATAGATACGACAGAGACGTATCACGCCATAGCCGACCTCCCTGTCGGCCCTCGATGCGGGCGGGGAATCGCGGGTGACCACGCCGGTGGCTGCTCCCCCTCCCCCTCCGTAGTCCATGGCCTACTCTTGGTGTGGCCGGTCAACCTCCTCGCCGATGACGGCCTCCCGCTGTAGTGCTCGGCTCGACGCTGCTCGACCGGATGGTAGCCCCGCTCTGCCCATTCCCGAGCGGGCAGAGCTCCGGGCCGCTGCCCGGAATCTGGAGCGAGGTACCCCTGTCTTCCCCTCCTCTGCTATAACTTGCTCCTTTTCTGCTCACGATTCAGTTCTGCTTGGTCACCTTGCGAAGGTTGCAACTGACTCCGCGATCATCTTCAGGGGGGAGGCTGCCCCCTAGTCCAAATCGAGGCCATTCGGGCCCATGAGATTCTTGACAGTAGACTAGTGGAAGCCCGTGTGGCTATGCTCACGCCTACCGCTCCCCCACCCTCTACGGAGGACTCCACCCTAGCACAGCATCGGCGTGCCGGTGGTATTCTTCCACTTGCTACGGCCGAGCTTCGTGGTCACACGCGCTCTCGTACCGCTGCTCTTCGGGCCCAAAGCGCGTCTCGTGTCCTGGGGTCAAGCAGCCCCCCAATGGCTCCTTAATGCGTGCCCTCTTCTGGAACATCCGTGGCTCCGGCCATGATGGCCGTCTCCGCCAACTCATCGAGTACATGCAAGATGAACACATTGACCTTGTCGCCATCCAAGAAACCATGCGCACGGAATTCTCTCTTCCGGGGCTCGACCGTCTGAGCTCCCACCTCTTCACTTGGCATTGGCTCCCTTCTAGTGGGAGCACCGGCCATTCGAGTGGCATCCTTTTCGGTGTGAAGGATGCCACCTTCGAGGTGGGTATAGCATGGACCGGGGCTAGTCCTTTGTTAGCATGGAACTCTTCGAATGGGCACTTAACTTCAAGTGGGAGGTCACTATCGTCTACGGACCGACATACCACAGTAGGTCGGCCTCCTTCCTCGAGGAGCTCCACCGGAAGGTTTCGGCTGCCTCTCTTCCAGTGGTGGTTGGAGGCGATTTTAACCTCCTCCGATTTGCCGAAGACAAGAGCAATACGAATGTCAACTTTGCGCGGATGCAAATATTTAATGACTGCATTTCTGATCTTGGTCTCTGTGAGATAGATAGGATTGGTGCCAGATATACCTGGACCAATCGTCAGACATCCCCGACCCAGTCCATCCTTGACAGGGTCCTAGTCTCCCCTGAATGGGACCTCCGCTGCTCCCTAGCTTCCCTCGGGCCATCACCCGGATTGGCTCCGACCACATGCCCCTCCTCCTGTCCTCCGTCGATGAGCGGCCACTGATTCCCCCAACCCCTGATTCTGGTTTGAGACATTCTGTTTGTCCCAAGCTGGTTTCGCGGAGGCGATCGGCGCTCGCTGGGTGGAGGCTCGTGCTCACCCCCATCCCCGCCCCCCCTTGGCCATCGACTCATGGCAATTATGTGCCAAGAGTGGCCGGCAGTTCATGAAGGGATGGGGTGCCAACCTGGGGCGTGACCTCCGCGAATGCAAGAAGGCCCTGTTGACCGCCATCCAGGCCCTGGACCTGCGTGCCGACGCGACCAGACTCTCTCCTGACGAGTGGCTCTCCCGTTACAACTTGGAAGACCAACTCTCTGTCATCTACTCCAATGAGGAGGCCTACTGGCGTCTTCGTGGCGCCCAGAAATGGGCATTGAAGGGAGACACGAACACGGCCTACTTTCAGGCCATTGCGAATGGCCGCCGTAGACGCAACACCATCCCGCTCCTCTAGGATGGCCTGACTCTCCTGCAGTCCCCCTATGACATCCGGGCCCATGTCGACGGGTTTTATAGGTCCCTGTTCTCTGCCGCTCCTCAGAGCGGCTTTTCTCTGGCCCATGATTGCTGGACCGGCCTCTAGCTGGTTTCTAATGCGGAGAACGTGGCCCTTACAACCCCCTTCTCCGAGGGTGAGGTCTGGGCTGCCAGTAGAGGCATGAATCCTACCTCGGCTCCAGGTCCAGATGGCCTCCCGGTTAAATTCTTCCAGACCTTCTCAAACATGATTAAACCTGAGATCATGGCCATCTTCGACGAGTTGTATGTTGGGTCTATCCTCCTTGGGCGCCTCAACTATGGGATCATTTCCCTCATCCCCAAGGTGCCTGGGGCTTCCGACATCCGCCAGTTTCGTCCGATCACAGTCATCAATGTGATTTTCCGGATTCTGGCGAAAGTGTACGCCAATAGGGTGACCCTACTTGCCGACCACATTACCCACCCCAACTAGTCCGCCTTCATTCAAGGGACGTATATCCTGGATGGGTGCTAGTCTTCATGAAGTACTCCATGAGGTCCGGTCTAAGCACCTCAGGGCGGTTTTCCTGAAGATCGATTTCCATAAGGCGTACGACATTGTTAGTTGGTCCTTCCTTTGGGAAGTTTTGCTTCGGAAAGGCTTTGATGACTGATGGATCACCAGAGTGATGTAGATGGTTTCATGTGGTCGCACTGCTATGAACATCAATGGTGAGATCAGCCCTTACTTCCCCACTCTCTGTGGGGTTAGACAAGGTGACCCCTTCTCCCCATTCTTGTTCAGCATGGTGGTGGATGTGCTTGCCGCCATCTTGGATAAGGCTAAGGCTGTTGGCCATATCCGTGGGATCACCCCCCCACCCGGCCGGCGGCTCAGGGATGTCCCTTCTCCAGTATGCCGACGACACCATCATCATGGTCGAAGGCTCGGAATCGGACATCCCTAACCTTAAGTTCCTTATCCTCTGCTTCCAACAAATGTCTGGCCTCAAGATCAACTTTGACAAGAGTGATGTGATGGTCATGGGCTACTCTCTAGCGAAGTGCCTGAACATTGCCAACCGGCTCAAGTGCCACCTGGGCTCCTTCCCCATGACATACTTGGGAACGCCCATTAGTGACTCTTGGCTTGCCTCGCTGACTTGCGTCTAACCGTGGCCAAGTTGCAAACGCACATAGAGCCTTGGCAGGGTAGGTGGTTGTCTAAGGCGGCCCGGACTCATCAACTCCTCCCTCTACAGCCTCCTCTTGTTCTTCATGAGCTTCTACAGCCTTCACGAGACTCTACACCATGAGATTGCCAAAGTCCAGTCTCGCTTCTATTGGGCAGGCGACAACAATAAGCAGAAATACCATATGGTTAGTTGGCCTGACATTTGCAAGCCTCGGGAACAAGGTGGCCTCGGTATCATGTTCTCTAAGCCCATGAATATTGCCCTCCTATCCCGCTCACTCTGGCACATCTCGTAAGGTCACGGTGGCCTCTGGTTAGACATCATCCGGAACAAGTACCTGCGTGGGCAACCCCTAGCCTTCTGTCAGCAAACTGGCGGTTCCTAGTTTTGGCAGTCGGTCGTCCAACTTCTCCCAGTCCTCCGCATTTTTACCTCCATCTCGGTTGGATCTGGGACCGTGACTCTATTCTGGTTTGACCGGTGGGCCGGCGACACCCCCTTCACGGCGCGCTTCCCTGACCTCTTCTCCATCGCTGTCGACCCTTCGATCTCAGTAGAGAGGGCCCTTATTGACTTAGGGCACCTCACATTCCGGAGGCCATTTGGGCCTCCGGATTCCGCCGCCTCGCGTGATTTGCTTGATTGCGTCGCTCTCCACGAGTCGGTGGTGGACGCTGGCCAGGATCAGGTGAGGTGGCTCCTTGAGCCGTCAGGCCAATTCTCCACCAAGTCTGTGTACCAGGCCATCGCACCCTCCACCGCGCCTCCCCCTGACAGCGGTGTGGTCCATCCACCTACCACTGAAAATCTAGATCTTCATGTGGCAATGGATTCGTGGACGGACCCCGTCTGGGGTCAAGGTCCACAAACGTAATGGCCCGGGCTCTGGCCTATGCCCGCTATGCGGTGTCCCCGAAGACTCGAATCACATCTTCTTCTCTTGTGTGTCTGCTCAATTTGTGTGGAGCTGCTTTAGAGAGGTGGTGGGTGGGAATTGGTGTCACACCAACTTCCCCGACCTATTTGCTGAACTCCAGAACCCCCCTGCTTTCTTGCCGCATTAGGTGGCTTGATATTGGGGCTATCGTTTGGACTCTCTAGACGATCCGCAATGAACTTGTGATCTAGCGCACTCCTCTTCGACGGGCTACTAGCGCTCTTTTAAAACTGTCTGGTTACTTGCAGCTTTGGCGGTCTCTTAGCCACCCACAGGACCGGGACGCCATCTCCGCCTTCATCGCTGACCTTCGCTCGATGGCCGTCCAACTGTCGCCGCCGCCCCCTCTGCCTCCTCCGAAGCCAGACTAGGCGCATGTTGTGTGTTCCGGCGCCCTTTTTTCCTTTTTGTTTGGGCTTGTTGAGCTGTGCCCTCAGCAGAACCTTTTGTACTTCCTCTTGTGGGACTTGGGTGTGTGTGTTTGAACTACTCCATGTATGTGTGCTCTCTGGCGGTTTGCTTTATTTATAAAGCGGGGCGAAAGCCTTTTTTGGTAAATCTAGTCACGTTGCTCCTTTAGCCTTTGTTGTCAAGACTACAGCCATCGCTAAGCCTACGTGAAAACCTTTGGTCATTTGAAGTTGGGGATTTATCATATAGCTGTTTTGGTGAGGAATGTGTATCTTTCCTTAGTGTTTGATCATATTGTGACGATGCAGAAATTTCCAATGGTATGCCATGTGACAGCAGATCATTCATTTGTTTGAGCCTTTTTGAAGACCAATTGCCCATTATGTTTTACTACTAGCTGCATTTTTGTTGCTCGTACGCATGAACTTAACTGACTAATTTTGAAAACTGTTTGACTGTTGTAGATCGAGAGGGACGCTCACAGGAGCTTCTCGGATAAGAACCTTAGAAGACTTAAGAAGAATCAAATGACCCAATGCATGATCTGCTTCTTTGAAAACCAAAACTCTGAATATGGTTGTACTGACCAAGAGGTAGCGCTTTTCTCTCGACTTCCTAATTGAGTGTGGTAAACTAAATTTAGGGACTAATCTAGGTTTTTGTTTCTTTCTTTCTTTTTAGAGGGATCGCTATATCTGAAATCATCCCAATGTGGGAGTGGAACACTACAAGAAGCCGGGTTGCTTTGTGATTGCCAAGGACAATAGCAAGCTAAGGAAGCACCGTTACTATTGTCATGGCATCAGCAAGTAAAACGGTGTATCCTCTGCACTTCATGAAGATTATGCTCTAGTTAACATGAAGGCTGCCCTTGTTATAGCCTTTAGAATTTGTAGGAATCTCTTTTGACAAATTTGTACAAATATTGCGAACACTCTCTCGTAATAAATTTTAAGACTAAATGCCATTGATTTTCCTTTCAGATTGTTCATCATATCAGTAGGTCACACAAGGGAGTTTGGATTGAAAGTGGCAAGAAGAAGGGATTCCTTATTGTAGAAAAGGAGAGGAACATCTAGCTCCATAGATTGAGCAAATAAGCCCACTGTTTGGTGCTTCTGTAGTAATTGATAGCATTAGTTTTTACTTTGTTTCACAAGAGACTTCTGTAGCGAGTGCTAGCATTATTTTTTACTCTGTTTCTTTCACATGACATGTGTGCACTAGGGTCTAGTGTGCTCATTCGAAAATTTTGTACAAAAATCTTGTGAATGGTCTTTTGTGATGGATGGAAAGGTTTTGGTGTCTTATATTCTAACGAAGATTGTTTACATAGCAGAATTTAGTACTGATGTTTCCACTTCTATTGAATCCTTTACGTTCAGAATAGGAACAATAGTGGCAAATCCTACAAATGATATTATGCAGCAGCCACAGACAAAATAAAATGTGTGGCCTCTGGTATACAAACAGAAATAGAAATAGCACCATGTAAAATTAGATGGACATTGTCATTGTGATGGTTTCCTGGTTCGTGCGATGAAAAAGTACTGATGAAAATCTGTGTTAGTTAAAACTTCATTGTACTTGGTCTGTTTTCAAGACAAGGAAAATATAGAGGCAGGGTTCGAATGTAAATTCAGAACCATCCAGAATGATCTAGCCCTTACATAATGTCTCTCAACTAGACTTGACCTATCAGAAGAACTAAAAAGCATCAGTCTTCAAATAAAATCCCTCTTCTTGCCAGCCTTCGATTGAACATCATTGGGCACATGCAACTGGCTACGCTTGCAGTTAGAAAAGACATGCCATTTCTGGTAGTTTTATCTGTTGGAAATATTCCCTAGAGACAATAATAAAGTGGTTATTATTATATTTCCGTGTTCATGATAATTGTCTATGGTTCATGCTATAATTGTGTTAACCGGAAACCGCAATACATGTGTGAATACATAGATCATAATATGTCCCTAGTAAGCCTCTAGTTGACTAGCTCGTTGATCAATAGATGGTCATGGTTTCCTGACCATGGACATTGGATGTCATTGATAACGGGATCACATCATTAGGAGAATGATGTGATGGACAAGACCCAATCTGAAGCGTAGCACAAGATCGTGTATTTCGTTTGCTAAAGCTTTTCTAATGTCAAGTATCATTTCCTTAGACCATGAGATTGTGCCACTCCTAGATACCGTAGGAATACTTTGGGTGTACCAAACATCAGAACGTAACTGGGCAGCTATAAAGGTGCACTACAGGTATCTCCGAAAGTATCTGTTGGGTTTGCACGAATCGAGACTAGGATTTGTCACTCCGTATGACGGAGAGGTGTCTCTAGGCCCACTCGGTAATGCACCATCATAATGAGATCAATGTGACTAACGAGTTAGCCACGGGATCATGCATTACGGAACGAGTAAAGAGACTTGCCGGTAACGAGAATGAATGAGGTATAGAGATACCGATGATCGAATCTCGCGCAAGTAACATGTCGATAGACAAAGGGAATTGTATACGGGATTGATTGAATCCTCGACATTGTGGTTCATCCGATGAGATCATCGTGGAACATGTGGGAGCCAACATGGGTATCCAGATCCCATTGTTGGTTATTGGCCAGAGAGATGTCTCGGTCATGTCTGCATGGTTCCCGAACCCGTAGGGTCTACACACTTAAGGTTCGATGATGCTAGGGTTATAGGGAAAGTATGTATGTGGTTACCGAATGTTGTTCGGAGTCCCGGATGAGATCCCGAACATCATGAGGAGTTCAGGAATGGTCCGGTGGTAAAGAATGATATATAGGAAGTGAGGATTTGGATACCAGAAGTGTTCCGGGCATCACCGGTAATGTACCGGGACCACCGGAAGGGTTCTGGGCGTCCACCGGGAGGGGCCACCGGCCCCGGAGGCTTGCGTGGGCCAAGAGCGGGAAGGGACCAGCCCCTGAGTGGGCTGGTGCGCCTCCAACCAAGGCCCATGGCGCAGCAAAGGGGAGAGGGGGGAAACCCTAGGCGCATATGGGCCTAAGGCCAACCTTAGGGCGCCCCACCCTCTCTCCCCTCTTGGCCACCCCCTTCTATCCCATCTAGGGCTGCCGCCCCCCTAGGGAAGTAACCCTAGAGGGGGCGCAGCCCCTGCCCATCCTCCTATATATAGTGGGGGTTTGGGGCTGCCATACACAAAAGTCTCTCTCTCTCAGCGCAGCCCTACCTCTCCACCTCCTCGTCTTTCGTAGTGCTTGGTGAAGCCCTTCTGGAGAACCACGCTGCTCCACCACCACCACACTGCCGTGCTGCTGTTGGAGTTGTCTTCCCCAACCTCTCCCTCCTCCTTGCTGGATCAAGGCATGGGAGACGTCACCGGGCTGCACATGTGTTGAACGCGGAGGCGCTGTTGTTCGGCGCTTAGATCGGAATCGACCGCGATCTGAATCGCTGCGTGTACGACTCCACCAACCGCATTCTTGTAATGATTACGCTTAGTGATCTTCAAGGGTATGAAGATGCAATCCCTCTCTCTCGTTGCTAGTATCTCCTAGCACTACAAAAAAAAAGACACATCCGTGACATTTTGGGCCGAACAAAATTTTTTCTGTCATACATATGACACTTCTATGACGATAATTGTGACAAAACCCGATATCATCATAGATGTGGTGGGCTCCTACTTCTATGACAAAAAATCATGACAGAAAATGGGCTTTTCATCCTAGGCGGGCCGGAGACGCAGTTGCATGACATTCTTTGGGCCGTCCATGACGGAAAAAACCGTGGTAGAAGCGAGGGCGAGGAAAATTTCGGGGAGTTCCCGATTACGGTGGGAGGTCGGGCGCCGAGCGATGCGCGTTTCTCTCGTACACATACGCGTGTGTGTGCAAGGCGTTGGCTCTAACTGAACCCGAGTGAGGCATTGGGCTCTAACTGAATCCGAGCGATTGCACTGCAGGATACGAGTTACTGAATCCAAGTGATCGATCGATGGCTAGTAACTGAACCCGATCGAGCGATTCCTTCGCTACTGCTGCTAACTGAAGCTGATCGATGCTGCCTCTAGATGAACAGTGAGCGTTGCGGGGAGGGGGGGTTGCATGAACAGTTCCCGGTGGGGGTGGATGAATAGGACCCCGTGGTGTTGCCTCTGGATGAACAGGACCCCGATCGATCGAGCCGGTTGGGGCTGGATGAACAGGACCCCGATTGATCAAGCCGGTTGGGGCTGGATGAACAGGACCCTGTGGAGGGCTGGATGAATAGGACCACCCCGTGGAGGGCAGGATGAACAGTAGACGGTGGAGGGCAGGATGAACAATAGCCCGTGGAGGGGTGGTTGAACAGGAGCCCGTGGAGAGGGCTGGTTGAACAGTAGCCAGTGGAGTAACGCGCGGTGGAGGCTGGATGAACAGCAGCCAGTGGATGAACAGTCGCAGGTGGAGACTGGAAGAGGTCGACGGTGGATGAACAGTAGCTAGTGGAGGCTGGAGGGGGTTGACGATGGAGATGAACAGTATCCCGTGGAGTCCCGTTTTGCGGTACGCCACACCCCTCCCGATGAACAGGACCACCGTTTCGACCCTAGCGCTCCAACACAAGTTCATTTCCTCCATTTTGCGGTATGCCACACCCCTCCCGATGAACAGGACCCTCGTTTCGACCGTAGGAGGTCTGTTTCGTCCGTTTTGCGGTACGCCACACCCCTCCTGATGAACAGGACCCCCGTTTCGACCGTAGGAGGTCCGTTTCCTCCGTTTTGCGGTACGCCAGACCCCTCCCGATGAACAGGATCCCGTTTCGAACGTGGCCGGTCGAACACAAGGCAGTTTCCTTTGTTGTGCGGTACGCCAGGCCTCGTTTCCATCGCCTGTTCCGTCCAAGCCCTCCCGATGAACACGATGCATTCTGTTGCCTCCCCATGAACACGACGCATTCCGTTGCCTCCCCATGAACACGACGCATTCCGTTGCCTCCCCATGAACACGACGACGACATTGTTTCTCCGTTCCGACCCAGCCATGTACACGAGCCCTGGCCGTACGTATGCGCGAGTAGGCATTCGAGACCCCGCCCGTATGTACACATACGTGGCCGTATTTTCTTTCTTGCACCCTGGCCGCCTCTACTACGACACGTGCGCACCTCTACATCGACCAATATATATGTACGTACATGTTCGCGACCAGAATGACAACGCTAAGTACGCTTCGACCAGGTGGGTCCCGACTGTCAGGCACTTCCTTCCATGCGAAGATGTAGCTGGTGGGTCCCAGCAGTCAGGGGGGCGAAATACGGTGGCCCGTCAAGTGGGTCCCGCTGTCAGGTAGAGGAATAATTATTTTGCACGTAATAAGGAGGCACTTCCTTACTGCGGCCGTGGACCCAGCTGTCAGCCTCTCCACGTATAGTCCACGTCCGATGGAAGCCGTTCCTTGACCACGTTGACCATGCCGCGCTGAGAGCACCAGGGCGGTGGACGACGGCGAGGCCTAGGAAGGGGACGACGCGGAGCCGGGGAAGACGCGGCAGTGGGTGCCCATGCGTAGAGGAGTACGAGGGTTCACTGGTTCACTACGGTGTGAGGCTGCCGTCGCCGCAGAATAACAGGGGGTGTGGGTGAGTAGAGGGATGGCCTGGCCAGTGGTGGGAGTCGTAGGAGGCGGTGAGGCCTCTGCCGCATCGCAGCCGGCCACGGGAGGCAGGAGCATGAGGCACGACCGGTGCTGGTTTGGGCGGCTGGAGCAAGAAGACCAGAGGTTGAAGAAGCACTACGGCCGTTGGATGGACATCGTACAGACACTAGAGCTAGAATCGTGCATATTGACTAAGTTGACAAAGCCCTCCGTCCCCGTCAACTTAGTAGGCCCACAAGTCAGCCTGCCACTATACTGGGTCCCAGTTAACAGGGGGGTACTCATTTTTTTGTGCGTAATAAGGCGGCACTTCCTTGCGTGCGAAGATATAGCTGGTGGGTCCGAGCTATCAGCGGAGGTAACGTTTTTTTTCGCGAAATACAAAGGCCCTTTCGGTGGGTCCCCGATGTCAGGTGGAGGAATCATTATTTTGCGAGTAATAAGGAGGCATTTCCTTCCGTGTGGCCGTGGACCTAACTGTCAGCCTCTCCACGTAAAGTCCACTTCAGATGCATGTCGGTCATTGACCATGTTGACCAGGCCGCGCCGAGAGCACTAGGGCGGTGGACGATGGCGAGGCCTAGGAAGGGAACGACATGGAGGCAGGGAAGACTCGGCAGTTGTTTCCCATGCGGAGGGGAGTACGGCTGTACGAGGGTTTACTGGTTCGTCTACCGTCACTGGAGAATAACAGCAGGTGTGGGTGAGTAGAGGGATGGCTAGGCCAGCGATGGGAGTACGGTGGGGCGGTGAGGCCTGTGCGGCAGCAGAGCCGGCCGCGGGGAGGAGGGAGCAGGTAGTCCCGCCGGCGCCTGTTTGAGCGGCTGGAGCAGGAAGAGCAGAGATTGAAGAAGCACGAGGGCCGTTGGATGGCCATCCAACAGTCACTGCTTGTGCGTCAACCTTTTTTTTAGGAAAGCCTCAAATCTGTGGAAAACAGCATACATCCCATCTGCCATTATTTCTAATAATTTACAGCCCATTTCCTAATTATTAAGGTTTTTTTGGAGCCCATATTCTTTTTGTTAGCATTACATCCCATATTGTGGCCACGGTTAAAAAATTATACGAAATTTTGCATATTTTGGTGCGGTCCGAACTGTTTTTAATCCCGAAATTTCGACTCACATTCAAACTGATTTAAAAAATAAATGTATATCAATATAAAATCCAACAAATTCTCCACGCATAAAAATTAATGTAATTTGAAATCTTGAAATGAAAAAAAGATATTTGAAACTAATTACCGGTTTGATGTGTTTTAAAAATGTACAACCCATTTCTCATTACTGATGGGCCATTTTCTCGGCCAGCCGAATGAAAGCTCTCCTCGTCTTGAAAGATTTGTAGCCCAACAGGCGTGACAAAGCGACTTACTTGGCAAATCACAAAAAACTAGTTGTGGCCGTGGACCCAGCTGTCAGCCTCTCCACGTACAGTACTCTTCCTATGGAATGTCATTGACCACGTTGACCACGCCACGCCAAGAGCACCAAGGCGGTGGACAACGGTGAGGCCTAGTAAGGGGACGACGCAGAGCCGGGGAAGACGCGGCAGTGGATGCCCACGCGGAGAGGAGTACAAGGGTTCACTGGTTCGGCTGTGGTGTGAGGCTGCCGTTGCCGCAGGGCCTGGCTAGCAGTGGGAGTAGTAGGGGGCGATGAGGCCTCATTGGCAGCACAGCCGGCCACTAGAGGCAGGAGCAGGCGGTATCCTCGGCACTGGTTTGGGCGGCTGGTGCAAGAAGAGCAGCGATTGAAGAAGCAGCAGGACCGTTCGATTCAAATCCAACGGTTACTGCTGCTAGAATCGTTTGTTGACTAAGTTGACAAGCCCTGCGTACGCGTCAACTTAGTAGGCCCACAGGTCAGCCTCCCAACTAGTGCGCCCCAGATGTCAGTGGGAGGAATCATTTTTTTCGCGTAATAAGGAGGAAGTTGATTGCGTGCGGCCAGGCCAGCGGAGAAAGTAGGGTGGGCCGGGGAAGCCTGCGTGGCATCACAGCAGGCCACAAGAGGAGGGAGTAGGCAGTCCCGCCGGCGCTAGTTTAGGCGGCTGGAGCAGGAAGATCAGAGATTGAAGAAGCACATCGGCCGTTGGATGGACATCCAACACTAACTGCTGCTAGAATCGTGTGTTCACTGACAAAGCCTTGTGCAAACAAGTCAGCCTTGAAATCTGTGGCATGTACAGCCCATTTGCTATTATTTTTATAATTTTTACTCATTTTCTAATTCATATGGAATTTACTGCAGCCCGTTTTCCATTTTTAGAATTGCTGGCCATTTTCTGGTCAGTACCAGGGTCAAAAAATTAACTAAATATGTGGGAAATTTTGAAAATTCGCAATTTTTTGCTGGGGAACGAAATATTCTTAATCCAAAAATTAATAGCCATACTAAAACAAATTTAAAAATAAATTAGTACTATGTCATGTTAAATCCAATGAAATACGTATAAGATATCAGTGAAGAACAAAAACAAAAAAAGAAACTTATATCCCATTTGCTATAATTTTTTTGGATTTTTCAACCCCTTTTGATATTACTTTTAACAGACATTGACCATACTCTTAAGCCAGGCCGGAATGCATCCCTCCTCGTCTTGAAAGATTTGCAGCCCAGTAATTCGGAGAAAACAAATAGGCCTAGCTTGGGTATTCTTCAAAAAGAAATACTCGGCTACCTATTTTCCCAAAGAACTGGTGCATGATCATTTAGCTTTATTTATTTATTTATTTACTTATTTATGTTTAGGGGACCATGAGCATGTACCTGGGCCGGATTCATGTGAGAGCCTCCCTTCCAATTAATTATGGGCTTCTCTATTGGGCCTTCATCAGTGGGCTGCATGTTATCAACAAGTGGAAAATGTGTTCCGAGTTTCAAAAAAAATGTGTTCCGTACGATAAATAGTATGCTCTATGTACGGTACGGGGCACTAAAGGATCGAACCGTGCAACGACTTCCAAAACATTGTGTTTGTCGTTCTAACAACACATTTATTCCACCAACAGACGAAATATACTACTGATTGTACATTGAAAACAGCAGCAACAACAACCAGGGCTGGGGGTGCAATAGAAGCAGTAAGCAGGCCAGAAGAGTGAAGACACAACTCTCTCCTCCAAACCAAACATTAGCCATCATTACAAAAGGGCTACCAAAAAAGAACAAGTGTATGCATCAAACTAAATAAAGATCCTACTACACCAAGTGTACGCATCTAAATAACTAGCTCAGTTAGACGTTACTATTTATTAAGCTGTGGAGATTGGCTGACGGCTTGAACCAGATGGGTGCCTAACGGGGGAAACTCCAGCCAGCAGGTCGAAGTCTGATACTTGCGACCCTCTCTCCTACTTTGGGCTGCAGAGCATGGCGGCACATATCAGGGTATGGTGCATGCAGAGACGCATGGTACGTTGTGTACACACAGTTTTGCCTGATGAACGAAACCGCGCTGCCATCATGATCTTTGCCGTCGGTTATCTCCTGGTTAATCGGATAATTCAGTCTGACAAACAGATAGCGTGTACCAAGGCTACTTACCAGCCTCCAGTCAAAAATTCCTGAAGGCCCAAAGAAGCTGGTATCCTGCTCAAAGACCTTGCAGTGACTGTGATTATATTCCGCAAAACAAGACGTCCGGTACGTGCGAACGATCATCAATCTTTCGCCATCGTCTGATCGAGCCATGAACCACCTGCAACTGCCATGCCGCTTTTCTTTGGAAGTTTCTGGGATTAGGAAGGGTAGGGACACCAGGCGGCCTACAACATCATATCAGGTTGGAGTCAAATAAAAAAGGGCTCTTGGTTTAGTCAATCTTAAGAACATCATGTTATGAGCATGAATATTTTTTCAGCAAATGTTGACAGTAATATAAGCAAGCCATCATGATAGCATAGGAAAGTAACATACTGCTGTAACAGCCGTTTGTAGCGATGACTGGAGTAGGCCAGCAATACGTCCAGCCATAGAAGGAGTCGACAGCGTAAATGAAGCCCTTGTGTTCAATGGCATCGGAGAACCATGGAGGATGTATGATCCTGTGATGGACGTGCAGATTTATCCGCTTACCGCAGTGACCTGTCAGATAGGCGAGACCGCGGTTGAAGAACGCAATTAGCCTGAAGTCTTTATAATTCACAGATCTTGTGGGCACTTGGCAGATTACAACCTTGAGCAAATCAAACTTGGTATCATGTTGGCTACTATAAGATTCCGAGTATTCTGGGCCACGGTGCCAAAGCAGTGCAGTATTAATCGAAGGAAGGGGGATCAATCGCCGGGTGTAGACCTCCACGAGCATCCAGGTGCCGCGACTGTCGACGAGCACCATCCAAGACGTGTTCATGCCGACCCAGTACATACCGTTAATGTAGTTGAGGCTGACGGGGATCGAATCGCAGTCAAGGGGGTTGATGCTCGCCACCCTACGATCGTTATGCTGCGTGACACGCCGTTTCTGAAGATCAGGCGGCATCAGCAAGCAAGGAGCTGGCTTAAAAAGCTCCGGCCTGAGGGCTTTGAGTAAACGGTACAGCCCCGACGAGCACGCGGCGAGCGGCATGGTACTGAGATTGTCCACACGCGAAACAATGAGCTTGATTATCTCTGTGGGGAGCGAATTCCAGCCACTCTTTTGACGGACGCTACTCGGTTCTGTCATTGTTAGTGCTTGGGTTTCGGACGAGGGGGGGAGGTGCCTTAGCGGGGATGGAAGATTGGACGAGATTATGTGCGGACAAAGATGGAGAAGCGAATATGTGCTACGGGAAGTGTATAGGTGATGATGACTACAGCACGCCGCTTGACTTACGAGACACATACCAGCAGCGTAGGGTCATGTCGATGCCAGACAACTTGCTTGAGTGATCACAGTACTGGTACTCCCTACAATGCTATGCCCTAACTTGCTTGAGTAGAGTAGTAGGACTCTGCTCTACTACTAGCACCGGAGGAGTAGTATATTCTAATCTAAAATAGTTACAAACTTCAATGCCCAAGCGTGGAACGACTATGAACCATGCTCAAAGACCGTGTCTATGTGGTGTTTCGACATGGGCGACAACCTCAACGCCAACGGTGCTGCTCCTGTTGCACCGTATGTGTTTCTGTCCTTCCTGTTCGAAATCATGGTAGAATTCATGTTTCTACTTTGTATCCTACTACTATGCTAGTCCACATGATTAGTTTCATCTCTGTTATAGCCGTCATGATTTATTTTGTGCTTATTCAGATTAAATCTCGTAGTAACTTGCTCATATATTCAACTGGCGCAACGTCCCCTACAGCCACTCCCGTTTCATGGATGGCCTGGTCGATGTTGGAATTTTTCTAGTAGGCCTTTATAAGGTGAGCTCTTCTACCACTTGTATGAGCATGAGAAGAGGAGACCTACACGTGCGCTCCTCCTCCTCGCTTGCCTCGCCATGCCACGCCTCGTCAGGACGCGCCGCGGGTTGCGGGATTGAGCCGAGCCGAGGACAGAGCTATACTCCCACGACCTACCCGGCCCGCACTATATAGTTTCTCACCACCGTTCCAGATCATTGCACCGCCAAGCAAGTCTTCCCCATCCCTCCTTTCGGTGTGCACCTGGAGACGGGACAGCAGGCCTCCGGAACCCCGCCTCTCATGATCCTGTACGGGAGAGGGGAGATCAGGTTTTTGGGGAGCGCACTCATGCGACTGCTGGCAGCGACGACTTCGCGAACGACGACTTCTTCCCCGACCCCGGCAACCTCATCCTCGACATGGGCGACAACGTCAACACCGGCAACCAGTGAGATACAGGGTGTAGGAAGCGGTTTGGGAATTTGCACGCCTTTCCAACCAGTGAGATACTCCGTACAAAGTACGACAAACAAATAACCACAGAGAAGGAAGCTAAAAGTAAACAATCAAACGAGCATTTTTGCATTTGTTTTGCATTGAATCATTTCACAAGCTTGACTAGTGCTGTTTTTCTACTTTTAAAAAAACTGCATCGTAATGTTAAAACGTGCATTTGCACGTACATAAGTAATACACTACAAAAAAATACACTTCCGTTATGATACGTGTTTGTCATAGTAGGTCGCGTTTTCTGTCATGCATGTACATCCATGACAAATTTATGACAGAATCAAGATAGTCATACCTGTGCTATCGTAGAAGTGTTCCATGACATTGCCAAAATTATCATCACGGAAGTTTCCACTTCCATGACGATAAATCGTGCGTCACATAAGTGATTTCGTCAAGGGTGACCGACACGTGGCATCCACCGTAACGGAACGCCATTAAGCTATCGGGTCGGATTTTGGATCCGATAACCCGTTAACAGCCACGACCAATGCCGATTTTCCACGTGTAAAATTCTCATTGGCTGACGGATCCACGCGTCAGCTCCGCATTGGCACAGGTGTCACTCATTCAACGGTCGAGATGAGCCTATGATATGTTGACATGTGGACCGGCCCAAAAGTGGCCCACAAAGATTAAATGGGCCGGCCCAATCGAAGGCCCATAAGATTTAGCAGACCATAATGGGCCGGCCCAGCTAAAGGCCCACAAAATTTAGCGGAACATAATGGGCCGGCCCAGCTAAAGGCCCACATGATTTTGCAGACCATAATGGGTCGGCCCAGCTAAAGGCCCATAAGATTTTGCGGACCACAATGGGCCGGCCCAGCTAAAGGCCCACTAGATTCTGCCGACCATAATGGGCCGGCCCAGCTAAAGGCCCAACATTCTCTGTCAAATCGGCCCGTCAACGGCCTATCCTAAACTTGTCATCAACGCGGCCCATGGTCACTTCTGGCCCGTTAACAGTCCGCTAAGTAATTGGGCCGAATTACGGCCCGATGTATTTCTGGCTTGTTAAAGGTCCGGCTTCATTTGGGCCCATTTACAGGCCATCAAAACTTTCGGCCCATAAAAGACCGTGAAGGATTTGGGTCATATTCCGCCATGTCTGACATTCGGCCTGTTAGAGGCCCACTATAGCTTTGGGCCACTTTCGGCCTGTTAACGCCGGACGTAAACCATGGGCCATATGTGGCCCAACGTCATATCGGGCCCATTAACGGCCCATATAAAAATGATGATAATCTAGCCCGACTAAAGTTCCGGCCTGTTAAAGGCCCGTGTATTAGGTCGGCGCATTTACGGCCCGTCCGAATTTCGGCCTGTTAAAGTCAAGTGGGTTATTTGGCACAATCAGGGCCCAATCTCACTTTCAGTCTATTAAAGGCCAATGTATTTTATGGGCTCGAGGTATTTACACCTGTAAACAGCCTATTTTTACTGAGGGCCAAATTATGTTTAAGCCTGTTAAAGGCCCACTATGGGCCCAGGTATTTTTAGTGGGCTACATGCCAATTTCGGCCCGTAATCGTTTTTAGCCCAATTGGAATGGGCCCGACGAATGTTGGCATGTTGGGCTCCTATGAAGCTTTAGGTCGAATACATTACTAAGATAAACCTACACTATACAAAAATAGCGTCGTAATTACTACAACCTGAGACAGCATCATAAATGTTGTATCACAACAAAATAAATTCCAACCATACAACAAAAGGCCTGTTGGCATAAAGTTTACAGTCCTTCCAGATAAAAGCATCATCAAATGTATAGAAGCACAGATCATTTGACCTGAGTGCTAATGTTTCAGGCTGTAGAATCTGATGGAGCAGCATGATCTCCACCTTTTTTCCGCCATTGCTCTTGAACAACGAAGCGAATGTCTAATAGTCTGGTTTCAAAACCATTCATATCTTGATGACATTTCTCAACCACTATTCTTGTTTCCGAAACAACGTCCACTAGGGATTGGACTTGTGTCTGGAGCACAGATATATCACTCTGTCTAGCAGGAATATTTTGTTCAGTAGGCGATTTGGATGAGGTTACCTTGACAACCAACCCAGACTTACGCAGGAAGGTGCTTTTTGCACTGTTAGTGGAGAGATACTGACGCACTGCAGCAAGAGGTGACATTGTGCCTGTAGTAGCCTCGTCACCTTCAGGTGGTTGTGACTGTTCAATCATTTGTTCCATAGCTTCTTGAAAGTTTGAACTTGTAGATTAGTGTACCAGATAAGTTACTAATGAGACAAAAACAAACAAAGTAGGTTAAACGTTTATACATAACTTATTTTGGTGAACTACTGTAATACATTAGCATGTATTGTAGTGCCAACTACATAATAAAATCACTTTCGAAACATATATCCATGTAGTGTGCCTACTGTATTGTCTATTTCCTCACATTCGTTGACATCTAAGGATAAAGAGACATGGTTTAAAGTAGGATGAACATAGTATGACATCATTCATATCATGGGCAAACAGATATAAAACAAACAGGCTATTTTATCATTGTGTGCGCAAGTGAACATAACAAGTAGATTACAGATCAAGACCAAAAGAATATCCTTCATCTCTTTTAAACCATGTAAGGTGAAATGATACATTAAGACAACTGTGAATAAAAGTGAACAGCGTAACTGACATTGGCTGCAAACCAAGTAGTTAAATGAACACATCACAGTACCAATCAGTTCAAGGCAGGAGGAGTAAGGACTTACAACAGCGGCTTGAACTGGTGTGCTCATGCCCTTCATCTTGCTGGTGTGGAAATCCTTGAAGATTTGCACTACATTCGGTTTAGGTTATTTTTGGTCCGCACGGGATTTCCTCTGTATTTGGAACAAGTCAATATAGATACGATAATATGGCACAAAAAAAGAAGGAAGTAGCAGCTATTTACAAGAGCCTCATAGTGTGCAATATAGCTATGAGATCATGTGGTCTGTTGGAATTTCACTTTAGAACGGTTGGTTTTGTTCTTCAAACAGTTAGCCTAGAAGAAGATACACTTGTAAGGCGCATACATAAATACAAGTTCAATATGTTGTCTGATCAAATACATATAGCCTACCTGATACTTTGGATCAGACCAGTGTTTAACGAGGGATGTCCAGTCTTCATCTATAATATATTCCACTGGAGATGTTTGGGCGATTTCATTGTTAGCCTTGCCTTCAAAGTGAGATTTTCTAAGGTGGTACCGATACTGTCGCAGAGCAGACTGAAAAACATGAGTGCATGCTTGTCTAGTTGCATCATCTTTCGGATCCAACTTGAACCTCATCTGTTGAAAAAAGAATGTGAGTCTTATTAGGAGGAAGCTAGAAAGTATGGGACAGAGCAAGACAATATTACTAATTGCGATGAATAACATTACTTACGGATAAATGTTCAAGGAAGGTGTTAAACTGGGTATTCTCTTTCTCATTCCTGTACTGGATCCACGTTGGGAGGATACGTGCATGACACCTAACGACAATGGCTGCCTCTGATACTAACTTGGCTGACTCTGTAGCATCGCGTGGCCTTTTTAAACCCGCCTCAAAATGGATCTCCATTCTTCCTCCTTTAGATTTTGTTAATCTGTCAAGCATTATCCCTGATGTCTGTTTTCGCTTGCGCCGTGGTGCTAGTTCAACAAAGAATATGGAAAGTGTTAGTGTACATCAAAATGTGAGAGTACATATAAAGGAGCATGCAACTGCAACTTGACTCGGTCAGGTACCGTCTTGGTGTTGATGCTCATGAGGTTCATCTGATCTTGCCAAGTCCTGTTGTGTCAGCAGTGCTTCGGAAGTAGTGTTAGGTGTGAAGGCAGCTTGGGAACTGGCCAGTTCCGGAGCAAACGAACGAGTAACTGGTTGAGATGCTGGTACAGTTGAAGCGGATGCTGCAGCTGGTGGAGCAGGTGATACTGTGTTTGTAGATTTAGTCGCTGGACTTGGACCTTCTACTACACTATAAGTACCAGCAGAATCTCGACGGCAGAACCTTTTCTGTTTCACCCGACGAGTAACAACACTCCCTACTATATTATTTTCCTTTCTCTTTTTTGACTTTGCCATGTCAAGCTGTACCCACAACACAAAAGAATAAAATCACTCTTCAGAACTCATTGATGCATGATACAGACAAGCAATACTTTGATGTAAGACAACCGTATGAGGATGGAATATATAAGAAAAACAGGACGGCATGACATATTCTCAGCTATGATGTGCAAACTAAGCAGAAGGATTTTCAAGAAAATAGAAGTAATGCAAGCTAGACACCATATGAAAGATGCAACCAATATTACTCTGCCAAGTTAAAAGTGTCTTGTCATAAGTGGCAATTCAAAAAATTAGAAGCAGTACAACATAGAAATCAATGCAAGATGCAACCACTACCAAACTGCCATGTTAAAAGCATCCAATCATGAGTGACTGATGCAGGATACACAACAGCAGTACTTTGATGTAAGAACATGGTATGATAGATAGATGCAGTGTATTCTATACACAGAAAGCCATGTCATATGCACATATATAACGTATAAACTCAGCAGGTGCAATTTAATCAAAATAGAAGAAATACAGGCTAGGCAACATATGCAACATGAAATCAATTATCACACTGTCAACTTAGAGCAAGCACCTGCGATGGTGGAGTACGGGAGATGAACTCATCATGTAGACTTGGGACTTCAACTTCATTAGCAGTAGTAGTGGCAAATCTAGAGAGTCTCTATTTGCGTCGGTGCGAAGGACCACCAACATCCCCTAACTTACTCTTTTCCTTCCTATTTTTTAATATTGCCTTATGAAGTCAAAACCACAAGAAGATGAATAAAGTTAGCTCTGCATAACTGGTTGATGCATGATACAGACGAACACTACTTTGATGTAAGGCAAGCGCAGGATAGGAGGATGGAATATATACAAAAAAAAGACAGCGTTTCATATTCACACGTACGATAGGAGGATGGAATATGTATGAAAAAATAGTAAGCGGAAGGCATTTCAACAAAATTAGAAGAAATGAAAGCTAGGCACCATATGAACATGCAACCAATATCACTCTATCAGGTAAAAAGTGTCTCGTCGTCAGAGCCATTTCAAGAAATTAGAAGCAGTACAAGCTACAAGACAATGCAAGATGCAACCTACATCACAGTCCCAAGTTAAATGTGTCTTATGGGTAAGTGATCGTTGCAGGTATAAGTTGTAAGCTACGCAGATGCAATTCAACATAATCAGAAGGAATACAAACTAGAAATCATACGGAAAACGCAACCACATATAACAGTTCCAAGTAAGAGCAAGCACCTGTGATGGTGGAGTAGGGGAGATGTGCTCATCATGTACAAGTATGTTGTAGAAACAGGAACACATGCCATATCCACAGGCATTATGTGTAAAGTAAGCAGATGCAATTTGTCATGGATTTGTCATGGCAGATGTCCTAGTGTAAGGACTTAGTCATGAGGCCAACGCATCTATGTGATAGCTTGAGAGAGGTTGAACGGGATCGAGAGACGCAACACAAGACAGGGATTTAGACAGCTTCGGGCCCCGGGAAACATCATCCGGTAACAACCCTACATGCTGTTAGTGGCTAGATCTCATTAAATTCATGAGAGAGCCGCCACATAAGCCAGCTCCCGTTTGTGTCTAGCCCTTGATATTATTGCTTGTTGCTTGTCCATCTTTGGGGAGCCCTGCCCCTCCTTATATAAGTTGAAGGGGCGGGTTACATGTGGAGTCCTATTAGGATTAAGTCTAGTCTATTACAAGTGGAATCCTAGTCTGCCCCCTTAAGGGAAAAATCCTTATGCCTTTCCTCTTAAACCGGCCCACCATAACATAAACCGGCCTTCTGGGCCTTGGGCCTTGTCATCCGTCTGTCCCGCCCGCCGGGTTACCAGTGAATCATAAGTTTCAGTTAGGTTGTTTGTAAACCGTTTGGCCAGTGCGGGTCACCGGTGAATCGCCAAGTCCGGCCGGTTTACTCCGCGGGGTATATCCCCGACATTAACCCCCAAGTTTAGCTTGGATTTATCCATGGTAAACTTATGCTAATCATCCTTAAGTCCTTGCCATTTCCCCCTTCTGGAAAATCTGGGTCAATAGACCAGCTTCATAATCAATTTGCTTGTAGAATAAATATTGTAAATAAAGAATCCATTTGAGTCGGCCTTCAATGCTATGACTTGACAAAATATTGGTCTTCAAATATTCAACTGATATTCAGCCGGCTTGAAAATTTAGAACTTGCCAAGCTATAATTTCCAAAATCAGCGGGTTATAAAAACTGATAATTCCGGGGCATGATTGTTGCCAACGTCGGTTCATGATTGTTGTCAACGCCGGTTCATGATTATTGATGACGTCAGTTCATGATTATTGATGACGCCAGGTCATGATTATTGATGACGTCGGGTCAATCTAGTTTATTCAAAACTGAGAATTTGCAGATTTTTCTCCCTTATATCCATATTACATGTAGCCCCAAGTCTTGAGCAGAACAAAGTGATGACTTAAGACTTGCTTCAATATAAATACTGCTACTTAAGAAGAAATCCATGTTGTTCATCCCAGTCACTTAGTAAAAACTGAATACTCCATATTATGTAGCCCCCAAGTGCCGGGTTGTCATGCTTGCAGCAACCTGGGACTTGTGATTGCCTGATGCTCAAAAAACTTCAACAAGTGTAGCCTCCAAGGACCGGGTCATTATGCAATAATGTGTAGGGACTTTATAAATATGATCGTGCTTCATTGAAAATAACATCATATGATGTAACTCCACCATGGGCTTGAACCCACGTCCACAAGGTTAAGAGCTTTGTGCTTTACCAACTGAGCAGTATACCCTTGAATATAATGGATTAGGACTCACTAGTGCAGAACCGGGCAATAGCACCGGTTCGTAAGGCCCTTTAGTGCCGGTTCCATAACCGGCACTAAAGTGTGGTCACTAAAGGCCCCCCCCTTTAGTACCGCTTCAGCATGAACCGGTGCTAAAGGGAAACCACGTGGCACGAGCCAGCTCCGGGGGCCGGGAGCCCTTTAGTACCGGTTGGTAACACCAACCAGTACTAAAATGTTTGGGGGTTTTTTGGTTTTATGATTTCTTTTTCATTTAATTTTGTGTTTTCCATTTTAATTCTTTTTCGTTTGCTGGTATTTTACGATACTACACATTGTACACGTTATGCATATATATATATATATATATATAGAATTTCTAGTAGAACCAATCATATATATATATATCATCAATGTCTCACAAACTACCATATTAATTCACATATACACACATGTATAGCTATATACAATTTCTCCTACATATGCATGTTGCCTTCGGAGCCAGTGGCATTAGCCTAATTGGTGCCTTCGGAGCACGATGACAATTGGAAGTGGTTCATGACCTGGTCGATGGGGGCGGTAGCAGGTAATAGTATTCTCGGATTTATGACCTGGTCGAGCAAAAATCCCGCTATTTCCTCTTGAAGTGCTTCTACGCGCTCCGTTTCTAGGAGCTTGTCCCGCACCTCTTTGAACTGTTAAGAAGGAGGTCAATATGCATGTGTATTAGTTGTGTGACTAGATATCGATAATGGTGTAAAAATTGTGAATAGTGTTCTGACAAGCGTACCCATTCCTGTCTTTGAGATCTGCTCCTTTCGGACGCCATCATGCGAATGTTCTCGCAAACGCAGAACGCACACAGATCAGTCCCCTGCGCCTGCTTCAGGGCCTTTATTACGAGAATGGAATTTAATTTTATTAGATAATAATTAATCAAGCATGATAATTAAAGAGATGGCAGCTAGCTAGCTAGTACTACTTAATTACTTATTACCTTGGGTCGAAACCATTTCAGTTGTCGTTTCCATTCGCCTTCCGTGACGCTGATGAACCTTGCCCAAGCCCTGCCCACCGACAAAGAAAATGAATAAAGGGGTTATTAAATAGTTCATATCATGAAATGACGAACTAAATAGGCCGAGATATATAGTTAATAATGATTGAAATTACCTGTTGACTATCCCAAACAAGATGTTATAGTCACTATTTGCTTTGAGTAGTGAGTCCAGTATTTGAACTGTTCCGGCGTCAACTTTAATGATACACAAGATCCAGTGAAATCTGCATGCACACACGTTTGCATGTCTTAATTAAGCGGGCATATGTAAGCAAAAACATGTAGCTAGCTAGTAGGCAAAAACAGAGAATTTGTAGTACAAGAAAGTGTGACTCACTGGAAGTTGTAAGGAAGTAGTATATCTTCATTGTATTTGAGGCGCTTCAAGAACTCTAGCATGCTGTCCTCTACCTGCTTTTCATAATGCTTGTTTATTTTCCATGTGTATTCATTAACGGTGTTTGGGTCAATGAACCCAATGCCATAGCGTCCACCTTTTCTCATTTCATACATCTTCATCCTGCATAATACCACAGAAAAGAATATAGTGAGGATAATTACAGGTAATGATTGATCAAAAGGATCACTACAGCTAGCTTGAGACTTAAATTACAGAAAGAAATCACTTACAGACAATATGATGATAGATTTGTCGAGTGCGTCTTGATTGTATAACTGAAACAGTTTAGAATACTCAACGGTCACAGCATTCTCATGGTAGTAATGATCCTTCTTGACTTGCACCATGAGGGACTCTTGATCGGATCTCTTGGTAATGTCCATGTACCATTGATGCAATTCATACATTCTCGTTGGGAGCTTCTTGACCTCTTCTGGCTTGACCAAAGGTTGCCCCCAGGCATATTTCCATTTTATTTCCTCCTCTGTAAGCACAGGCATGTCCTCGATCTCGAGGAGTTGTCCAACAGTGATTTTGAGAGTTTCAGCCTGCATTATATGCTCCTGGGTTATTACCACATCGCCCACCTCAGGAATGTAAACTATTTGCCCACAATAATATTGGGCGCGCGTACTGTCACGTGTTGTTCATGGCACAACAAGCGGGGGGATCGATTGCGCCGCCTGTTCTCCCAGTTGGGCAACAGTTTTCCCGCATTTTTTGACAGCTGCTTGTTGTTTGCTCGAGCTCGAGCTCGCCTTCTTCTGTAGACGTTGTCGATGTAACTTCCTGATGTGGCGCTCATAGTCTGTGTCAACAGGCTTAGGAGCTGGTGGTTGAGCCATATGAATGAAGTGGTCAACTACTTCCACAGGCACTTTCTCCCTTGGCGGCGGTGGCGGTTTCGGTCCAAAATGGGCGTCGACTTCTGCTCGCACTATGGCATTGGTTTGCTCCTCGGTCCTGTCGTAAGCCCTCTCAGGAAGAGGAGTAGTAAGGTTTGGACCATATTTATATCGCTTGCCTCCACCTGTACTTCCTGTACTATGACCTCGACTCGTACCGCTACGCACCATAGCTGCGGGGTGTCTCTTCTGCGATTGCTGAGGCGGTTGAGACGGCTGACGGGGCTGAGTTGGACGAGGAGGAGTGGCCTGAAGCTGTGCCGGACTTGCAGTGGCCTGAGGTTGTGCCGGACTTGGAGGAGGAGTGGACGTCTGACGCTGTGTCAGACTTGGAGGAGGAGTGGCCTGACACTTTGCCAGACTTGGAGGAGGAGGAGTGGCCTCACGCGTTGGTGGACTTGGAGGAGCGGGAGTCTGCTGACTCGGTGGCGGACTTCGACGAGGAGTCGGGTGACGTGGTGTCGGTGGCCTTCGAAAGATGATGCAATCCTTTCTCCATAGGATGATACGATGTTTGGCATCTCCGAGTGTGTGCTCCTCGTCACCTCTAGGAATGTCAAGCTCTAGCCCCGAATATTGGTCCACCACCTCATCAACCACGACAGGAGCATATCCTGCTGGAATCGGGTTGCAATGGAAGGTTGCATCGGGGGAATTTGTATAAGCAATGCCGTCCGCCACCTTCAAGGATATGTTCTTAATTTTGAAGTGTAGCTCGTAGCGAGCGTTCTCCGCGATATCATCCACGGGGTATCTATCCAGCATTGCGTCAAACGGGGCGGAACCCACGCTGCTTCTCGGCATGGATGGGGCGGTGGTACCCAATGCTGGATCATCCGCTAGCTACTGCAGCTGCTGAGACCCCCTTTGCTGGCTAAGTGAGTCGATCTACTCCTGCTGCCGCTGGAATTTGATTGCCAAGTCCGCGTGTGCTGATTCTAGGCCTTGAAGGCGTTCATAGTCGAGCTTCCTCTGCTCCTCCTCCATCTTCCTCTTCTTCTCCTCCGCAATCTTCTTTCTCGCACGGGTTCTGTAGTCGGCGTTCCAGTCCGAAAACCCCTCATACCACGGAATAGCGCCCATGCCTCGTGTTCTTCCCGGGTGTTCAGGATTTCCCAGGGCACGCGTAAGCTCGTCGTTCTCTCTGTTGGGCTCGAACAACCCGGATCGAGCCTCTTCTATTGCAACAAGTAGCTTATCTTCGGCTCCGTCCAGACATGCCTTCTTGGAAACTTTGCCTGTCTTCGGGTCCAACTCCCCCCCATGCGCATAGAACCAAGTCCTGCACCTGGGGGGCCAGCTCAATGTTTCTGGAGTGACACTTGCATCCAGCATCTCTTTCTCAGACTTATCCCACTTAGGCATTCCCACCGCATAGCCACCTGGCCCCAGCTTATGGAACTTATCCTTTTTTGTGGCATTGGCCTTGTTTTATTCCTGACCGTTCCTTAGATAATTCTGAATCCTTGAATTTCATGAAATCGTCCCAATGAGCACTTTGATTCTCTAGTGTTCCCTCGAATATTGGAGTCTTCCTTCCTCCCTTGACGTACTTGTCCCATTCACGATTCTTGTGGTTCTTGAATGCAACCGCCATCTTCCTAAGAGCAGCGTCCTTGACTTTCTGCACATCTGCTTCTGTGAAATGATCTGGTAGGGTGAAATGTTCCATGAGAGTATCCCAAAGCAGACTTTTTTGTTTGTCATCGACAAAAGTAAGATCTGGACGTGGCTTTGCTAGCTTTCTCCATTCTTGAAGGGAGATCGGGAGTTGGTCCTTCACAAGAACTGCGCACTGACGAACGAACTTGTCCGCAATCTTCTTAGGCGCTAATGGTTCGCCATTAGGTTTGATTGCCTCGATATTATACTTTACGCCCTCCTTCAACTTTTTGTTCAGGCCTCGCTTCGTCCTGTTGCCTGAAGATTTGCTCGATCCGGATGGCTGAAAGAAGAAAGATTGATTCGTTAATATATCTTCAACTCATTTAAAACATGTGATGATCACCAGATGCCTGCTTATATAAATATATATACCTCTCCGGTGTTGTCATAATCGTAGTTCATGACTTCATCAATTCGGTCGTCGCGATCGAATATCATATCACCCTCTCCGGTGTTGTTTAGAAATTCGGAGCCGTCATAATCTTCTTCATTCTGATCATCATCTGGCCCGCATATTATATCGAACATGGTCTGTTCTCCCTCTCTATTGGTATTGTCCGCCATAGCTTTTATTTAACTATGCCAAAAGAAATATAAAACAATTTAATATTCAAATTACATCGTCTCGAATAATAGATATAATCTCGAATACATCGTCTCGAATAATAGATATAATCTCGAATACATCGTCTCGAATAATAGATATAATCTCGAATACATCGTCTCGAATAATATATAATCTCGAATACATCGTCTTGAATATTATATATCGAGTACATCCCTGGCTAGGTAGCTAATAAAGATCGAATACTACAGAAGAATCTACGACACTCGTGGTTCCTGCGGCGCGGGCGGTGGACACCCAAAGAGAAGGAACCCTCACAGGATCATAGCTGAAGTGAGATCCCTGAAGAAACTGCCAGGTATTGGAGAACCTGCCGCCCTCTAACGCAACCATGTAGCGATGGACGTGCTCGTCCTCCTCCCTGACACGGCGACGTACCACCTCCGGCAGGGCCGGCTCCCTCCGCACCGAAACTGGCCCATGCGAACGCCACCAAATGAGATCAAGGTCGACGACGGGACCCGGGGCCGGGTTCCTCATCAAGCGGCGCGCCCCTCCAGGTAGCACCTCCCAGTGCCAGCCCAGCGGAGCCCAGTCCCGGACATGGGTCAGTCGGATGTCGTCGCGGACGGGTCGACGACGAGGATGCAGACCGGGCATCGTAGAGAACAAATACTAGCTATATGCCCGCAAAAAGTAACATTTTTTTAATGATTGGATTTTGATAACTAAAATTTTTAACATTTCTATAACATTTCTAATATTTCTAGAACTAAAAAAAAGAAAAATTTCTAACTTTTTTATAACTATTTCTATAACTAAAAAACAAAAAAATTTCTAACAATTCTAACTTTTTTATAACTATTTATATAACTAAAAAATAGAAAAATTTCTAACAATTCTAACATTTCTAACTATTCTAACAAGTCTAACATTTCTAACTATTTCTAGAAAACAGAAAAATGTCTAACAATTCTAACTTTTCTATAACTATTTCTATAACTAAAAAACAGAAAAATTTCTAACATTTCTAACTATTCTAACAATTCTAACATTTCTAACTATTTCTAAAAAACAGAAAAATTTCTAACAATTTCTAACAAACAGAAAATTTTCTAACTATTTGTATAACTAAAAAACAGAAAATGTATGTGTGTGTGTGCTCACCGCGAGGCGAGAGGTGACGGGGGGCGGCGACGGGGACGTACGGGCCGGGGCGGCGACGACGATGGGGACGTACGGGGCGGCGACGACGGGGACGGGGACGACGCGGGACAGGCCGGGACGGGGCGGCGGTGATGACGGGGATGACGGGGACGGGGACGACGGGGCGGCGACGACGGGGACGAGGCGGCGACGGGGGCGGCGACGAGGGATGGAGACGTACGGGGGGCGCGGCGGGCGACGGTGCAGAGGAGAAGAAGCAGATGAGAAACTGAATTTTCGTAAGTGTTGTTTATATAGGAGGGGCCTTTAGTACCGGTTGGAGCCACCAACCGGTACTAAAGGCCTGTTTTGGCCAGGCCAAGCGGCGGGAAGAGACCCCCTTTAGTACCGGGTGGTGGCTCCAACCAGTACTAAAGGCCCCCCTTTAGTACCGGTTGGTGCCACGACCCAGTACTAAAGGGGGTGCGCTAGCGCAGGTGCGGTGCGGCAAGTTTAGTCCCACCTCGCTAGCCGAGGGGCGACCGCACTAGTTTATAAACCCCCGTGCGGTAGCTCTCTCGAGCTCCTCTCCAAAGCAGGCCTACTGGGCCTACATGTTCTGTGCTGCCCTGTTGGCCTACTGGGCCTTTGCGGGCCTGCATCCTGGCCCAACAACAGGTTGGGTTTCTAGTCGTATGTCGGCCGCTTTGGCCTAGTAGGCGGGCTTTTTTTATTTATTTTTTTGCTTTATTTATTTTTGAGTTGTTTTTTTGTGTATTTAGAGTTTCTTTGTGAATATTTTTGCTTTAGGTACAAAAAATTACAAACTTTTTGTTAGTGCTCGTAGTTTTCAAATTTGAATAGTTTAAATTTTGAATTATTTGAAATTAGTGTGAATCACTAGTTTGTGAATAACTTAACTTTAAAAATCAGTAAAGGCATGAACGAATTTGTTTGCACATAAAATTTCTTCGCGTTTCAAATGCCAAAACACATAATTAACTACCCTAACTATTACAGAGATTCCCTTCTGGGTGTGAAACACAGAAGAAAGTGATGATAGTGAAGCCGATCACATCCCAGATCTTTGGGTGTGAAACTTTTTCTTCGCGTGTGTCCCTTTGCGCCGTAACCATGGAAAATCTTCATCATTTAACGGGATGCTCGGGTCAATATTCACTGTGAATGGAGCAATTTCATCAAACTTTTCATAATCTTCTGACTTGTCTGTCTTGTCATCCACTCCCACGATGTTTCTCTTCCCAGAAAGAACTATGTGCCGCTTTGGCTCATCGTACGATGCATTCACTTCCTTATCTTTTCTTTTTCTTGGCTTGGTAGACATGTCCTTCACATAGAAAACCTGTGCCACATCATTGGCTAGGATGAATGGTTCGTCTGCATACGCAAGATTGTTGAGATCCACTATTGTCATTCCGTATTGCGGGTCTTCCGTTACCCCGCCTCGTGTCATATTGACCCATTTGCACCGAAACAAAGGGACCTTCAAACCACGTCGATAGTCAAGTTCCCATATGTCCTGTATATAACCATAATATGTTTCCTTTCCTGTCTTGGTTTCTGCATCAAAGCGGACACCACTGTTTTGGTTGGTGCTCTTCTTAACTTGGGCGATCGTGTAAAATGTATTACCATTTATCTCGTACCCTTTGAAAGTCATTATATTCGAAGATGGTAACTGGGACAACAAGTACAGGTCATGTTCAATAGAGGTGTCATGCATGGTACGTGTCTGCAACCAGCTGGCGAAACTCCTGGTTTGTTCACGTGTAATCCAGTCATCAGACCGCTCCGGGTGTTTGGAGCGTAGCAAATTCTTGTGTTCATCCATATACGGAGCCACCAAGGCGGAATTCTGTAGAACTGTGTAGTGTGCTTCAATGAGAGAATGTCCGTCCATACATATTATTTGTTCCCCTCCTAGCGTGCCTTTTCCATCTAGTCTGCCCTTATGCCGCGATTCAGGAACACCAATCGGCTTAAGGTCAGGAATAAAGTCAATACAAAACTCAAAGACCTCCTCATTTTGACGGCCCTTGGAGATGCTTCCTTCTGGCCTAGCACGGTTATGAACATATTTCTTTAAGACTCTCATGAACCTCTCAAAGGGGAACATATTGTGTAGAAATACAGGACCCAAAACGTTAATCTCTTCGCATAGGTGAACTAGGACGTGCGTCATGATGTTGAAGAAGGATGGTGGGAACACCAACTCGAAACTGACAAGATATTGCACCAAATCATTCTCTAACCTTGGTATGATTTCTGGATCGATTACCTTCTGAGAGATTGCATTGAGAAATGCACATAGCTTCACAATGGCTAATCGAATGTTTTCCGGTAGAAGCCCCCTTAATGCAACCGAAAGTAGTTGCGTCATAATCACATGGCAGTCATGAGACTTTAGGTTCTGGAATTTTTTCTCTGCCATGTTTATTATTCTCTTTATATTCGATGAGAAGCCAGACGGTACCTTAATACTGAGCAGGCATTCAAAGAAGATTTCCTTCTCTTCTTTGGTAAGAGCATAGCTTGCATGACCTTGATGTATGCCGTCTTTTCCGTGCATACGTTGTTGGTCCTCTCGTGCCTCAGGTGTATCTTTTGTCTTCCCATACACGCCCAAGAAGCCAAGCAGGGTCACACAAAGATTCTTCGTCACGTGCATCACATCGATTGCGGAGCGGACCTCTAGGTCTTTCCAATAGGGCAGGTCCCAAAATATAGATTTCTTCTTCCACATGGGTGCGCGTCCGTCAGCGTCATTCGGAACAGGTTGTCCACCAGGACCCTTTCCAAAGACCACCTTCAAATCCTTGACCATATCATGTACATCAGCACCAGTACGGTGGCGAGGCTTCGTCCGGTGATCCGCCTCACCTTTGAAATGCTTGCCTTTCTTTCTTACGGGATGCCTGCTCGGAAGAAATTGACGATGCCCCAGGTACACATTCTTCTTACAATTAGCCAAATATATACTGTCGGTATCGTCCAAACAGTGCGTGCATGCGCGGTATCCCTTGTTTGTCTGTCCTGAAAGGTTACTAAGAGCAGGCCAATCATTGATGGTCACGAACAGCAACGTCTTTAGGTCAAATTCTTCCCCCATGTGCTCATCCCACGCACGTACACCTGTTCCATTCCATAGTTGTAAGAGTTCTTCAACTAATGGCCTTAGGTACACATCAATGTCGTTGCCGGGTTGCTTAGGGCCTTGGATGAGCACTGGCATCATAATGAACTTCCGCTTCATGCACAACCAAGGAGGAAGGTTATACAAACATAGAGTCACAGGCCAGGTGCTATGGTTGCTGCTCTGCTCCCCAAAAGGATTAATGCCATCTGCGCTTAGACCAAACCATACGCTCCTTGCGTCATCTGCAAACTCCTTCCCGTACTTTCTTTCGATTTTTCTCCACTGCGACCCGTCAGCGGGTACTCTCAACTTTTCGTCTTTCTTACGGTCTTCTCTATGCCATCGCATCGCCTTGGCATGCTCTTTGTTTTGGAACAAACGTTTCAACCGTGGTATTATAGGAGCATACCACATCACCTTGGCAGGAATCTTCTTCCTGGGGCGCTCGCCCTCGACATCACCAGGGTCATCGCGGCTGATCTTATAGCGCAATGCACCACATACCGGGCAAGCGTTCAAATCCTCGTACTCACCGCGGTAGAGGATGCAATCATTAGGGCATGCATGTATCTTCTGCACCTCTAACCCTAGAGGGCAGACAGCCTTCTTTGCTTCGTACGTACTCTCGGGCAATTCGTTGTCCTTTGGAAGCATATCCTTTATCATTACCAGCAACTTCCCAAATCCCTTGTCAGATACACCATTCTCTGCCTTCCATTGCAGCAATTCCAGTCTGGTGCCCAGCTTTTTCTTGTCACCTACGCAATTCGGGTACAACAATTTTTTGTGATCCTCTAACATGCGCCGCAACTTCTTCTTCTCCAAATCACTTGCGCAGTTTCTCTTTGCATCGGCAATGGCCCGACCTAGATCATCAACGAGCTCATCTGATGCCTCTTCTTCAGCTTCTTCCCGCATTGCCGGCTCAGCTTCTTCCCGCATTACCCGCTCAGCTTCTTCCCCCATTGTTGTATCATCGTATTCAGGGAACCCATGGCCAGGATAGCTGTCGTCGTCCTCTTCTTCTTCATTGTCTTCCATCATAACCCCTCTTTGTCCGTGCTTGGTCCAAACATTATAGTGGGGCATGAAACCGGACTTAAACAGGTGGACGTGAATGGTTCTTGACGTAGAGTAATTATGACCATTCTTACAGCAAGCATATGGACAAGGCATAAAACCATCCGCCCGCTTGTTTGCCTCAGCCGCAAGCAGAAAAGTATGCACGCCCTCAACGAACTGGGGAGAGCATCGGTCATCGTACATCCATTGCCGGCTCATCTTCATTACACAACACCGAATAGACCAAATTAATACAAGTTCATACATAAAGTTCATACAACACTTAAATGCAACAAACAAATAACTCTCTAGCTAAAGCATTTAAATGCAACAACAAATACGATCAAGATCGCAACTAAGGTAACAATGGATCCAACAGCATAATGATACCAAGCCTCACTATCGATGGCATATTTTCTAATCTTTCTAATCTTCAAGCGCATTTTCTCCATCTTGATCTTGTGATCATCGACGACATCGGCAACATGCAACTCCAATTCCATCTTCTCCCCCTCAATTCTTTTCAATTTTTCTTTCAAGTACTCGTTTTCTCTTTCAACTAAATTTAACCTCTCGACAATAGGGTCGGTTGGAATTTCCGGTTCACATACCTCCTAGAAAAAATTTCTATGTCAACTTGATGGGCATAATTTGTCATAAACACAAAATGCAACTAGTTTTAAAAGAGAATATATATACCACATCCGAATCATAACAAGGACGAGGGCCGACGGGGACGGATATCAAAACCATGGCACTATATGTATAACAAACAACGTACGGGGTAAGATAATTATACGAGTAACTATATATCCAAATCACACAAACATCAATTTTTATATAAAATTTCATGAACAAGAGGCTCACCACAAGGTGGTGCCGGCGACGGGACGGTGCGGGCGATCGACGGTGGTTACGACGGAGATTTAGAAGGCACTAAGTAAACCACACCTACATATGCAAACTAAGTGTTATTTTTGACCTCAAATTGCATATAAATCAAATACTAGCATATATATATATATATATATCCTCCCAAATTACTAAACTCACAAATTAATCACTATATAAAGCATTGCAAGAGCTAATCTAGCAATGAGAGATGAAAGGACAAAGTTGCTAACCTTTGTGATCATTTGAATGGATGGGGGCCTTCAAATCTTGACAAATTTTGGGCAAAATGTGTGATGAGCTCGAGAGGAAGAGGGGAAGAACAGAGAGGAGAGGGGAAAGGGGAAGAACAGAGCGAGCTCGGGTGGACGAAGGGTTTATGTAGGACGACCTTTAGTACCGGTTCGTGCCAAGAACCGGTACTAAAGGGGCTGGAGGGGCCCCAGTCTAACAACATCCTGCCACCACTCTCATTAGTACCGGTTCGTGGCACGAACCAGTGCTAAAGGTTCGCCACGAACCGGTACTAATGAAAGCGGCCCGGCTAGCCGTTGGAACCGGCACTAATGTATACATTAGTGCCGGCTCAAATACAAACCGGCACTAATGTGCTTCACGTTTGACCCTTTTTCTACTAGTGACTTGTGTACCTAGAATCATTGATAGGAGCAATTGGTAGCCCCCAAGGGCCGGATCATTATGGTGTGATGAGTTGGGTCTTCAATAAGGCCAATAAAAATGACTTTGCATTAGGCCCCAAGTGTCATGGTGCATGCTTGCAGCGACATGAGACTTGCATATTTGATATAATCTCAACTTGAATAATGTAGCCCCCAAGTGCCGGGTCGTAAGCCTGCAGCGACTCGGGACTATTCCTTTGTAGAATAAAACATATCCATTGATAAATAATAACCATCGCGCTGAAGCGACTTTGAAAACCATAATCATAATACTGGTTATTGATAACCATAATAATAATAAAAATCCAGCCATGTTTGGCTATTTGAAGATTTGAATAATATAATCTGGTTTAAAAACCTCAATCATTCAATATCATCATGAAAATCCAGCCAATTTTGGCTATGAAAGATATGAATACCTTACCAGTTGATAAGTAAATCCGGAGTTTAAATACTCGGCGGCTCTTGGCCGATGGCGACTTAATGCGCATTCATTGTAAGCCGGAATTTTTATAACCCGGCGGCTGATAGCCTTTGAGAAAATCCAAAATGGATAACCCTTTTGAAGCATCAATTTTGATGATGAGCTTGAATTTATATGTCATAATTCTACAAATCCTGCACAAAGTGTAAATAACATATGCCCTGGCGATTTAACGTCGAAAGCCAGGGTGGGTAGCCACCCGAATGCATTCTTATCCTGCACACAAGTAGATCACAAGAATCCTTGGCGGTTTACCGCAGGGCAGGTCATAATGCCCATATAGATAGCCAGGGTTTATAACCAAAGCTGTAATTGAAGATAATCAAATATGACATAGATGATACTTGTGACATTGAACCACCTCGTTGGTTTAACCAATTCTTGTAGTGAGGGTGGTAACCCCAATCTTGAGTATTGAGAACTCCTTCCTTAATTTGCCGGATTATGATAATAAACCGTACCGGGATATAATAAACACCGGATTTTCCTTATAACACTAGCGACTTGTTAGTCAAAACCAGACCGGGTTAATGAACGCCGGATTATAACTGGTCATGTACTGACAACTTGTAGTTGAAAGCCAAGCCGGGTCAAGGACGCCGGTTTATCAGAAGATATTATGAAGCTCAACAAAGGCGATAAAACATGGCAAATAGAACTCAAAAAGAACATGCGAGGCCTTTTACGAGCTGCCAGGCTCCAAATCGAGGCTTTTCATGGGCTGTCAGGCCATTGAATTAACCATTTCACAAAGCCTCTTAAGATGGACCTCAATCTTTAACCAATCACGTTTTAACTTTGACAAGTTCAGGGTCTATGAGATTGACTGTCAAACATTCACGGGTCGTACCAGGTTTACCTGGGCGGAGTGACTTACTTAAAGAAGGCAGGTTAATCCGGGGTTTTAGGTGCGTACACCTGGCTTCCAAACCTGGCTTGATAGCCTATTACATGGGTGACTCTTAGTTCTTTGCGAAGCAAAGAGCCCCCAAGTAACTTCCCTGGTGGCCTTACGCCGATCAAGAGGTGTGACTATGGTCAAGTGATATTATGAGTTATGCTCAAGGGATACCCATTTTTGAGTTGTGCTGTGCAACAGACTCTCTTTGGCCCGTTATGATAATATGGGCTTGATAGCCGGATTACCGAAGTAACCAGAGCTGTGCTCTTATGACAATATTGGCTTGATAGCCAGATCAATATGTAATCAGAACTCCGCTTTATAAATAGAAGCCCCCATGTGATCAATAATATGATAAGCCAATAAGGCAGGATAACCCATGTTTGAACCGCGCGTCATGGCAACAGGTCCTCTTCGGCAACCTTTAACTTTTTGCAAGAGATAAATTCTTCTTGAACCGGGATTTTGAACCGGATATTGAGAGCGTCAGAGCTTTGTGGGAGACATATTTCCCTTGAACTGGATTGTAAACCGGAATTCTTCCTTATGACTCGGAATTTCTTCATTGAGCCGGGATTTTGTAACTGTCATATACATTCTAAGCCGGAAATTTGACGGCCTTTAAATTTTCATTAATATAACAGTAGCCTCCGGAACCGGGTTATCTTTCCCTTCAATGACCCGGAGTTCTTGAGTCATGTCATTGTAGCCCCCGAGTCTTAAGACGACTCGAGGAGTTGTCTTGAGATTCTCCATACTTGACCGTAGCATAAGAGGTATATCCTTGGTGTTTGATAACGCGATGTTAATCCACTTTTGCAATGAAGAATTTTTCTGCACAAGAGATCACAGGCGAGATTAATTGTTCTCAAATGACTTAATATGTACTTAAAAGGTAGATAAGACAGATTGCACCTGGAATTTTCCTCAGGCGTCTCAACCAGTAAAAATTTACTGTAAGAAAAACCGGCCGTGGCATTATAAGCCGGCGCGGAAAGGCGAGTCGGCCGCGGCGTTGTAAACCGGTGCGGACGGGTGAGTCAACTGTAGGCACGGTAAGCCGCGTGGACGGCGAGTCAATCGCGGCGTCGTAATCCGCACGGACGGGTGAGTTGATGTAGACCGGGCCACAAAGGCGGCAACTCGTACATATATTCATCGAGTATCATGGCATGGTCAGATACTAGCGCATGATAATGATGGCGCGAACTATACATCCATGACACAATCATCGCTCTTGCAGTGAACCATTATCCTGCATAAACAATATTACAGACCAAGGCAAAGATATACCATTCTTTGACAAAAACAATATGTATTAATAAAATAGACTTAGATGGATATCATTTTTTTTTTATGATCGATGATCCATATACATCATCCGTGGATAACCTGGCGATGCTCAGGTACCAGGCAAATGTCAACTTGCCCGCTTGATGACCCACTGCTTCTTCCCATTAGCTCCACTTATCTGATGCCACAAAATTCAGAATGTGCCTCGATATATGCAGACTTGATAGCTCTTTATGCTGTCTCTACTTCAGCTTTCCCTTCTCCTGCCTGTATGCCGTTGACAATGTCTGAAATACTTGTCTCGTCATGAGAAAACTCCGAGGAAACGGCCACCAGCAAGACTGATATTTTGGACATGCCTATTAAGCGGTGTTTTCCGCTAAATGATCTTCAAAAAATTGAGGTTCAAAATATATATTGTGTACGTGGGCCTGCCGAGTGCGCCCATTGTTCAACCCAGCTACAATCAGGGTCAATTCAGTCAGTTCCATTAGGTGTTGGTAAGGCAAACTTGATAACCTGCGAAAGTGCTCTGTCATCCTCATGAACACAGCCGTTCCACGACTCTTCCGAAAGAACCATCAACATTATTCAGCATTCCCGGCAGCGAGGCGGTAAGCCGGCAAGGCGAGCCACGGTGATGGCGGGTCAACAAGACGGCAGCTCGCGGCAGCGTGTTGGCTCAGAGCGGAGGTGAAGCCGCTCGCCCCTAGCGGCTCAGCGCAACCACGACAAACAGAAAGTGAGTCCTCGACGGGGAGAACTGGAGAAGGCGGACGCCGGTGGCAGCTCGGGGCGGAGGCGGAATGAGGCCGAAGCAATGGAGGCCGGGGCGGCTTGAGCGCGACGTGGACGGCGTCTCAGCAGAGATGCAGCATGGTGGGTGGAAGCGGCTTGGTGGTGGAAACGGGCGAACCATGGCGACTCGGGGCGGCTCTGGGCCAGCGACAGTGGAGTAAGGTGGACGGGCGGCTCGACAGCTGCTCGCTGGCGGCGACTCACTGGCAGGGCCGCAGCAGCTCAAGGACGACACGCGGCAAAGCAACAAGGACGGAGGCTCGGTGGTAGAGGTGAGCTTCACGGCAGCTCGCAGGCGGCTTACCGCGGCGAGTCAGAGCAACCATGGTGACTCAGTGGGCGGCTTGGGAAACAGGACCATGCAGGCGGCCCACATCCGAGCCAGCGAGCGGCCGGGTCAGGACTCAGGAGACGGGTACGCAGGCGCAGATCGTGGAGGATTCCAGGTTGTGGCCAGCTCCGTTTCTGGGTCGTTGTCAAGGAGGCGAGGCGAATCCATCCCCGCATCTTCCGAGTCAGACAGGGCTCGCAGGCGGAGGCAAGACCGGTTTTGAGACGAGCGGCGGCCACCGGTGGCGGTGAAGTAGCGAAACGCAAGGGCGGCTCGGTCAAGCGGAGGTGAAGGCGATTCGTAGGAAACCGATGGCTCGACGGTCAGGGACGGCAGCGACGGGTCAAAACGGTGGCGGAGATGGCTCAGGGCCGTGGTGACATGGCAGCGGGGGCTTGACGGCGGCCGGTGGTGTGGACACGAGCCAGGGCGGCCTAAAGGCACCGCCGTGGCCACAGCGGCCGAGGAGTCCTGGCCGTATCCTTTTCTTGGTCGTGGTCCACTTCTAGATCGTGGCCATCTTTTTTTATTCGACTTGCTAGCAGCACACGGTGGCTAGGCGTCACGTCTTAGATTCCTTATTCCTTCCAAATTGGTTTCGCTGCGGATCCGATCAAACTTTTTTTTGAGTAAGGATCGGATCAAACTTGCAGCAGCCGGTCTATTTTTGCTTGGTTTTTGACCGGAAGTAACCGACGACTTCTAGCTTTCTTTGGTAGATACATGCGCGAAGAATCACACGCATCCAGAATCTACCACGGTTGCATTGGTTTGTGTATCGCCGTGACGAGTTTAGAACTGATGTAAATCCTTCGGCTCTTCTTCCTTTGAAAATTGTGAACTTCTCGATCTCTAGGAGAGATCCCTTCAAGAACTCAACACCAACGTGCGTAGGCCCCACGGTGAGCGTCAATTGTCATGGATTTGTCACGGCAGATGTCCTAATGTGAGGACTTAGTCGTGAGGCCAACGCATCTATGTGATAGCTTGAGAGGGGTTGAACGAGATCGAGAGACGCAACACAAGACAGGGATCTAGACAGCTTCGGGCTCCGGGAAACATCATCCGGTAACAACCCTACATGCTGTTAGTGGCTAGATCTCATTATGTTCATGAGAGAGCCGCCGCATAAGTCGGCTCCCCCTTTGTGTCTAGCCCTAGATATTATTGCTTGTTGCTTGTCCCTCTTCGGGGAGCCCTGCCCCTCCTTATATAAGTTGAAGGGGCGGGTTACATGTGGAGTCCTATTAGAATTAAGTCTAGTCTATTACAAGTGGAATCCTAGTCTGCCCCCTTAAGGGAAAAATCCTTATGCCTTTCCTCTTAAACCGGCCCACCATAACATAAACCGGCCTTCCGGGCCTTGGCCTTGTCATCCGTCTGTCCCGCCCGCCGGGTTACCAGTGAATCATAAGTTTCAGTTAGGTTGTTTGTAAACCGTTTGGCTAGTGCGGGTCGCCGGTGAATTGCCAAGTCCGGCCGGGTTATACTTCCGGTCGGGTTACTCCGCGGGGTATATCTCCGACACAATTCAAGTTAAAAGCAATACAAGCTAGAAATCATACGCAACATGCAACCACATATAATAGTGTCAAGTTAGAGCAAGCACATGTGATGGTGGAGTAGGGGAGATGTGCTCATCATCTACACAGCTACGTTAACTGTCCAGCCTTGTGTTGTCTTGCGAATCTTGTTGTGAAGATGGCGGAGTAGAATCTGTAGAGACCCCCTGTTTGAGTTGCTCCGAAGGACCACCATCATCCACTGCCGGATTAATTTCCTTCAGCTGTAATGATTTTGCATTGTGAAGTCAAACCGATAAGAAAAAGGAATAAAATTCGCTCTTCAGAACTCATTCATGCATGATACTGACGAACACTACTCAGATGAAAGGCAAACACATGATGCGAGGATGAAATATGTATGAAAAACAGGATGGTGTGACATATTCACACCTATGATGTGGTAACTAAGCAGAAGGCATTTTAACAAATTAGAAGCACTGCAAGCTAGACACCATATGAAAGATGCAACCAATATCACTCTGCCAAGTTCAAACTGTATGGCGTTTCAACAAATTAGGAGCAGTACATGCTAGAAATCATATGCAAGACACAACCAATATCACAGTGGCGACTTAAAGGTGCCTTATCATAAGTGACTGATGCGGGATATGCAAGAATAGTAGTCTGATATAGAAACAGGAACACATGTCATATTCACAAGCATTGTGTGTAAAGTAAGCAGATGCAATTCAACAAAGTTAGAAGCAATACAAGCTATACGTCATACGCAACATGCAATCACATTTAATAGTGCCAAGTTACAGCAAGCACCTATGATGGTGGAGTAGGGGAGATGTTCTCATCATCTACACAACTACGTTGACTGTCTAGCCTTGTGTTGTCTTGCGAATCTTGTTGGGAGGATGGCGGAGTAGAATCTGTAGAGAACCTCTGTTTCAGTTGCTCGGAAGGACCACCATCATCCAATGCCTTGCCAATTTCCTTCAGCTTTATTGATTTTGCATTGTGAGGTCATACCAACAAGAAAAAGGAATATCATTCACTCTTCAGAACTCATTCAGGCATGATACTGACGAACACAACTGTGATGAAAGGCAAAGTCATGAGATGAGGATGGAATATGTACGAAAAAATGGACGGCTTGACATATTCACACCTATGATGTGGTAACTAAGCAGAAGGCACTTCAACAAATTAGAAACACTGCAAGACACCATATGGAAGGTGCAATCAATATCACTCTGCCAAGTTAAAACTGTCTCGTCATAGGTGGCGTTCATCAAACTAGAAGCAATACATGCTAGAAATCATATTCAAGACGCAAACCAATATCACACTGCCAACTTAAAGGTGTCCCATCATAAGTGACTGATGCAGGATACACAAGAAGAGTAGTTTCATGTAAGAACATGGTGTGATAGACAGATATAGTATGTACCAAAAACAGGAAAGCGTGTCATATTCACATGTATCATGTGTAAGCTAAGCAGATGCAGTTTACACTAATTTGGAGCAATACAAGCTAGACACCATATGCAACATGCAACCAAATATCACACTGCCAAGTTAGAGTAAGCACCTTGGATGGTGGAGTAGGGGAGCAGAGACTTGGACCTTGTAATGCACTATCAGTACAAGGAGAATCGGTACAGATGCTCCGTTTACGTTGCTGCAGAGGACCACCATCATCGCCTTCCTTACTCTTTTCCTTCCTCTTTCTTAATTTTGCCTTGTCAAGTCAAACCCACAAGAAAAAAGAATAAAATTTGCTCTTCAGAACTCATTGATGCATGATACTGACGAACACTACTTTCATGTAAGGCAGCCGCATGATAGGAGGATGGAATATATATGAAAAACAGGACGGCGTGACATATTGACACGTATGATGTATAAAGTGTAAACTAAGCACAAGGTGCTTGAACTTGTTAGAATCGATGTAAGCTAGAAACCATATGAAAGATGAAACCAATATCACTCTGCCAAATTAAAAGGGTTCCCTAACAAATGTATTTGACCAAATTAGAAGCAATACATGGCAATAGGCTAGAAATAATATGCAATATGCAACGACTAAAGGTGACTCATCGTAAGTGATTGATGCAGGATACAGAAGAGAGGTAGTTTCATGTAAGAACAAGGTTAACACATAGATGTAGTGTGTACCAAAAATAGGAAGGCATGTCATATTCACAGGTATAGTGTGTAAACTAAACAGATGCAATTTACCCTAATTAGAAGCATTACAAGCTAGACACCGTATGCAACATGCAACCACATATCACACTGCGAAGTTAGAGCAAGCACCTATGATGGTGGTGTAGGGGAAGTGCCACTACTAGGAAAAGGCCTACTAGTGGCGCACCAGTTTTGCCTACTAATGGCACACTACTGGTGCGCCACTAGTATTTTTTACTAATGGCGCACCACGCCGTGCGCCATTAGTATAGACCACCATGCGCCATTAGTATGCCTCCCAGGGGGCCATATTTACCCACGTGCTTTGGCATACTAATGGTGCACTGTGGGATGATGCGCCATTAGTATCCTTTGGCATACTAATGGCACACTATGTAGTGATGCGCCATTAGTATCCTTTGGCATACTAATGGCGCACTTTGAGGTGATGCATCATTAGTATGAATATTAGGTTTTTTTAATTTTCTGATTTTTGCACAGGTTACAAAATATATTATTGGACAGAATATAGACAGCAGCACACGGCAACAGCAGATTCATCGAATACAATAGAAGATTAGTCTCCGAATACAATTCATCATATTAGTCTCTGAATTCAAAAGACCGAACAAAGATAAAACATTACAAGTCTCGAGACCGCGAGTAGCGAGTTTGTCTTTACATTACAAGTCGATATCGATCATCTAAACTACCATCACATAGAAGAGAGCTGCGGTCATCACGATGAGCATCATCGCGATGAAACTGGTCTTCATCCGGTTCCTCCAACGCTCCCTCCTCTCTCCCGCTAGATAGCAGGCGTATCTAGATTCCGCCTCTGCCCTAGTGGTGTACCCTTTGTAACTGTTACTGCTGAAAGGGTGAACCTGTCTCCGACACTCCTCCCAGTCGTCGTAGACTCCGGGAACCTTACCCTTGTACACGACATACGACGGCATCTCTATGCACAAGACAAACAACAGACAATACATAAGCAATATATAAGTATGCAACAAAAGGATCGGAAGAGAAAAGCAAGACATTAATAGCACGATTCATGGTCCTACTAATAAATAGCATCGATTACATCTAAGTTGAACGACTGTCCAAACCAAAGAGACATACAATTCATTGAAGTTTAATTACAACATGAGCCAATCAATGTTTCAGAACTACACATAGCATCACTACTTTCGACTCGACTCATGGGACCGAAGCATGGATGAAGCCGCCGTCTGTCGTGATGGTCATGAAATCGCGGGCGTTGTCAGCCTGCATTTGTAGCATTGTGTCTATCTCACTGTTGGACGGTTGATATCTGAGGTAGAACTGCCCCGAGGTATGAAGGACATCTTGATGGATGATTTCCGCTAACTCTGACTGGATGCGAAAGAATTCTTGTCTGATGTCCGCGTCCTGGATTGCCGACAAGCTCGCGGCCCAATCTTTGAGATTATCTGGTAGCAGAAGGTGATGATGGTCCCGTACGATCGCCCGCATGTGATGGAGGGCGTAGTAGGCATCCTTCTGACCGCCAGGCGGCTGCTTGACGCAGCAAAACTTAGTATTGTGGGCGAACACGTGCCTGCCGTACCTACGAACTGGCCTGGTGAAGGTGCCTCCAGATTTGGCGTAGCCGGGGAGAACATCATGAAGAACTTTCTTGATATTTGTGTAGTCTATCTTGGAGTCACGGTTCGGGTCAAAATACGTGGCCATGGAATATTTCGGGCTTAAGAGGATGAGTGTGCAATGTGTGTCACTGCACAGAACACGGAATGTTAGAAAAAAGAAAGAACGATCAAAATCTAAGAAATCATTTGTTTCGAGGCGGTTAAGGGATGACTTACTCGGGAAAGTAAGACACGAGGAAGTTATCCTTATCTGGGTTTGCCAGAATGACGCCTTCGAGGTGTGAACTCGCGACTTGGCGGTCCCCAGCGCTGCCCAAGAGCTTGGCACGCATGTAGAAGGGGTCGACTATCACGATGTCCGGGGTCTTGTCTCCAATGATCCGCATCTCCATACTAAGCAAAAAATTCGAACGAAGGTGTAGTGCAGCGGATGAAGGTTAAACATAGCAAAGATGTCATCAAACCGCAGGACGATCGTACCCCCGATGGCGCCATCCACAAAGCCCTTGCCCTCTGGCACCTTGGCCACGAAAATCGGGTATGCCACATGATTCTCTCTAAGACGCCGCTTCTCCAAAGAAAGAACACTGTCATGCAGACTCCGCATAGCACTAGTTGCAGCATTGAGCATATTTGTTGGTAGCATCGCCCTACCCGCCACATGCACCCTCCTCGACATATCCTTAGGTGAAGGTGGCCCGTCCTGAGCACGGATCGTACTCGGTGCCGGCTGGCTCACACCGGCGCCCTTTTTAGCCTTTCGTTTCCGTCCCTTCTTCTTGATCTCCTGTAATGGGACCGAGTTCTGCTCACAGACAGCCTTCTTGAGCGTGTTGGGGCTGATAATATTTCGCACCTCAGCTATCTGAGGCTCGGTGAAGGCGGCAGCTGGAGGCGTCTCCTGAGAACTGAACGCCAGACGACGCCTGTTGCAATTGGGTTTCTCCTCCATACCAGCTAGATCGCGGTCGTCTTGGTTGGATTCTCGAGAAGGAGGCCCGCAGAACTCGTCACCGTACCCATGTTCGGCAAAGTAGTTATCGATGTTGGTAAATGTACCGTCGTCGTTGTCGTCGTCGTCCGGATCCTGTGCCATAGGGATGTCCGACATGTCCGGTAGCGTTGCGGCGTTCTTGCCATGGCTTGGCGCCGGCACGACTGGTGGTCTTGTTTGTGGGGTGGTGTCCCCCGCCCCCAAACGAATCTGGCTCTTTGGCCAAAGCAGGGGCCAGCTTACGCAGGCGCTGAGGGTCATCTCATCTTCTTCGTCGGCCCCAGCGGGTCGAATTGGAGGTAACAACTCGTCGCAGCCTGGCAGCACCCGAGCCACTTCAACCCTATACACTGTGGGTGGCATCGGATTACCATGGAACACGGGGTTGCCCGGTTGAACGATTCTGCCCTTGGCGACATCGACCAACTCGCCGCCCATGAAGTGCGGGAGAGTGCAAGGAACATTGGCGGCGCCCTGCGAAAACATGTAGGGCGTCAGGGATGCCCAGTCAAAGGCAAGGAGATGAAGTCATCGGCCGAGAGGCTTAGTTACCGTGATGCCGTCGAGCTCGGCTAATGTCGAGGCATCGCCAACGGTGGGCGTGCAACTGACAGAGGGGGCGCTTGCTGGCGAGGTGCCGGCCGGCGTACACCCGGGTGCATTAAGCTCCAATGCCCATGCCGGCGCCGGAGACACGAATACCGCCTCCGCCGGAGACACCAATGGTGCCGCCTGCGCGTTGTGCGAGTTGCTGGCCGTGAAGCTGGGAACCGGGGGAGGCCCCTGTTGGCTGCCCGCAATCCACGTCGTCAGCCGATGAATCAACGTAGGCACCATGGCATTGAGCGTCGTTCCTAGTTGTTGTTGCACTTGCTCTTGGACAATCTCCGGAATCCGCGCCACTTGTGCCTTGAGTGCTTCAACCTCGCGCGACTGGCTTTCCGAGCTGGTCTTTTTCTCCTTTCGCCCACCAGCGGTATAGTATGATGACCATTTTGTGGACAAGCCTTTGTCGGCCACACGACCAGCTGACGTCGGCTTACTGAGCTTATCCTTATTTTGCATTACGTTCAACGCCCTATTTAAAGGGGTGTCAAAAGGGGAGCTCTGAGACGACCCCGCACTACTGCTTTCATTGTCCTACGGAAGGAACGTGAACCATTTAGAAATATTGGGGATTAATTAGAATGCAACCATATGGAGCTAATTACGCGGGGGATGTATTCCTTACCAGAACAAGCTCAAGCGCCCTGGTCTTCGGATCTGTGGTAAGATCCTTTGTTACCGGGTCCTCCTTGTACCGGGCCCTGAGAAAGTTCCTGGTCTGCTTGTCATGGTGTTTCTTGAAGCGGGGCGGTAGGCCTTGCTCGGCACGCTCCGCGTCCTCCTTGTCCCATATAGGCTCCGCCACTCTATAACCACCGGGACCGAGTTGGTGAACCCCTAAGTTCAACTTTCGCATTTCTTTCCCCCACTGACTTGATTCGGAGGCTGCGCTGCTCTCGCACTTGATCTTGAACTCCTTGTAGTCATCTTCGCTCATCAAAGGATATTTCACCTTGATCTTCTCATAACTATCACCTTTATCAATCATTTCCTTCACTGTGCTTTTCCAAGTAGACAGGGCCGTGCTCATCCTCGTGAGGGCGGCACCGTTCACTTTATTCCTTGAGAGGTGTGTGTTTGCAAACTCAGCGGGGAACTTGTATCGTTCGTGCAGCTTCGTGAAGAGGAGGTTGCGCAAATTCCCTCGGTCCTTATGCCTTAGGTTCTCGGTGTTGATCGAGACAGTGCTCCGGAGAATGCACCCAAGCTGAACCGAGTACCCCTTGACTACGTGTTTGGGCGCCTCGGATGCCCGTCGGAGTTCACTTCAGTAAATTCCTCCCTGACGGTGCCGAGCATGCTCGGGCGCCGGTCCTTCCGTTGCCTCTTCGGTTGGCTGCCATCTGTGCGTGCGCCGCCATCATCAGTGGTGGCATCCGCGGCGCCATCATCAGTGGTGTCATCCCCGACGCCACTAGGGGTTGTGTAGTCAGGATCGGTGTCTTCCGTGGCATCCTCATAGCGGTGAGGTTCTTCCTGCAACTCCTGGGACAGCTCCCAGAATTGCTTGCCGCCCGAACCGCCGTCCTCATTGTTGTGGGCCATGTTTCACTCTAAATAGGAAAAAAGTTTGGTCAAAAAGTTGGTTATTGTCAAGGAACAAGATCATGGTCTCATCATTTAGGGTTTTTCGACACCGAGGCATCCTAAAAGCTAAGCTTTTATCATTTAGGGTTTGTCGACGCCGAGGCACCCTAAAAGCCTAAGCGTACATCATTTAGGTTCTCATCGACACCGAGGCACCCTATAGAAGCCAAGTTAAGTTTTCATCATTTAGGGTTTATTGATGCCGAGGCACCCTAGGTTGGGCCTAATCACTTGGCACTAATCACTTGGCTCTATTGCCACCTATGTTGGGTTTATCATCTAGGGTTTATCGATGCTAAGGAGAATTCTAAGTTGGGCCTAATCACTTGGCTCTATTGCCACCTATGGTTTAATGTAGCAAGAATGGCGGGGCAGTTGATCCTACTTAACTAAGTACTAAGATACCCCGGCCCATGCATTAGTCGCAAGTACCCCATATGTCCTATTTTTAGCAAAGTCATGCTAAAACTCACGGAAAATTTCAGCATGACCTTTGCTGAAAATAGGACATATGGAGTACCCGGATTTGCCGGAACGGAAGTTAATCGACATTCCGGCAAACTCAAGGGCCTCTCGGGGTACCTGCAAATTCATCACGACACAATGGTCGAAGACAAAAACCCAGCAACTTTACAAGTCTTTCACAGATTTGTTTGCAAGTTCTGATATGTAATAAAGATGAGCCTCAAAGATGAGCCTCCAATGCTGATTTGTTTGCCTCAAGACAAGATGAACCTCCAATGCAACAAGTAATAAAATGTTTGCAAGTTCTGATATGTTTGCAAGATGAACCTCCAATGCAACAGTCTTAGACATTAGGACACTACAATGATCTACAACCTTATGTAAAGTGCCAACTCCACAGATTTCTTTTTCACAGCTTTTATATTATTTCTAGAAGCAACACAACAGGGTTAAACACCAGAATCTTGAGTCTAATTAAACCCTAAAATAAACATTTCTCTTTCCCCTCCCCCCTCCTATCCCTCTGTCTCTCTTTCCCAGCTCCAACCCCAAACACAAATTAAGTTAGCCATGGTTTAAACACCAGCTCATTCATTCTCACCTCTGGTCCAGGTGCTCTTCTCCTCCTCCTGCCTCTATCCTCTCCCTCAGCCCAAGAACACCTGCACATTCACAGCAAAAAGCAATAGCTTGTTCAGACACTTCTTTTTTACTGTGTTTTTCCAGTTGTAGCCTGTAGTAGGCTTCAGCGGTAATTTAAAGCGGCGCATACAACTGTGCACAGGTAAACTACTAGTACTGCCGCTGCTGGCTCGCGAAATGGCAACAAAAAGGACTCAAAAGGAGTTCTTCACTTTCCCTCTTTTGGGGTACGGTACTCCAAAAGAAATGGACACATGGACTCGAGCCTTGTGCTAGGAAAAAACTTTGCTTCAAAAGCAAATAAGAGCAGGAGTGCAAGCATCTAATGCTTGCTGCTCTTCTTCTTGCCACTCGCAGCACTGCAACTTGCCTCCTGATCCTCCTAATGCACCATCACAAAATTAGGTTTGGGTTAACCCAATGGTTCCAGATTATTTAATGTGTGTGGCCCAATTGATCTAGGGTTTACTCAATGGAGAGTAGTACTAGTATAGAAGTAAACAAAACCACGAGAGCTTGCGCCTGAATCTACCGACACCCAACCATGGCTAACTTAATGAGCTCCAATTCCCATTATTATACACTACTAGCTAAGGAGAAGAGGAAGAGAGGCAGAGGGAGGAGGGTTACCTGACCACGATGAGGTGGTGGCCGGAGCGGAGACAACGGAGGGCGGAGACGACGAGCTTGCGGGAAGTGGGGATAGACGGCGGGGAGGTCGCGGGCCTCCTCTCCTGGTGGACATGGGGTGGCTCCGAGGCTCCAAGTCTCCGGCGGCTCCGAGGCTCCAAATCTCCGGCGGGTTTCTAGGGTTTTGAGGGAGGTGAGGGAGGCGGCGCTCGGGGGGGGGGAGGCGGGGCTCGGGGGGAGGCGGCGCTCGAGGGGGAGGAAGGGGAGAGGGAGGCGGCGGGGGCGCGTGGGCAGCTGCGGCGCAGTGGGTCAGGGCAGCGGCGGCGGCGGCGCGGTGGAGGGAGCGACGAGGGAGGGAGCGGCGCAGTGGAGGGAGAGGGACGAAGTGTCTGGCGAGAGGGAGGGACGAAGTGTATGGATGGGGGAAGATTACTAATGGCGCACCCCCTGGCGGTGCGCCTTTAGAATGTTTTTTCATAGCAATGGCGCACCAGCGGGACCGTGCGCCATAAGTATTCTTTTTTTTAGATAGCAATGGCGCACCAGCCAGCCGTGCGCCATAAGTATTCTTTTTTTAGACAGCAATGGCGCACCAGCCAGCCATGCGCCATAAGTAAGATTTTTTTATTATTATTTTGTTGCATCTAATAATTTTTTAGAAAATAAATATGAATATGAAATAGTAATAAATTTTTATAAAACAGTAATAATTTTTTAAAAAATATCATCAGATTTGTTATTTGAAAATATTTATGAATATAAAAAATATCATCAAATTTGTTATTTGAAAATATAATCAAATTTTTGTTTTTTGAAAATATAATCAAATTTGTTTTTTTGGATTTTTAGTTGCATTCATTTGTGACGATGGAGCGGGGGAGGGTGCGGGGGGTGCTCGGTGGCGAGGGGGATCTGGCAATGGGGATCTGGCGAGGGGGGATAGCGATCGAGATGGAGGGGGATCGAGATCGAGTGTCCTCATGAATATTAAATATATTTTTCATGAATTCAAAAAGTGCCCATGAAATTTAAAAATATTCATGATAGTTCAAAAAGTGCCCATGAAATACAATCGAGAAATGAAGACTACAATTTAAATACAATCGATCTTAGCTAGCTAGCTATCTGTTCACAATCTTCTTGCCCTTCTTTTTCGCAAATGGAGTTCTTCTGTGGAACGGACGTCCTTTAGGTAGGGTGGCCCTGCTTCTTCTTGTGGTGTATGTTGCTACTTCATCGTCATCGTCATGTTCGATCTTCGGGTCGCCGTACTTGTCGAAGTCTTGCTCATTGGCTACTCCATCCATTCCGATGATCTTCCTTTTGCCTCTCCTCACGACAACACGACAGGGCTTTAACGGGTCGGTAATGAAGAAGCATTGGTCCACTTGGGAAGCCAGTACCCATGGCTCATTTTTCGCGGTGACATTTGCGCCCGCGGTCTTGGATTTGGCTTCGGGTATAACCATGGTGGTGAAATACCTGTCTTCTTTTAGGACGCTCTTGGCCCATCTGACACGGAACATCGGGACCTTCTCTCCAGCATAGCTCAGCTCCCAGATCTCCTTGATCCTTCCGTAGTATCTGTCCTTGTCGTTACCGGTGTAGGATTCCATCGTTACCCTGGAGTTCTGATAACCATCGCTCTTCATGTCCTTGTCCTCGGTGCAGAATGTGTAGCCGTTGATATCATACGCCTCATAGGTCATCAGGTTGTGCTCGGCGCCCTATGACAAGGCGAATATGAGTTGTTCTTCCGCGGAAGAATCCTCATGTAAAGGGTACGACAAAGAGCTTCTGCTTGAACCAACGCGTGAAACATGAGTTGTGCTCTTTGATTATATCTCCGTCCGTCCTCTGTTGGCCTCGATCATTATACGTCTTCTCAATAAAGGTTTTGGGCTCTACCACCCAAGGATCGACCACGTCTATGTGTTGTAGTGCGACTAGGTTTGCTCTTTCAAAGTCGGCGAGTCAACCCTCGAAGTCGACATGCATTTCGCGGCGACCCTCACGGTAACCCCATCCAGCGAGCCTGCCGAGGTACCTGTTGATGGGCAGACCAACGGGGTTCTCGATGCCTAGATAATTCGTGCAGTAGGAGATGCACTCTTCGGTCAGAAAGCCCCTGGCTATACTTCCCTCTGGATGTGACATGTTGCGAACGTATCCTTTGATGACACCATTCATCCTTTCGAACGGCATCATGCTATGCAGGAACGTCGGCCCGAGTTGGATGATATCCTCCATGATATGGACCAGCAGATGCACCATAACGTCGAAGAATGCGGGCGGGAAGTACATCTCAAGCTTGCATAGTATCACCACGATCTCTTCCTGTAGCCTTCTGAGTTGCCTCACGCCAACCGACTTCTGAGAGATGACGTCGAAAAAGTTGCATAGGCCAAATAGCGTTTCACGGACGTGCGCGTCCATGATCCCACGGATTGCAACTGGAAGTATCTGCGTCATCAGCACGTGACATTCGTGAGAATTCATCCCGCTGAACTTCTGCTTCGTTGGATCTAGGTATCTGCTTATCTTCCCCGCGTAACCGTAAGGAAGTTTTACTCCTACGAGGCAGGTGAAAAACTGCTGGATCTCCTCCTGACTTAGAGTGAAGCACGCGGGAGGGTAGTCATTTATGGTCTTCTTGGCCTTTTTGCCTTTGCGACGACTTTCTGTGTCCTGCTTCGCCTCATCATCATCATCATTAGCGTGAAGCTCCTGCCTGATGCCCATTGATTTCAAGTCTGCCCTTGCTTTTGGCCCATTTTTGGTCCTCTCTGGCATGTTGAGCAGGGTACCAAGCAGACTCTCGCACACGTTCTTCGTGATATGCATGACATCAAGGCTGTGAGGCACACGGTGGATCTTTCAGTAGGCATGTCCCAGAAAATAGACCTCGTTTTCCATACCTTCAGCAGCGGCTCTGGCGCCTTTTGCTTCTTTCTCGGCTCTAGCGCCTTTTGCTTATTTCCCGGCAGTGGGCAATCTTTCCAATTTTTCAACAGCTCGTCTATTTCCTCGCCGCTCCTCGTACGCGGGCGTCATCGGGGTTCGGTTTCACCATCGAACAGATCCTTGCGTTTCCTCCACGGGCCATCGTCATGAAGCCACCTTTGCTGTCCCATGAACACGGTTTTCGAAGACCCGAGATCTCTATATAGCTGGCGATACGTTGTGTCATCCATGCACCTTACGCATCCAAAAAATTCGTGGACCACCTGCCCCGCGAGATATCCGTAACCGAGATAGTCCTGCACCGTCGTGAGCAGTGCGGCTCTCATAGGGAAATATTCTTTCTCTGCGGCGTCCCACGTATTGGTTGGCGTTTTCCACAGCGTGTCTAGCTCCTCTTTCAGCAGCCCTAGATATAGATTGATGTCGTTCCCTGGTTGTTTTGGCCCTTCAATTAGCATACTCATGTGAATGTACTTCCTCTTCATGCACAACCAGGGGGTAGGTCGTACATCCACACAAACACATGCCAGGTGCTATGTGTGCTTCTCTGGCTGCTAAACGGGTTGACTCCATCGGTGCTCGCGCCCAGCACGATGTTCCTTGGATCGTTCCCAAATTCTGGGTCTTCGAAGTTCAACGCTTGCCACTGGCTCGCATCCTTAGGGTGACTCGGCATCTTGTCTTTTTTATTTATCTCCGGATCATTTCCGTCATCTTCCCGCTTCTTCTCCTCCCTAGCCGCGTGCCAACGCAGGAGCTTCGCTACCTTAGGGTCCGCGAAATACCGCTGCAGACGAGGAGTGATCAGAAAGTACCACACCACTTTTCAAGGAGCTTTCTTCCTCTTCTTGTATCGAGTGACGCCGCGCACCGGACATATGGTAGACTCCGTGTGCCCGTCCCGATAAATGATGCAATTGTTCATGCACACATGGTATTTCACGTGCAGTAAATCCAGAGGACACACGATTTTCTTCGCCTCCTTGAAACTGGTAGGGCACTTGTTCCCCTTGGGAAGACGTTCGTGCCAGAATGACATGTTCTCGTCGAAGCATGCGTCGGTCATTTTGTGTTTTACCTTCATCTCCAGAGCCATGAGCGTTACTTTCAGGCGGGTAACCTCGGGCCTGCATCCTTCATACAATGGAGTAACCGCGTCTATCTCCAGTTGATCCAGCTTGGCTTTCTCTCGGGCGGCAGCTCTTGAATATGAGGGTCCAGCACGCAGCCTCCATCGTCGTCTGCTCCGGCATCTTCATCTTCATGATCATGCCCTTCGTCTTGCTCTTCCTCATCATCATGTCTGGCATCTTCTAGATGATGACTGTGTACAACATCACCGACGTGATCATGTCCTGGAGATTCTTCGTCTTCTCGCCTGCCCGAGCCGCGGTGGTTGTCTTGCTGCCTTCCTCATTTCTTGCCCGGCCCCCATGGACGACTTCATAGTCATCTTCATCACCTTGCCACTGATAGCCATCCATGAAACCCCGCAAGAGCAGGTGGTCCCGCACCTGCCCGGAATCTGGGTCCGCAATAAGGCTCTTCAGCTTGCATCTTCAACACGGACATCTTATCTCCGTCTCGTTCTTTTGAAGCATCTCGGCCTTCGTGGAGCTCAAAAACCTATTCACTATGCCTTCGGTCATCGTGCAGACCATGGTCGCCTGCGGGGTAGAGCAAAACGATATTTTAGAACCTAGAAAAAAATTTGGCATGACTTTCCCTAAAAATAGGACCAAAAAGAATGCATAGTGCCAAAATTCTCGCCGAAACAGAAATGAATCAACATTCCGGCAAAATATTGGCAACTATCGCATTTCAAATACCGGTACCTACAAACACAAACATATATGCAACACCACAGACATATGCAACACCACAAACATACATAGATCTAGCTAGGCCACAAAAAGTGCATGTGCACGTTGTTGGAGCGAGCTAGGGAGAAAAAAAGTAGATCTACAACATAAAGATAGCTTTCCCCTTACTTACCTATCAAAAAAGGTAATTTAACCACTTAATTTTGATGAATCTATGGTGCAAATGAGGTGAGGAGGAGGAGGCAGCCGACAAGCTTGGAGAAGGAGGTGGAGGGAATGAAGTGGGGAAAGTGAGTGTGTAGGTGTGGCTCTCCAAAATATCTAGCTGGTCCCAGGTTACTAATGGCGCACCACCCACACATGCGCCATTAGTAACCCAGTATACTAATGGCGCAACTGTTGGCCGTGCGCCATTAGTAGTTTTGCAAAAAAATAAAAAATAATATATATATATATATATACTAATGGCGCACTGTTGCGTAGTGCGCCATTACTAGTTTAAACTAGTAATGGCGCACTATGACACGGTGCGCCATTAGTAGTTTTGCAAAAAAAAATAAAAAATTACAGTAGTGGCGCACTGTGTGGCTGGTGCGCCATTACTAGTTAGAACTAGTAATGGCGCACTTTGCCTGGATGCGCCATTAGTATGTTTGGAAAAATGAAAAACAAAATTTGTTACTAGTGGCGCACCGTGTGTCTGGTGCGCCATTAGTGTCTTCCACACTGATGGCGCATCAGCACATGGTGCGCCATTAGTATATACTAGTGGCGCACCACTTGTCTGGTGCGCCATTAGTGTCAATTTCATCTGTAGCCCTTTTCCTAGTAGTGTGCGGTCTTCAGGTACAGAGCTACGTTCAATATCTTCATTTAGGCTTGCTGTTTCTTGAGAATCATGTGGAGAGGATGAAATTGCATTCTTTATAAGAGTATTGCGTCTCATATTAACCCACGCGTGTGACTGTCTCATCATAAGCGATAGACGCAGGATACACAAGAACAATAGTTTGATGTAAGAACATGGTGTGATAGGCAGATGTAGTATGTACCAAAAATAGGAAGGCGTGTCATATTCACATGTATAATGTGTAAGATAAGGAGATGCAATTTAACAAATTAGGAGCATTGATGAGGGATACACAAGAAAAGTGCCTTATCATAAGATATAGTATGTACCAAAAACAGGAAAGCATGTCATATTCACATGTATCATGTGTAAGCTAAGTAGATGTAGTTTACACTAATTAGGAGCAATACGAGCTAGACACCATATGCAACATGCAACCAGATATCACACTGCCAAGTTAGAGCAAGCACCTTGGATAGTGGAGTAGGGGAGCGGAGACTTGGACCTTGTAATGCACTATCAGTACAAGGAGAATCGATACAGATGCTCCGTTTACGTTGCTGCAGAGGACCACCATCATCGCCTTCCTTACTCTTTTCCTTCCTCTTTCTTGATTTTGCCTTGTCAAGTCAAACCCACAAGAAAAAGGAATAAAATTTGCTCTTCAAAACTCATTGATGCATGATATTGACGAACACTACTTTCATGTAAGACGAACACTAGATATCACACTGCCAAGTAAGAGCAAGCACCTACGATGGTGGTGTGGGGGAATTGCGGTGATCAACTAGAGAGCTACGTTGACTATCTTCATTTAGCCTTGCTGTTTCTTGAGAATCATGTGGGTAGGATGACACTGCACTCTTTAAATGAGTATGGCGTCTCACAGAAACCCACCCGGGTGACTATCTCATCATAAGTGATTGACGAGGGATACAAAAGAGCATTAGTTTGATGTACGAACATGGTTAATAGACATATGTAGTATGTATCAAAAACAGGAAGCAGATGTCATTATCAAAGGTATAATGTGTAAAGTAAGCAGATGCAATTTAACCAAATTGGAAGCAATACAAGCTAGACACCATATGCAACATGCAACCACATTTGACAGCGCGAAGTTAAAGCAAGCACCTGGGATGCTTGTGTGTGGCAATTGAGATCATCAACTGTAGAGCTAAGTTTACTGTCTCCAACTGCTGACACTGCACCCGTTAGAGCGCTGGAACGCTTAGTGCTTATCTTCGAATTACACTGGAGCGACTTCTATCTTTTCTTTTCTGCATTCATCAACACTGCGTCAGAGTCTGAAATACCCATGCATAAAAAAACAATAGTGTGAGTATGGGTGAAGTGTGTGCACAATTAGTACAGTGTAAAGGTAGCAGATAGCAGGTCGGTGAGAAATAAATGACGGGAGACATATGATAGCTCTACAACATGCATGGCACACTAAATTACTACAGGATTCTATGAAAATAACAGTCGACTGAAAGCAAATAGGTCAGTCCATTTTTTCTGCACCGTCCGATGTACAAAGAACGGGCAGGTCGCCTTCATCTACCTCCAGCGAGTCAGTGTTGACGATATTCCTTGAAATGCCAGCGACCACCGGCCCAGTATTCCTCCCTTGCCTGCGCCCTCCCCTCGACCTCACCGCACCGCCGTGCTTGGCACCGCCCCCCGGCCATCCATTCAAGCCCTGCCGACCTCTAGATCGGGCGCAAGCAGCTCCTGCGCCCCACACCCCTATGATAGACACCGATGCGCCACTTCCCCGGGAATAGGCGGACTAGGTGCTCCGCGCGCCTAAGCGGGTGCTGCTTCTTTTAATTGCGGTTCGACTGACCCTGAATTGAAATCCAGGCGGGCTACTAACCTCTAGCAAAGGTGAAATAGTAAAAGGGAGGAAACCTTGTGCATTTAGTATCACGAAGAAGATGCAGTAAGAAGCGCTCAACTAGTTTCTTTCGTGGGATGAATACGGTGTGACCGGAGACATAAGATTTGCACGAATAAGGGAAGAGGAGTACCTCTTTCTGCTGGCAGTGCTATGTCCTCCTTCTGTTTTTCCGACGATCTTCTTGTTGTTTGTCGGAAACCAGAAGTTGTGGAGGACGGTGTGGATGAACCCATGGCCAAGTTTTTGAGTGTGGTGCGGTGGCCGTCTGTCGGCGGCGGGGAAGCAGATCCGAGGAGGCGAACGCCGGCGTAGCGGGAACAGCTCTGGTGCGGTGGACGGTTGCGACAGTGGAGCCACAGCAGTGAGGCATAGGACGGCGTGGTTGGAGTGGTTCTGGTACATCACACGTCGGTGTCGGCGTCGTGGAGGCGGCTCTGCCTCGGCTTCAGCTGCAAAGTCCTTGAGGGCGTTGCGGTTGATGTTGCGTTGGACGACGACGTCGGGGTACCGGCTCCGGCGTGATGGAGGGGGGCGGCGGTGGATTGGCCGCTATGGGGTGGAGGACAGAGGAGGCTGGGGTTTCGCGGCTAGTGGAGAGGGCGTTTTCGCGCCCACGGAGTATGAATGGGGAAACGGAGGGAGGCGGGGAACTAAGGGGGAACAATGTTTTGGTTTGAGACGTGCTTGTTGGGGAAAGTTACAAACTTTCCCCCGTCTAAAATTTCAGACATATTGCGGGTTGGGGGTAGGACAGTCATCTCAAGTGTTCCAAATGAGGGCGGGATAGATTTCAGCCGAGCGCATGGGTAGGCGCCCACGGCGTATGAATGCTTCTCTGGCGTCTTGGTGAAGTTAAAAACCTACCCCGGTTTAGACCTTTGGACATCGGGCCGATAGGCTACACGGACCAGAGTCAGGACAGTAATTTCCTACCACCAAAACATTAGTCTCGCGCGGTTTCGGGTGACCAGAGGCCTATTTGGCGCTTCGTTCAATATTTGGGATCTTAACGTTTTCGGTTCTCTTGAATTGAACTTTCAGGATTTGTCAAACTTCACAAATCTTTACTCTTGAAAATCCTAAAGCTACGATTATTTTGGAATGGAGGGGGTACATTTGAATATACATTGTACACGAGTATATATTAAAAAATATGCAACTTACCTCAGTTCATGCATGGTTCCAGATATAATCTCCTTGGTTCCAAAAAAAGTTAGATGTGCGTATGAATATATATAGCATGTTCAAACTCACAACAAAGATTGATGCCCCCTTTTACATCTGATTTACAAATGCCATTATCTCGGGTTCAAATAGATGAATGCACTTCCTATGAATTCGAATCTTCGAAACCCCCTTTATGTTGAATTCGACATGTATTCTATTTCGTAGCTAGCAATTTGGAATGTATCCATGCAAGTGACAAATGTATAAAGTGCTTCACACTAACAACGTGGAGTGCACTAATTAATGTTTATATATGAATGGCAAAAGCATCCATTGCCTGTATTTCAAACCTCTCTCACTCTATGGATCGATAATATGAAATAAACACATGCACATGCTAGAATTCAATTGCAGTTAAAGAAAGAGCCTACTCCTGGTACTGTATATTAGTGATAGGGGTGTGTACAAAGTACACGTGAATACCAGGCATTGTGCGTGTGTGTGTATTATCGACAAACTAGCCCCCAAGCTTGTATAACATACTAAGGGCCTAGGGTTACAAATCATATATAGTCGGCTTATCACCAGTGGGGATAGAGTCCTCCGCGACTCTGGTAGCTTCATGTTGTACGCCGAGTCCTCCACATGGGTCTTCGTATAACACGTCTCGGTCCAACTTATATGTGGCGCAGGATGGAACCGACCCATGAGTCTTCATGTTGACCCACCACAACTAGAAATGATGTGCCCACCACACCACACACGCAATCGGCCACTAAGAAAATAAGCATATACAATAGTACAATGGTATCTAGCTCACGATACGTCTCCATATTTTGTTGATGACACTGACGGACTTTGCATTTGATGCATGCTCCGTATTTTGTTGACGACACTTACGGTCATTGTATTTGAAGCGAAAGCACGATATGGTCACTGGACTTCAGAATAAGCTCATCACGGTCACCACATACATTTTGTGGTTGGATGGTTAGAGGACAGTGGTTTCTCAAGCCCACCAAGGTTAATGTCCCGGTGCTCGCATTTATCTTGTGTTAATTTTAGTATTTTCCTGCGACGTACGTTCAGTGGGAGGAGACGTTCCACTCGACTATGAGGCACCTATGGTGACTTCATAAAATCTCAATATCATATATGCTGGCCCACTCTCTCGAAGGTGCTCATAGGGGTAGGGTTCGCGTGTGTGCGCTTATAGCGGTGAGTGCTTGCGCGTATATATGAGCCCTTGCGTTTGTACTGTGTTAAACAAATACATATCATGATTATACGGTCACTGGCTCACCCGTACAACTCCGTATTTTGTTGATGACACAATCAATTGACCAGTCAAACATTCCACACGGCACAACTAGTGTTGCACCATCAGGGCGCGTAACTGTGGGGCCCACCTATCAGCCCGTATATGAAAGAAAGAAATGGTAGTTTGAGTCTGTACTGTGTTAATAAAATAGGAGTACATTTTAGGGTGATCATACGGTCACTGGCTCACCATATAGCTCCGTAATTTGTTGATAACACAATCAATTGACCAGTCAAATGGTCCACATTCAGCAGCGCACGTTACCATAGGGCCCACCCGTCAGCGCGTATATGAAGGACAGAAATGGTAATAAATTCATGGTCGGCGGGTACTCAAAGTCGTGAGACCTCTGGTCGGCAGTCACGGCGGTTGGGGGGCGTTCATTGGGCGGCGGGGTGGGGATCCCAGAGAAAAAGCTCGGCGGGGGGGGGGGGGCTAGAGGGATGGTCGGTGCGGCGGCGGACCGGCGGTGGGGAGTGGTTTCGGGGAGGGCGGGCCGGCCGCAGGGGGCGGGGGCTGGCGGTTCGGCCGGTGGTGGCTGGCGGCTCAGGGGGTGGAGTTTGATGATAAACTAGAGGCCCTTGATTTCGTATCCAACGGCTGGAAAATCTAATGACCAGAGATGAAAAAGTTAGTCGACTGACGTGTAGCCTCACCCCGCATGTACACATGCATGCACGCAAGACACGCACGCATGTAGGCGTGCAACACTGACACGTACACACGCACGCATGCTGGCGTGCAACACTGACTCGTACACATGCACTCACAAACACGTGCACATACGCACCCATGCATGCAATACTGAAACGTACCCTTGCACGCACGCAATACTCGCACGCCTGCATGCACACAGCACACGATGCAAGACACACGTTCAACCTATACGTGCATGCACCCTTTGTTAAGGACATGGATTGTTACGGGTATTAATCAATCTTATCTGTGATAAGCAGAACATTGATGTTTGCAGCGGTCTTTATGAATCACAACGTATCGAACAGGCTATCAACATAGTAGGCTTATCAACATGAAAAAGATGACGTCACACTCAATGAACAATCATCGGTTTATAAAATGCCCGCTTCTGACCGCCCTGGCCCACCAAAGGTTCCTATGCACCCAAAGAGCCCACATGTCAGTGGAAGAACGACGCGGTGTCCTAGGTCAGAGTCGAGGGCGCCACTCGCGGCACGCCCGGCTGAACACGCCTCCGTGCCGCATTCAAACGCCTCCATGAAACCCGCCCGTGTGGAAGCCGAGAAACCCACTTTGGACACACGTCCGTTCATGACCGGGCCGCTCCCCTATCTCCTCCACCATTTTGTCCACTCTTACAATGGCTTACGAAGAGTAGTTATTTCGCATCCAAGCCGGCTGGGTAGCCCGCCGGATACGAGCTATGCAGCTCGCTGATCCACCTCCCTCCCCTCGCCTGACGGAGCCAGTTGCCACCCCAAGCCATGGAATTTTGCCATGTGTTGTTTTCATGGACTAGCAAGATGCCCGTGCATTGCACGGAACATCAAGATGCATTTTTTTACAAACTACAGCATGCATGCAAGGGATAATTAATGTCCTCCTTTGCTAGTACCACGAGGCAAACACCATTAATATTGCATTGATTAGTGTTAGTGGCCTTGTATATGTAGAAATTTTAATTTTGATAGTGGCCCCTTGTATATAAAAATGGAGGGAGAAAGATGAGAGATAAGGTGAGGAGGAGTGGGGCGTGGTGGTGACTGGTGGTCGGACTGGGCGGCGGCATGGGGATGGACGGCGCATTATGTCTAGGTTTGTATCTCTCTCACACACACCCACATAGGTGGGGGGCATGCACAAAGAGAAGAGGTGCACGCATGGCGCACGTACTCCCGTCTCTTTCCCAACCACACCCGCGCGGGTACACGGTGGAGCTCATTTCTGTAAAAAAAGGCAGCCCACGTGGTAATTTGGCACGTGTACTGGTTTTCCACTTGGTGGAGGGAGGATCGTCTACCACGGGTGAACAAACAAATTGCGACTTGACGCGTTATGTTAAATTAAAAAAAGAGGCAAACCATGTGGGGCCTACTTTAGACGCAAGTCTCTATACACTAGAGTACTTTTGATGTGTCCCGTCAACTCGCAGAACGAGGAGAAGCTTGCTTAGTACGCCGTCTCCCCCGCCCACAGGCGCGGTGGCTCGCAGGATGAGGTGAAGCTTGCTTACTAGTACGCCTTACGCCCTCTCCCTCGCCCACGCGCGCGGTGGCTCGCAGCACGAGGAGAAAATTTTACTACTCCCTCCATTTACTACTCGTCCCTACTACGTACTTTGGTTAGTACTCCCTCCATTTACTTATACAAGGCCACTATAAAAAAATACATTTTGAATCTATACAAGGCAACAAATAGTAATCGAGACAAAAGTTACTACTCCCTCCTTTCCAGTTTATGGCTCAATTTCAAAATCTCTCCAACAAGGTAGACGGTGAGTGCTCGAATTAATTTCATATTTTGCACAAGTAATTAGTACGCTCGTTTTTCTCAAGAAGTTATGTTTACTGAGGCATTAATTAGAACGAATGCATGAATGACCACTAAATTTCCATGAACTTGTACATGCATTGGTTAGTTTCATCTTGACACTGCTTGCGTCGGGTGATCTAACGCACCTCCAAATCCAACATGTAATGGTACTACTACTAGTATAGTAGAATTGAGACTTATCAAACAGAAAAATGAATGTTTTTAGATGAGCCCTATAAACCCTAGTGGCTACATACTCCGTAAAAACAGATTTTTCCAAAACTAAGCGCTCCCTTTCAAGAATTCTGTAGTATACTCCTCCGTCGACGCTCCCTTTCATGAATTATGTACTTCCTGTCTCCGACATGTGTGACATATAGCAACCGGGTCGATGTGTCAAGCACCAAATAACAGTGCAGAACAGCAGGGGGGACGCACCCCACTCATACCGGCCCAGTAGTAGTAATGAGCAATGAAGCGTCAAATCACAATGCCGCACTTTCCCAGACGGACGAAGCAACCATTATTTCACACTTCGGTTCTCCATCATCTCAAACCACGTAATAGTATTGCTTCTACCTCAAGAGGGACACGCGCATCGCCTTGGTACATCATGACACGTGGGACCGCATGACAGGCCATGCTCCCCCGCTGATCGCTTGGTAAAATCACCTCATTTTTACTATACTTCCTCCGTATCGGTTTACTACATAGCATGCACGTCGTTCTAGGTTGAGAATTTAACTGGCTATATATGTGATGAACAATACTCTAGCCTTTTAAAAAATGTGTACTTTTGTACAGTAGTACTATCGATGGATTGCGCCATGGAGCAAAAATTGAAATTAAAAAAGGTGGTGCATATAGAGAGCGTTCGTCGCCAAATTATGCATATAGTACTATTAAAAAGGCTAGTCACAATAATGGTGTCCAGCACAACCCACCCCTCAAATAAAACTAAGAGGGTGCTTGGATACGTTTTAGTCCCATGACTAAAAGTAGTGGGACTAAAACATGCTAGCCTCACCCATGCTTGGATCCAAATACTAAAAAGGCTAAAATCAAGTTAATGAGCATTTATTTTCCTCCAAACCCTCCAATCCAGAACTCGCCTGTGTTAAAGGAGAGGAGTTAAATGAGTAGAGAGAGGACTAATCCACATTTTAGTAGGGGTACCCCTGACTAAAAAAATTTAGTCTCAAGACTAGTTTTAGCCCCTCTTTAGTCAGGGATGCTTGGAACTTTAGCCTCTTAAAGAGACTTTTTTTAGTTAGACTAAAATAAGTCCCTTGGATCCAAGCACCCTCTAAGCATCCTGGAATTCTTTGACAAAACTAAGCACCCTGAAATTCTTTGACAACTAAACTCCTGGCTATATGATGTTGGCCATATATATTGTACGTATATAATGTGAAGAAATGAGTGGTAGTACTATACCAACTAAAAGATGAAATGTAAGAAATACTAGTATGTATGTACTGAAGAGTTAAAGTAATGAGAAGAAACATAACATAGTTCTGCTAGGGGCTCAGCACAACACACCCCTCAAATTAAATTAAGCACACCTGAAATTAAACTTTGCAACTATTCCGGTAGACACTGCATTAGAACCACCATGAGCAACGACACTGCCACCTTACTCGGAGTCCTCGTCCACATCCTCGACTTCGTCCTTGTCCGTCTTCCTCTTGGGCGATAATTCTTTGCTTGAACCGCACACTTGGTTGTTGCTCTTCATCCAACCCTTGTAGATATTGAAGCAAAGGTAGCCATCCATTGCACCGTAGTGGATGTGGTCTATATCTAGTACATTCTGCTTCCATGCATGATGATGAAACATGTAATGAGGTTTCTCCAGTTTACCGTATGAAGGATGAACCATGGCTCCTGCCAAGGTCAGCATTGAAGGCTGACGAGAGGACACCAGGCGATTCTTCTGGAGGTCGAAGGTGTTGCCTACAACGAGGCCTATCCGACGCAGGACTTCTTTGTCGTTACCAAAGTCTACAGGAACGAATTTCACTGTTTTGTCCTTGAGGAAGTTCTTAAAATCTTGGCACTCAACGCCGGCATGGCATATGTGCTAGACCAAGCAAACGTTATGTACGCAAACCTGGATCACTATGGGCTTCTTCCTCTCTTCGTCCTTTAGATCCTTCTCTCGTCCCAGGACTGTGGTGTACTCAACATCTAGCCCAGCGACCCACTCATCATCTGAGTTTTCGAACATGCGGCTGAAGCGAGAAAGGCATCCTTTCACCATCGCGGAAGAACGGGTGTAGATGACGTCGAACTCATCGCCGGTGATGGTTCTAACCTTGTACTCACCGCCGATCGTGGAGATTTGGGACGCCATGGTTTTGGGAGGAGGGTTAGGATTAGTGGAACTTCCGTAATGTGAATGGATGAGACGACTAGGAGCGAACCGCTGTAGTATTAAAGGACGTGCGGGGACGAGTAGGAGCGAACTGCCAGCGTGCGAACGACAGGGTAGTGGCTTTCCATTCTCCCATGATATGGGCTTCCGAGAGCCCTTGGATCTGAGATCGAACGGTTGCATGGCGTGATTCTAGACCTATGGTTGAATATCCTATCTTGGAGGGTTATTCTGCAAATTTTCAGCAACTTAGCATGCGACCGTTTGATCTCAGATCCAAGGGCTGCCAGCAGCCCGTATCATGGTCGCGCCTACCACGACCGTCGCATCGCTCGCGCAGTGTGGAGATTTAACACGGTGCGTTAGGCTATCTGATGTTGGCATGTCATACATAGTCATCACTTAGTCACTCATACTACTACAAGGTTGGCTATAAGTGTATTTTTTTACTCCTCTCTATCTCTTTCTTCGTACTCAAGGAAGAAACGGTGCTAAGCGCGTGTATTTATTGCATTTGCCAAGGAGTGACCTCTTCCAATGAAATGGTGTTGCTAAGTTTGCTTCATTTAATTAGCTATAGACTCAAAATTGTCTTTTCACCTAGGTACACGCGCTTAGCACCGTTTCTTCCTTGGGTCACCAAACTAGTCTCTCTCTTCTTGATTTACTTGCCACATCAGACTTTATGCCTATGTGGCAAGCTTAAGCACCTGTAGGAGCAAGTAAAAGTAAGTACAATAGTGCACTTTACATGGCATTTTTGCATATGTGGAGGAAAGAGAGGCAAGGAAAAAGTGGAGAAGTGGGCTCTCATGCAAGAGCCAGCCTCTACTACATGGTGGAGCATTGGGAGAGGCACCTGTATGGAGGTGGTCAGGAATCTGGGAGACTCACGCCGGTCGTAGCACCGCAGTTAAAATGATAATGGCAAGTCAAATCACGGGGCCCCACCTGTCCAGCAGTAACTCGCTGTCAAATCACACAACCCTACGTTTGTAGTAGCCTACTCCCTCGTCTTCTCGCGTCTCTGTCGAACCGACTAGGTGGAACTGCCCCGCCGCCTACCGCGCAGGAAAAGCCCTCGACTTTTAAATACAGCTACATCCGCTTAAGAATCTAATGATATACTTTTTGTGACATACTAACTCATATTTAGTTAGTTAAATGGATGACCTAGAACTATGTGCATGCCCTATAAATCGAGACGCCTAAAAATAAAAAAACCGAGATGGAGAGGGTATTTAAGCACGTATCTTTTTAGATCAATATAGTCGGGATTCACCAAGGAGCAAAACCAAGTGGTAGGCTGCTCCTGTCGTGTTGGCGTAGCAACTCAAGCAGGGTCAGTCCGCACAAGAAATGGCGACACACTTAACAGGCCCGCTTTGGCCGACATGTGGCTCATCCACCGTCTTGTTCCACGTGTGATGCACCAAATTATAGTTCGGAGCAGCGGTTGGAATTGGGGGCACCCCGGTCGTAGCGCCGCAGTAGTAGAAAATGAGCGACGAGGGGTCAAATCACAAAGCCCCACCTTTCCCGCATTAAGCTGGACGGATGAAGCAACCATCATTTCACTCTAGGGCGCAAGAGCATAAATAAAAGAGAAAACAATGATGTGTGCGGCAGCTATCTAGGGCACCCTAGGGTAGGGGTCTCCACTACAGATCCTTTTTTTTGAAAGCGCCTCCACTACAAATCGGCTTCTCCCTCGTCCTCTTGAAGAAAACCGATGATGAGTGCGGCGGTAGGGTTTGTAGGAGTACTACGGCGTGCGGGGCCACGTCATAGTAAATGGGTTCGAGCCGACGCCTTAAATATGTGTGGGTCGCTTGGTTTTACGGGAACGAGGCAACATTTTGGGTTCGGGGACCAGTGGAGATATAGTACGTACAAAAAATTGTGGATGTAGGTTCGACCGAAAGGCAATGATGCATGGGCCCTGCATTTTGATATACCCGGGGCCGCGTGAAATTTGCTACTCTACTCAAAACTAGTAAGGTACACATGTATTGAATGCATGAGATTTCAAAACCAAATTATGAATAAATACACACTATAGGATGTAAAGCTTTGAGTCATATATGCATGATGTAGACGTTCGTTTAGTTCTTATAGTTCATCTCATTCAAAATCAATAAGTTTTATAAAAATGTTAAGATTCATGGGGTTGTGCATTGTACTCCCTCCGTTCCAAAATAGATGACCCAACTTTGCACTAACTTTGTACACTAACTTTGTACAAAGTTAGTGCAAAGTTGGGTCATCTATTTTGGAACGGAGGGAGTAAATCATAAAGTAAAAAACAAATAATGGCAATTCATTTAGAAAAAAATAATCAATTATGATACAGAAGATTCTAGAACAAAGGAGAAGTGCTTGTGTTTTGAGGTTTGTGCATTATGCTTAAGTTCAACCATGGAGTCTTCTAAATTGTACATGTGGCAGATCTGGTGGAATGTTGATGATATCCAACGGCCAGTAGTGCTCGGATTTGCCTATCTCTGCACTGTCAGGTTAGCTTCATCCAGCGACCATCTTTCAAAGTTATTGGCACACTATATAGTTCTTGTGCCATAGTTGCATGTTTTGGAAAAAAGCTACTAGTGGGTTGTACTATCTATTTAGGAATAGAAGATGTATACATGGAAGTTGTAGGGAAAGAGATGACATGGAGCATCTCAATTCCTATGAGTAGGGATTGGAAAAGAGATGTCATTTGGTTCACATCATAGGAACTTTTCTATTGAATATAGAGATGACATGTTTCTCAATTCCTATGAGGAGGGATTAGAAAAGAGATGTAATTTGTTTCATATCATAGGAACTTTTCTATTGAATATACGCTAATGTTTATTTTCCTTTGAAATTAAGGGAGTATAGGAATCCATTCATATGAACCAAGTGGCTCTAAAGCTATAGAAATGATATCATGTTTATTTCCTTTGAAATGTGGAGTATATGAATCTATTCCTACGAACCAATTGGCTCTAAAGGAAAAAATCCTATAAAAATCATATCATATAGAGCTCCTATGATATTCCTCGACACTAAAGGATGCTTGAAATTGCTGCGGGTGATACGATGGTCTTTCTTTGTAGACTCCTCACCCAACTTTATAGTTACCTCTTGAAGATGAATGAAATGATATATACATGGTATTCTACATGTGCAATTTGGTACACGAAAACTTGGTAAAAGTTTGCGAGGTTCGAATTTTCAATAAAGCTATATGCACTGCATTTCGGAATGGAGGGAGCATATGGTAGTTGCTAACACTCACGTGGAACATTTGTGTGTAGGAGGAGTGGCTGTTCTGTTAAATGACATGGCAAAACTGACACTGTCAGATGCCGATCTAACGGTCCTTATGGCATTCGTCGGGAAAAGGCTTGTGGCGAACGTTTGTCGGACAATGATTTACGGACACATGCATTGCATTGATACGTGCCCCCCTATCTCTCATGCACACGCACCCTCACGAGTCACGACTCTCCCGAGTCCTCTCGCAGACTCGCACGTCGCACCCACCGTCTATGTGCAGGTAGACGTCACGCACATATGTGCTCTTCACACCCTACCCTAAGAACTTCTAAAAAACAAAAGACGGCGCGCACATTTTATTTTAGCTCACACGTCACACACTTGTACTATTACTCTTGCGGCGAACGTTCTTTGGGCATAGTATATTGTACTCTCATGAAGAGAAGTGGTGCACGCACGCACTAGTTCTCTCACACCCACTCGCGGGTACACGTAGGAGCGCATTTTTTTGAAGCTGGTACAACAAAATTACTCCATGTCGGTGTACAAAAAGAGGGGTACACTTTTTTGTACCCCTATAACTATGCACGGATAGTCTGAGCCACGGGCACCACCACACCAAGCAAGGCAAGGGAGGTGAGCCGGGGTAAGACCGAAGCTCAAGGGAACTAGGATGACGCCAAGGCCTAGACCACGAAGAGAAAAAGGGACGATGCGGACTCCCCCGGCAAGATCCTTGCCGAGAGACAGCTTTGGCAACCCCGGCAAGACCCTTGCCGCGGCGACTCGCCCCACGCCTACGGAGCAAATTACCCTTGAGTCCACTGCGGGGGCAAGGATTCGGGAGACATCCCCGTTGTGGCATGAAGATCTTTGTGAAGACATTCAAGATCAGACACGCACTAAGAAGACGACGACCTTTGGCGAGATACCAGCCAGGGAAGACCACGAGACCCCCGGCAAGCGCCTTGCCGGGGACGACAGCAGGCGCCTCGGCAAGACCCTTGCCGGGCCCCTGGCAAGGCCCTTGCCGAGGACATCCACAGGGCCACCATCAGGCCCACACCGACTAAACCTCCATTACCGTACGCATGCAGCTGCCGACCCAATCAGCTGGGCAGGCACCTGCGTGGCGGCATGCAGATCTTCGTGAAGACCCACCACTGCGCCACCTCAGCTGCCTGCCTACCTACATGGCATCACAGGCATCGCTGGCCAGGGCGCGTGTCGACACAAGAAGGAGCGGCGACGGACGAGACAGGTTTCTCCCCCGTCCCCGATAAAGCAAGGACACCTAAGCAAGACGCATTAAATGCACCTTGTCATGTAATGCGAGGGATAACCTCGCATCACTGTACCCTTTCCATCTCTTGTGTGCCACTGTGGCGACCCATTTTTCTATAAAAGGAGGCCCGAGGCGACCAGGGGAAGGATTCGGCTTTTTGGAGCTCCTAATGCCCAGAGCTAGCTCAAGAACAGGAATATACATCCACCAAAGCAGGAGTAGAGGCCCTGGCGCACGCGCAGTTGCTCCTTGACTTTCCTCCCACTACAGGGAAATTCGACGAATGGAGAGCCACTATCCGAAGCCTTGTTGCGGTGGCCAACAAAGACGAACCAAGTCCGATGGGGCCCCCGGGTCGACGCTCCGATGGAGTCCCGCGCACCAGTGGCGGAAAAGCCCGCGGCACCGCGACCACGATGCATTCACCCCTTCCCCATCCGGTACCGCGGACGCCGGCTCGTCGCGACGTCACGGGCGACGACATCTCCATAGCATCGTCTGACCCACTGACCCACTGTGACCAGTGTCAAGTTCTTCGGGAACGAGCCCATGAAGACGCTCGAACCACTATCGAGCACCGGTGCGGAGCGCGCCACCAGTTAGACAGGCGAGCAGGGCCTGCTGCGAACCACCCGGCCCCGGAGAGCCTTGGAGGCGTACCTTACGAGGTAGGCTGTCCGGCTTTTACCCGTGAGCTACGGCAGTTCCAGTGGCCCACTCACCGCACCTTCAAACCTGACGTTGGCGAAAAGTACAATGGCAAGACCCACCCGTCTGAGTTCCTCAGCATCTACACCATCGCGATGCAAGCTGCCGGAGCCCGCGACGATAAGGTGCTTGCGAATTACTTTCCGTTTGCTCTTAAACCCAACGCCATGTCGTGGTTGATGCACTTGCCGGTAGACTCTATTTCCTCCTGGTTGGATTTGAGCCATGAGTTTGTTGGCGCCTTTACTGGAGGCCACCAAGCCCATGGCCAAGCGAGCGACCTGCACGTCATTCCCCAGAAGGGAGGCAAGAGTCTGCGCAAGTATATACAGAGGTTCAGCCGGGTACAGTACAATATCCCTGATGTTCACCCTGCCGCCATCATCATCGCGTTCCATCAGAACGTGCGTAACCGCAAGATGCGCGAAGAGCTGGCAATGAACAAGGTGAAAGACGTGGCAGAACTCTATGTTCTTGCTGACAGATGTGCCCGGGCTGAAGAGGGAAGGAAGTACCCCGGCGAAGATGCCGGTGTGGAAACCGACTTCTCAGATGAGGATACTGCCGCCCCGGCAAAGAAAGGCCGGCACTGCAACAGGAAGCGCAAAGGTAAAGCCGTGCTTGCCGTCGAGGGATCTGACGACGCCGGCTCCGCCAAGAAAACCAAGGCAGATGACCCCGGCAAGGGAATTGCCGGATGTGTCGCCTGCCAGGCCTTGGCGGCTGCCGAGAAGCCAGGAAACTCCGACAAGCAATACTGCAAGATCCATAGCACCAAAGGCCATGATCTCCAGAACTGCCGACAGGTTGAGCTCCTTGTTGAGAAGCAGAGGGCTGAATATGAGAGGCGGGACAAGGAGAAAGGCCAGGACGGTGCTGAAGGGTCCGGCAAGAAGCGTGATGGCCAGGCGGGCCGTCGCGGCAAAGATAAACAGCAGGAGAGGCCCGCCCGGGGCCATGACAAAAAGCCAGAAGACGATGATCACGAAGAGGACGATGAGTCTGGTGACCAAGAATTTCAGAAAGCTACAGAGGCCATGTGCGTCGATGGCAGCGCCTCGCTGCATACCTCTCACCGCCAGCTTAAACAGTGGGTGCGTGACATTACAGCGGCAGAGCCGTCGTTTGATGCCCAAAGGCCGCTGAAGTGGTCCGGCACACCTATCATTTTTGACACTTAGGATCACCCTGATCGCACTACTGCAGTCGGGTGCTTGCCCTTGTTGGTTTCACCAACAATACGCAACCTCAAGGTGACAAAGATGCTAGTCGATGGCGGGGCCGGTCTAAACTTAATCTCGCCTGCCGTGATCGAGAAACTGCAGATTCCTGATGAAGACCTCGAAGAGACGGGCACGTTTCAGGGGGTCAATCGGGAAGAAGTAAACCAAAGGGAAAGGTCACGTTGCCCGTGACTTTTGGGAGTGATCTAAACTACAGGACAGAAAGGATTGTGTTCGACATTGCCAAGATCCCCTTGCCTTACAACGGGATCCTTGGCCGCCCAGCGCTGGCCAAGTTCATGGCGGCGTCACATTACGCCTACAACACCCTGAAGATGTCGGGGCCTGTGACAATCATCACCGTCCCATCAGACAAGAAGGATGCGCTAATTTGCGCTGACCAACTCTACCAACAAGCAGTTGCAGCAGCCGCCACTGCTAAGGCGCTTGCTCCTGCCGCTGGAGCCCCGGGAAAGAAAAAGAAGAAGACCGGTGAGACCTCAGGCACCCACTCCGGCAAGCGCACCTCTTCGGAGTGTAGTGCTCCCATCGAGGACGTGCCAAAGAGCTCCACCGGCAGAAACAAGAAATCCAGGGCCGCACCGCCGGGAACCAAGAAGGTTTCTGTCAAGGAGGATGGCACGGGAGGGGCTTTCACCATAAGCTCCGCCCTTGACGACAAATAGGAAGACGCGCTCGTCACCTTCCTGCGGGCGGATGTCGATGTGTTTGCGTGGCAAGCATCCGACATCCCCAGCGTTCCCAGGGAGGTGATTGAGCACCACCTTGCGGTGAGTCCTCATGCGCGGGCCGTCAAGCAGAAGGTCAGAAAGCAAGCCTTGGAACGATAAGAGTTCATCACAGAGGAGATCCGGAAACTGGAAGCAGTGGGTTTGGTAAGAGGAGTCCTCCATCCAATGTGGTTGGCCAATCCAGTGGTAGTGCGCAAGGCAAATGGGAAGTGGAGGCTGTGTATCGATTACACAGATATCAATAAGGCTTGTCCCAAAGACCCCTTCCCGTTGCCGCGCATCGACCAGATTGTTGACTCCACGGCTGGGTGTGATCTACTGTCATTCCTCGATGCCTACACCGGCTACCACCAGATCTTCATGACAAGAGAAGACGAAGGGAAAACGGCATTCATCACCCCATGTGGTATGTATTGTTTCATACGGATGCCTTTCGGGTTGAAGAGTGCTGGTTCAACATTTGCAGGGGCGGTCCAGATTGGTTTTGAACCCCAGCTCCATAGAAATATGGAAGCTTATATGGATGATATAGTGGTCAAAACCAAGAACAAGGCAACCCTCATACCAGATTTACAAGAAACATTTGCAAACCTAGGCAAGATCAATCTCAAGCTGAACCCTGAGAAGTGCATCTTCGGCGTCCCGTCTGGCAAGCTTCTCAGGTTCTTTGTGTCGCAGCGCGGGATACAGGCCAATCCGGACAAAATCAAAGCTATAGAGCAGATTGAAGCACCCAAGCGAGTCAAGGATGTGCGTCGGCTTGCTGGTTGCGTTGCCTCCATGAGCAGTTTCATTTCCAAGTCCGCCGAGCGCGCCCTTCCCTTTTTCAGGATTTTGAAAAAGGCGGGCCCGATGGAGTGGACACCAGAAGCCGAAGCGGCATTGCAAGATTTGAAGAGGTACCTCTCCTCCGCGCCAATACTAGTTGCGCCTAGGCCACGAGAACCGTTGCTGCTATACTTGGCGGCAACGAACCAGGTAGTCAGCGCCGCACTAGTGGCGCAGAGAGAAATTGGTGACGAGGTAATAGCAGCGACAGAACCCGATGCCACCGATGCAGAGACGACACAGCTAGTTGGAGTGCCGCCGAAGAAGAAAATGATGCAGCACCCAGTCTACTTTGTTAGTTCCCTCCTGTAGGGGGCTAGATCAAGGTACTCCGGTGTGCAGAAACTGCTCTTCGGCCTTCTTATGGCCTCGAGGAAGCTGCGTCACTACTTCCAGGCGCACGAAATCACTGTCGTCACTCGCCTCCCTCTGCAACGGATATTGCACAATCCAGACGCAACGGGAAGAATCGTAGAGTGGGCACTGGAACTGTCCAGCTTTGGCCTCAAGTTTGAGAGTACCTCGACGATTCAAAGCCGACTCCTGGCGGAGTTCGTTGCAGAATGGACCGCGACGCCTGACGAAGAAGCCCAAGAGACCGCTCTCCCCGGCAAGGAGGCAAGTTGCGACTGGATCGTGTACTTTGATGGAGCTTTCTCCTTACAGGGCGCCGGGGCTGGCGTACTGCTTGTCGCGCCCACCGGAGAGCACCTCAAGTACGTGATCCAGATGCACTTCCCCAGGGAGGTGTCAACAAACAATACGGCTGAGTACGAAGTGCTGCTTGTTGGTCTTAGGATCGCGGCGGACCTCGGAATGAAGAAACTCGTCGTCAGGGGTGACTCGCAACTTGTCGTCAAGAAAGTCAACAAGGATTACTAGATCCCGTTGATGAAGGCCTACGTAGATGTAGTGAGAAAGCTGGAAGAGCGTTTTGATGGTATACAGGCAGAACACGTTCCCCGAGCGGAGAATGACATCACCAATTACCTGTCAAAACGCGCTGCCCTCAAGCTACCTGTGGAACCAGGTACCTTTGTGCTTCGGCTAACTCAGCCATCCGTTGATCCATCAACAGAGCAGAACAAGAGGAGAAAATCAGGGTCTGGCAAGTACTTTCCCGCCAAGCTCCCCGAAGCCGCCGGCAAGGATGTTGCCGGAGACACTGAGCCCGCCACAGGACGGCTAGCTCCGACGGAGCATCAAGCTCTTGCCATGGAGACAGCTGCTCCTATAGCGGAGGAAATGCCTTTAGTCCTCGCCGTCGAGCCCCAGGCTCCAGCGTGGGCACAGCATACTGTCTGATTCCTCCAAACAAGGGAACTTCCTGAGGAGCAGGAAGAAGCGGAAAAAGTAGCCCGTCGCTCTACTATGTACCAGTTCGTCGATGACGTCCTGTACAGAAAGTGGCCGAACGGTGTGAAATTGAAGTGTATCCCTCGAGAGGAAGGACTGGGGCTGTTGGCGGAGATACATGGAGGCGTATGTGGATCCCGCATAGGGTCGAGGGCCCTTGCCGGCAAAGCATTTCGGCAAGGCTTCTTCTGGCCCACCGCCCTCCAGGATGCAACGACACTAGTCACCAGGTGTGAAGCATGTCAGTTCCATTCAAAGAAGCTTCATCAGCCAGCTCAAGCCCTTCAAACCATTCCTCTCTCCTGGCCTTTCTCGGTCTAGGGGCTCGACATACTGGGCCCTTTCCCCCGCGCTGTTGGGGGTTTTGAGTACTTGTACTTTGCAATCGACAAGTTCACAAAGTGGCCAGAAGTGGAAGCAGTGAGGAAGGTCACAGCACAGTCCGCCGTCAAGTTCTTCAAAGGACTGGTGTGCCATTTTGGTGTACCCAATAGGGCCATCACCGACAACGGCACGCAATTCACAAGCCACAACTTCATGCAATATATTCAAGGCCTCGGCAGCAAGGTCTGTTTCGCTTCCGTTGCTCACCCATGAAGCAATGGTCAAGCTGAGAGGGAAAATGTTGAAGTACTGCGAGGCCTGAGGACAAAGACCTTTGACAGACTGCACAAGAGTGGAAGGCGCTGTATTGATGAATTGTCGGTGGTTCTTTGGTCAATCAGAACGACACCAAATCGAGCCACCAGCCAGACACCCTTTGCCCTGGTATACGGGGCAGAAGCAGTTCTCCCCATGGAACTCATATACGGGTCACCTCAAGTACTCGCTTATGACGAGCTTGAGCAAGACCAATTGCGGCAAGATGATGCAACGCTCCTTAAGGAAGATCATCTTCGTGCGGCTGTGAGAGCAGTGCGCTACCAGCAAGCCTTGCGCCACTACCATAGCCGCAAGGTTCATGCCCGAAGCTTTGAGGAAGGCGACCTTGTTCTTCGGCGCGTTCAATCGACCAAGAATTCCAACAAGTTGACGGCAAAGTGGGAAGGCCCTTATCGGGTAATACGAGTCACCAGGCCCGGCGCAATCCGCCTGGAGACCGAAGATGCCATTCCGGTGAGTAACTCCTGGAACATTGAGCATCTTCGCAAGTTTTACCCGTGAGGCGCGGCTTGCCGGGCCCCCCGGCAAGCCACCTTTTGTACGAGCCTTGCCGATGACGCATGTAACCCTTTGTACAAAGGCAGGCGCAGACCCTGAGCATAAATAAATGAAGCGCTGGCGCCCTAAGTTATAGCATGCATGCTAGGTCGAGTCTCGTCCTTGGTTAGGGTTGATAGTGCTTAGAGGCAACTAACCCCTAGCTTGGAGGTTGAGTGTGCGTCTCTTTGTCTTTCTTTTGTCTTCTTTGGTTCACAGGACACACGGATATCCTTGCCAAACCACTTGGGGAGAAAAAAAGGAACATACCAGCATCTAGGCCCTGGCAAGCCAGTATTGCCGGGGGCTGCAAGAGCAAAGATTCACCCATGGCAAACCAGGGTTGCCGGGGGCTGCAGCTTCAGATAAGTTCTTCATCCCTTATCATGCATTCCATTGGACCGAGGTATGTGAAACCTCGTTTTTCCTTAAGCTACCGTGCTCCCCTAACTCTAGGCCCTAGGGCTCGTTCCTGGGACCAAGTTTGGTCGTAGTCGCGGCAGTGAAAGGATGAAACAAGGAGCCTGAACCCGCCTCATCCCTACCTCCGCCAAAGGCGTGAGAAAGGTCGAGCGAAGTGGGGAGACGGCAAGGCCTGTTGCCGGGCGAGAAAGTGTTTATCTTAGAGATATCAAGGATTTACTCCTTGTCGTGGGTTCCACCCGCAAACAAATGACCCAGCAAGCATCCCTTTTTCATTAAAAACATTCCACTCAGATACAGTCCATAGGGAATGAAAAACATGAATGAAGGGATTACAAGTTTTAAATTCAACAAAGGCCCGAAGGCTTACAAACTAAAAAGAGATAAGGTGCCCGTAATCCCTTTCTTGTCCCTCTCCTCAGGAGGCAGGTCAAGGAGGCGAGAAGGGAAAAAGGAGCACCTAGGCGAGCTACGGGTGGCAGAAGACGCAGAGAGAACATCTTGGTGGCCGTCCAAAGGCTGGATGGTGATGGCGGCACCGGAAGCAGAGCTCGAAGACGAGGCGGCAGGACGTCAGCACGCGTCGAAGGCATCGGTGCCCGCGTACTCCGACTTGATGGCCTTGCCGCCCGCCCTCTTCCTCTTCCGCAGCCTCCCAACGCCAGCCGCCCAAGGAGACGACCCCGAGAAGTTCAAGGAGCCGGCGACACGGATGATGGGGTCGCCGGTGCCGCACGGAGCGGCACCCGACACCTCGTCGGACCCGTCATCCTGCCGCCTACCACCCTCGTCGTAGCTGCCGCTGTCCTCCTCGTCACTCCCGCCCGAGGAGGAGTCTTCGCTATCAAAAGAGCTCTCCATGCAGCTCCTTGTACGAGTCCCAAAGTGCCCGAAGACCTTGACAGAGAGAAAGCCACCCTCCATCAGCTTAAAATGGAGAGTGAGCCCCTCCGTCAAGCTGTGGATATGAGCAAATGTCTTCCATCCCCGACGAAGATACATCACGTGAGGAGCGGGGAAGTCGACGCGGACCCGCGTGCCACTGATCCCGCAGCCCCTCATGTGCAGCCGCAATGACTCCGGCGGATCCAGCTCCATCTCCCGTGCAAATGGAGTCTGGAGACGAAGGTGACTGCGCGGCGGCCGGCGCAGCCTGACGAAGAACTCACAAGGGTCATCCCCAACATGGCCCTCCATTGGAGAAGGAGCTTCTGGCGGAGGCGAGGCCGGTGCGCCACCCCGTCCTCCTCTTCCCCGAGCACCCCGGCCTCGCCCATGACCTCGCCCCTCCCCCTTCCCCTCGCGGCTGACCCTGCCACCGCAGGCACAGGAGAAGGAGGGACGCGTTGTCGAGCAGCGACCCTCGCCGCCACCATTGAAGGACCGGGATTTCCTCTCTCCATGACGAATGGAAGAGAGGAGCAGAAGCTGAAGGAGGAAGGAGATGGAAGAATGCGGGACGCCATCCCCCCTCTCGCTCTTTATAAAGGAACGGGGTTGGGGCTCGGCCGCCCCGCTCAGCCAATCAAAACACGGAAGGCGCAGGGAGCCAGGACCGACCCGCTGCCCCAACCAGTGACGGCCCGGTTTCCCGCCTCCGCCGTTTGCCATCCCAAGCGCATAGGAGACACGTGGCGGACGTGCAGAACCGAGGGGACGGGTGAGGCGACCTCTCCCCACCCCGTGATCGTGGGGAGTGGACGCCTTGAGGACCACGCCTCGGCCCCATTCAGTAAATGGGCCGCGCCTCCACGCCTCCCTCAGTTTATGGGGAAGACGCGAACCGCCCCTTTACTACGACGTGATGCATGCGTGCAGAGACCAACCCCACGCATGCCGCCCACGTCACACGAACCTCCGCACGCCGCGCCACGCGCGGGAGTCGTGGGAAGTGCAGCGCATGAAAAATCTTACCGCGGTAAAAAACCGCCCCGCCTGCCCGCGTACCGTTTTTGGGCCTAGCCCAACAACGCGTTGCGCTTATGTGTGGCCCAGGCCCGGGGGCTCCTGTCGGTGTACAAAAAGAGGGGTACACTTTTTTGTACTGCACGGACAGTCTGAGCCACGGGCACCACCACACCAAGCAAGGCAAGGGAGGTGAACCAGGGTAAGACCGAAGCTCAAGGGAACTAGGACGATGCCAAGGCCAAGACCACGAAGAGCAAAAGGGACGAAGTGGGCTCCCCCGTCAAGATCCTTGCCGGGAGACAGCTTTGGCAACCCCGGCAAGACCCTTGCCGCGGCGACTCGCCCCACGCCTACGGAGAAAATTACCCTTGAGTCCACTGCCCCCAAGGGGCAAGGATTCGGGAGACATCCCCGTGGTGGCATGCAGATCTTTGTGAAGACATTCAAGATCATATACGCACTAAGAAGACGACGACCTTTGGCGAGATACCAGCCAGGGAAGACCACGAGACCCCCGGCAAGCGCCTTGCCGGGGATAACAGCAGGCGCCTCGGCAAGACCCTTGCCGGGGCCCCGGCAAGGCCCTTGCCGAGGACATCGGCATGGCCACCATCAGGCCCACGCCGACTAAACCTCCACCACCGTACGCATGCAGCTGCCGACCCAACCAGCTGGGCAGGCACCTGCGTGGCGACATGCAGATCTTCGTGAAGACCCACCACTGCGCCACCTCAGCTGCCTGCCTACCTACATGGCATCACAGGCATCGCTGGCCAGGGCGTGTGTCGACACAAGAAGGAGCGGCGATAGACGAGACAGGTTTCTCCCCCGTCCCCGATAAAGTGAGGACACCTAAGCAAGACGCATTAAATGCGCCTTGTCATGTAATGCGAGGGATAACCTCGCATCACTGTACCCTTTCCATCTCTTGTGTGCCACTGTGGCGACCCCTTTTTCTATAAAAGGAGGCCCGAGGCGACCAGGAGAAGGATTCGGCTTTTTGGAGCTCCTAATGCCCCAGAGCTAGCTCAAGAACAGGAATATACATCCACCAAAGCAGGAGTAGGGTTTTACGCATCCTCGCGGCCCGAACCTGGATAAACAAACTATGTACTATCTGTTTGATCCGCTCTTCTCATGACCCCGCGCCCTGCTAACAGTAGTAGGGATTCTTGTGATCCCATAGGTGTCGTTCCCACCAACACTCCACTATATATAAAAGCAGGAGCCTTAACGCTTGCTTTACTAGGGTTGCTCTCGTTCACTCTCTCATGCTCTCCAGATCTAAGCAACACATAGGTGGCCACACTCTCTCTCAGCTCACGGCTGGTCACAAATCCGGCCGGACAACCTCGACCGGGGCAGGGGTGTAGGTGCATCGTTCACGATGTCGTCGGCAGCGAGGGAGGAGACCAACAGCTGCCCGCGCGTCCCGATCGGCGACCGTGTCGTTCTCTCTGAGAGAGCGCGCCGGCTCGGGAGGGCCTCCGACCCCTTCTTCCTCCCTGCGGTATTGTGGCCAAGATGCGGCCTCCCAACGCCGTCTTTGCGACATGCTGACGACCTTCAGGTATATATTCCTTCGAAACCTACCTTGCTCTACTGCCCCAGCTCCCTTCGTGTGGATCCTTTTCTACTTTCGTCCACTGTTCCAAAGCCACCTAGACTTCTACTAAGGCACGTGCTTTGCACGTGTGTTCTGTATGATAGATACTCATATACCTTCTTTTTAGAGAGAGAAATGGGTACTTGTATCTTGAGTAGATATCATAGTGTGTTTGTTTGCATGATCTAAGGACTATTCTGAAATAAGAAGCAAATCACTTGCACAAATCAAACTGAGTTCCAAGTAAGAATTTGATCACAAGATAAAAGTTGTAGTTTTTTTATATGTTGTTTCCTGGGTTCCACTGATGTATAGTTCCAGAGTTGTTTGACGGTTTACATGCATGTTTATGGACTATTTTGTGCAACTAAATAAGTCATTTAGGTCTGACAGACACTCATGTCCTGTATTAGCTTGAGGTATAGCTTATGTATGACTGAAATAAAATATTACACTTTTTCTGTGAATAACAAAAATATTACATTTCTCGATGAAGCAGAATAAAACTTTAGCTAGCATCAGCCATGCAATGTTATGTTATGTGAATAGTGTAAACTTTGCAGTATAGTGGCATCTAAAAAATCCATTTTTACAGTAATCTAAAAAAATAAGTTAGTAGTAGTGTGTATTTCCCAGGTGACAACGGGGAACCAAAATGTGCTAGCTATTTGCCAACTTGTCGTACTTGCATGTAAGGAGGTGGCAGCAGTTTCTAGACATTTCTCAACTTCAGTAGGTGCAATCGAGATTCAATGGGGACTTCTTTATTTGTTTACATGGAGAGGAGAGTCGGCCATGTGCACAAGGAGCGGGAGCGAATTCGGCAGCTCTTAGCCGTCAGATCATGTCATCCTTTGTTTGATGGATGGCAGTGATATGCATGAGAGGGGAAATGAACGGTGGATTTTGAGCCAATGCTTGTTTGGGCGGGAGAACCAAAGATGGAGTGGTAAATCCAATTTCAGAACTGCCGCATTATAGTAGTAGTAGATTAGAAGTAAAGCTATTTCATACAGTCGACTCAAAGCGTTGGTTCTAACAGGGAAGAAAGTGGGAAAGTTGTAGCATGAATCTAGGACTTGGTTCTAAGAGGAAACGGGGGAAAGTAGTAATATCTGTCACTATTTAAATAACCGTATATCTTATTTATGCGAACAGGGATGTCTGTCTCCATATCGTTTCGGGATGTCTGTCTCTGTATCGTTTCTATCTGCGCAATCAAAAGCACGCACCTCAGTTTTAGTACAACTATGCAAAACGAGATGGCTATCCCTCGCTGCCGTCGTCTAACCTCCCGTCTTCAAGGTATCCCTACATTGGTAGTAACTAAGGTAGAATGACCAACGCAATCTAAAAGAAGCTGATTCGTACGTTTTACTTCCTGATTGCAGTGCAGGGATGAGCGAAAACAACTGCATTCTAGTCCGGAATGAACTTTCTACCAGTTCATCCATGGACCAAGGACTAGCTGGCACGGCTGCACGGCGGTTTTTTGGACAGGTGTGCGGACAAGAGGCATTGTGGTCTGCTTATTTCTGCAAATAGCGGTGCTTAAATTTAGTGGAATGCACAAGCATTTCAGCTGGTCAGTACACTGCATGGTTCAGTTCAGCATTCCAGCTGATACCACAATTATAATTGGTTATTCTGGAATGAGAGAACCTAACCCTGAATGGTGGCAACAAGAAAAAACCAGAGTGAACTCCAGGAAATTTAAGCCTACCGGGAGGCCCTTTGCTCAGAGAGAAGCCTTGCTTGTTTTTTCCTGATTTGTAAACCTTCTCACAACTTTGTCTTTTGCTGTGAACTAGTATATGTTTGTTATGTTCTATGAATCATTGAGATGTATAAAATTTCTTAACTTATGCTTTTCAAGTTTTTTATGAAGACGAGTTTAATGTGAGTGTTCCACATGAGCGCTGGACTAGCGTGTGAACGTTTGGAATTTATTACATTGTGGCCTCAGTTAACTGCATGAACCACTGTAACAAGATACATAGTTGCTTATATGTCAGACAGCAGATTGTTGATTGTTAGCTGATCGATAGCCTGGTGTTGAAGCGAGTTGAGCCAATGTGCCGTGTTTTGCACAACTGCTTACAAGTGGGGTAGCATCAACAGTGTTTACAAGTACTTCTGTATACGTCGGCGCACAGTTCGCGAACGAGTGCTCTATTTCATCAAAACACACACTGCTCGTATGATAAACCGTGACAACTTATGTCTTACCATGCCATATTCATGAAAAAACTAGTGAGGACGCATCTGTTTCGGCAACAATTACGATGGTTCTCACATGATTCATGGGCACACAAAAGTAGCAGCAGTTCCCATAGACAGATTCAAACAGAGTACTAGCCCCAGAGGGGTCAATAACAGGCAAGGTTCGGATAACTAGACACAATCCAAACTACTATTGAACACTAGCTGGGGCAACTATTTCATGCCTCGATCGAATTTGGGCTGGACATAAGACGGACCTTGCCATGAACATCATCGAGGACGTCCCGCGGCAGCTCAATCCTGTGAACCTTCATGAAGACAACCTTGTGGCCTTGCCACTGATAAACTTGTTTGTGGAGGCATGCCACATCATCTTCCTGCGTAAGCTTGACAAGAACAGTATTCCTCACAAACGAAGGAGTAGCTTTGAACTTCTTGTGCTTCAGTACACCCTGGACAACACGCTTGACAACAGTAGGGCTGGAATACAACTCTTCATTGGTATAACTGCAAATGGCTTCCAAGATCCAACAGCCTAAGAACTCTGTTTTCCCAGTGCGTATATTCAGGTCGTCCGCCTCATAGCGAGTGACATGTACAAGCACACAATCCTTGTTTGCATCAGGGCTCTAACTGAAACAGAAACAAATTCTGAATTACTTTTCAGTATAAGAAACACAAGTTATTTAAACCACTATGTATACCATGGCATCGAAGCTAATAAAATTGTGCATTATTAATCACCACATACTTCCTTTTCTAACAATCACCACATACTTAGATGAAAAACCACAATCGAGATCGGCAAAGAAGGAAATCACCTTGGGCAGCTCAGCAGGGGGGGCACATCCTCGAAGGGGGGAAACTAATCCTACAGTGCCACGAGGGCTGTAACCTCAAACGGGGCGTTGACCATCTCAGTATTTGGGGTCGCCTCGGTGGTTGCCTCCATCTTCTTGGAGCTCTCTGTCTCGTGGGGATCAGCCTCCCGCGTCTCCTCCAATATCGGCAGATATTTGCCTGGTTCTCCTTGGTCCATCATGAAACTTACGAATACTAGGAGTCCACTGAAAGGAAAACACAATAGCAATGACAATGAAACAAAAAATAGAGTGAGGATCGGTTACTGCTTTGCAAAAGTTCCTTTTTTCCTCTGAACAAAAATATACCAACATCACGGATCCGCTTACCTTCCCTTCGTTCGGAGAGAAGAACAGTGGCAGATGCAAGTGTTGCCTTTGTTGAAGACGGTGAGGGAGAAGGCGATTCAGCAAAGAGTGAAATGATGGTTGCTTCGTCCGTCAAACTTAGACTACAGGGAGGTGGGGTTTTGTGATACGACAGCTCGTTACAGCTGTGCTACGACTGGGGTGACTCTCCGCCTGCATACTACCTTCTAATTTGGTGGATGGCATTTGGGCCCGCGCGCTGCATGGCCCGCATGTCGGTGAACAAAAGTATAACGACATTCAGTAGAGGGAGACGTTTCAATGACCTAGGAGGAGCCAGAAGCGGTAGAGTGTCTCCACTGTACTAGTAGTAATTGTTTTTCTGTGTAGCTGTAGAGTGTATCCACTGTACTAGTAGTAATTGTTTCTCGGGTCCCAAGACAAAACAACCCATCCACACTAGTAAATAGTAAAATCAATTCAAAAACCTGGGTGCTCTTCTTCCTCCTCGCTCCCACCCACCTCATGTCAGCTCGCTCCACTCGTACCCCCAAATTCCTCACCTCACTCCTACAGAAAACCCCAGCTCCCCTTCTTCCTCACTCCTACAGAAAACCCCCAGCTCCCCTTCTTCTTCGCTCGCACTACAACTAGGCTCGTCATTCGTTACTCTGCTCAAATCCGTGAGCGCGGCACGACGCCATCGAGGAAAATGGAGTCGGTTGACCCCCAGCGCCAAGAAGATGAGGCTCCTGCCAGCGGCGACGCCTGTTGTAGATCCTGCACCCGGCAGCGCGGGGAGAAGCGGCGACCCCGCCCCCATCGGATCCCAGGAACCCATAGAATATCCGGTGGACCGCATCAGCGATCTCCCGGACGCCATCCTTGGGGAGATCATCTCGCTTCTCCCCACCAAGGATTGCTACCGCACCCAAGTCCTCTCAATTCGGTGGCACCCTCTATGGCGCGCCGTTCCCCTTAATCTCGATAGTCGTCAGCTATCTCTCTTCAATGATTTTGAAATCCCCAGAGCCATCATCTCCTCCCACCAGGGCTCCGTTCAAAGCCTCTGCATCCCATCATGCTACCTGAGCAAGCATACCATGCCCTGCACGGTGGACGCCTGGCTGGAATCCCCTGAATTCACAGAACTATAGCTGCTTGAGTTCTACTATTCCCCTGGAAATCACATACCACATACCGAACGCCATGAACTTGTGCCCTCAGCACCGATGTCCATCTCGGGGTTTTCGTCCTCTCTCCACACCGCCACCTTTGCGCAGTGCTACCTACCAGACAATCTGGTACTAAACCTTCGACTCCCATTTCTCAAGAAACTTTCACTTGTGCGGGTTCGTATATCGGAGGCCTCATTGCACAACATCATCCACTCTAGTTGCCCTGCGCTGGAGTGCTTGGTGCTTGTTTTCACAGTTAGAATCGGTTGTCTCCAAATAAAGTCGCCTAACCTTGTAAGAATTGGAATTTCTTTTGACGGAAGGCAGCTCATCATCCAAGATGCCCCTTCACTTCAAAGGTTGATCCTTGATTCTAGTTATTCATCGTTGCAAATAACCGTCCTCTCTGCGCCTAAACTGGAGACCTTGGGTGTAATACATGATCTCTGTGCTCATTTCAATATGGTGTTTGGCTCCACAGTTCTTCAGGTACTTTATATTATCATCTACACTTGTAACCATAAGCTGCATTTTAAATTTCTGTGCATAATTTATATATCATCTTGGAGTACACATTTTGTATTAATATTATGTTCTATGCTCAATGAAGAGTTTCCCCATGGATGGCCTGCCAATGGTGCTGGATTCTGTCAAGATCTTATATATCCAAATGAATAGTTTTGATCTGAACAAGATTATTGGCTCGCTGTAATGCTTTCCATGTCTACAGAAGTTGTATATAAAGGTGATAATTTCACGCACATTGGAAGCCCGCATATAGTGTACTAGAATTAACCGTTCAACTATTGCTCTTTCGAAACTCTTCTTTTAGACCTTAACTGTTTTCAATCTTCATGTCTATTTAGGCAATAGGACAGGGTAAGAAAGTTATAACCAATCGGTGGATTCATAAGCATCGGGATTTTCTCACTTCTCATGAGATTTGATTGAAGACAATAACGCTGGAATGATATGTAGCCAACCATGCAAACACAAGATTTGTCACATTCTTCCTGCTAAATGCGAGGTTACTATTGTCCATCAGGCTTAAGTTTAGCAGCAGAATGGTTTTGACGAATGGGTATGTCGAAGAGCAAAAAAAGGAGTTTCAGGTGGGCAAAAGAGCTTCTGAACGTGTCGGGCTTCTATTCACAACATATTGTGGTCATAATGCAGTAAATTTTATGACCCAGGATGTTCATTCTATGGACCTGACCGATCCATTTGACTTTCACTGCCGAAAACAGTGCTGGAGTTAGATGTTGTTGCCCTTTTCAATCAGGTTTTTTTGTAAACCTGATGAACAATTAACCCTCGTGCTTTTGTACAGTTTGTAAGCTGGAGTTAGATGTTCCTGCCCTTTTCAACTCGGCTGTGACTGTCATATTTTCTTTGAAACAAGGCAAATGGCTTGCCATTTGTTTAATTTAGAGTGAAATATTGTAAAAAATCCAAACCAAGGGAATTAACATCACTCTCGCCGGCTACTTGAGCTCACTGTGCATTACAGAAGCCAAGTGATTAGCCCCCACCAGCACCCACAAACTTATTTCGAACTAGCACATCAAATGGGCTGTAAATTTTCATAGGAAAGGCTGCATGACCATGACAGATTTGGATTCTGACATTTGGGACCCGCGAGGAAATAGCCTATCCAAGGTGGTGTCGACTTACTAGCCAGTCAACAAATGATTCTGCCTACCAGCCGTTGGATTGACATCCAACATCTGTCGTGTATCTTCTATCTCTTATCTTCTTCTTCCTCCAATCGCCCAAACCAAACCACCCCGTCGGCTCCGCCTGCTCCCGCCTCCCATGGCTGGCTGCGCCTCCACCGCCCTATCGTACGTACCCTCCAACCTTGGCCAGTCCCTCCCTCTATTCCCCCACACGTCCTGTTATTCTCCGGTGACCTCAGCCCCAACACGCACCCGCGCCAGAACTAGTCAACCCTCGTACTCCCCTCCTCCTGCGATTGGACCGGCGCATCTTCAACGTCTCCTGTTCGTTCCATCTGAGGCCTCGCCGTCGTCCTCCGCCTTGCGGCCTTGGTTCGCTCGCTGTGCGCGGTTCGCCGCCCTCTTGCATTGGCAACATCGTCAACAACCGAGAGGAACAAGGAGACGACTGTACGTGGAGAGGATGACAGTAGGGACCCACCAGCGTCATGGTAGTACGCAAGCAAGTGCCTCTATAGTACAAGCCCAAAAATATGGTTCCTCCTAATGGTTGGACATCTGCGGCTCACGCCATTGTCAATGTAGTCAATAAACGAGAGAATTACACTACGAGCGGCTGACACCAGGGACCCAGCAAGTCGCACAGTTTTTTTAGGAACAAGCAGTTGTTATTTATACTAGTTTTAGCGATGGATCAGGGTAACAACGGGGCCGTGCGGGGGCTATGGCCCGTCTAGCCAGGGTTTTATTTATGTTTACCACATCATGAGCCCAGTTGTGTTTTTTCTTGCTGAAAATGGCTAGCCCAGTTCTATTTTTTAAGAAATACCCAAACAAGGCCTACTTGCTTTATTGGCCCTGCTGGGCTGCAAATCTTTCAAGATGAGGTGAGTTTCATTCAGTTTGCCCAAAAATGGGTTGTACATTTTTAAAACACATCAAACCGGGAATTAGTTTCAATTTTTTTTCATTACAAGATCTTAAATTCCATTGATTTTTTATGCATGGAAAATTATTTGGATTTTATATTTATATAAATTATTTTTCAAAATAGTTTGAATGTGTATCGATATTTCTGGATTAAAAACAGTTGACCGCACCGAAATATGCAAAATTTCGTATACTTTTTAATCGTGGCCACAATATGGGGTGTGATGCTAACAAAGAGAAGATGGGCTCCAAAAAAATTCTTAAGAATTAGCAAATGGGCTATACATTATTAGAAATAATGGCAGATGGGATGTATGCTGTTTTCCACAGATTTGAGGCTGACTTGTGCGCCTACTACAGGTTGACGCGTATGCTTTCATAAAAAAAGGTTGACGCACATGCAACGCCCTGTCAACTTAGTCAACACACGAGAGCAGTGATTGTTGGATGTCCATCCAACGGCTGTCGTGCTTCTTGAATCTCTGCTCTTCATGCTCAAGACGCTCAAACAAGCACCGGCGGGACTGCCGGCTCCCTCCTCCCGCGGCCGGCTATGCTGCCGCGCAGGCCTCACGGCCCCACCGTACTCCCATCGCTGGCCTAGCCATCCCTCTACTCACCCACAGATGTTGTTATTTTCCGGCGACGGCAGACGAACCAGTAAACCCTCGTACTCCTCCGCGTGGGAAACAACTGCCGAGTATTCCCTGGCTCTGTGTCATTCCCTTCCTAGGCCTCCTCGTCGTCCACCGCCCTGGTGCTCTCGGCGCGGTCTGGTCAACGTGGTCAATGAATGACATCCATCGGAAGTGGACTATACGTGGAGAGGCTGACAGCTGGGTCCACGGCCGCACGCAAGGAAATGCCTCCTTATTACGCGCAAAATAATGATTCCTCCACCTGACAGCTAGGATCCACAGGAAGGGCCTCTGTATTTCACGAAAAAAACGTTCCCCCCGCTAACAGGTCGGACCCACCAGCTATATCTTCGCACGCAAGGAAGTGCCTCCTTATTACGCCCAAAAAATGAATACCCCCCTGCTAGCTGGGACCCACCATATTGTTGGGCTGACTTGTGGGCCTACTAAGTTGACAGGGACGGAGAGCTTTGTCAACTTAGTCAATACTCTAGTGACCGTATGATGTCCATCCAACGGCCATAGTGCTTCTTCAACCTCTGGTCTTCTTGCTCCAGCCGCCCAAAGCAGCTTCGGTCGTGCCGCCTGCTCCTGCCTCCCATGGCCGGCTGTGCTACCGCGGAGGCCTCACCGCCCCATAATACTCCCACCACTGGCCAGGCCATCCCTCCACTCACCCACACCCCCTGTTATTCTACGGCGACGGCAGCCTCACACCGAAGCCGAACCAGTGAACGCTCGTACTCCTCTCCGCGTGGGCATCCACTGCCGCGTCTTGCATGGCTCCGCGTCGTCCCCTTCCTAGGCCTTGCCGTCGTCCACTGCCGTGGCGCTCTCGACGCAGCGTGGTCAATGTGGTCAACGACCGACTTCCATCGGAAGAGTACTGTACATGGAGACGCTGACAGCTGGGTCCACGGCAGCGGCAAGGAAGTGCCTCCTTATTACGCGAAAAATAATTATTCCTCCACCTGACAGCGGCGACCCAACGGACGGGCCACCAGTATTTTGTGGAAAAATCGTTTCCCCTTGACTGCTAGGACCCATCGGACGGGCCACCGTATTTCGCGAAAAAACGTTCCCCCCGCTGTCAGCTCGGACCCACCGGAAGTGCCTCCTTATTACGCACAAAAAAATGAATACTCCCCCGACTAGCTGGGACCCACCTTGCTGGGACGCTGACTTGTGGGCGTACAAATTTGACGGGGACGAAGGGCTTTGTCAACTTAGTCAATATGAACGATTCTAGCTCCAGTGACCGTACGATGTCCATCCAACGGCCGTAGTGCTTCTTCAACCTCTGGTCTTCTTGCTCTAGCCGCCCAAAGCAGCGCCGGTCGTGCCGCATGCTCCTGCCTCCCGTGGTCGGATGTGCTGCCGTAGAGGCCTCGCCGCCCCCTACTATTCCAACCGCTGGCCAGGCCCTGCGGCGACGGCAGCCTCACACCGCAGCCGAACCAGTGAACCCTCGTAGTCCTCTCCGCGCGGGCTTGCACTGTCGCATCGTCCCCTTCCTAGGCCTCGCCGTCGTCCACCGCCGTGGTGCTCTCCGCGCAGCGTGGTCAACGTGGTCAAGGACCGACTTCCATCGGAAGAGTACTGTACGTGGAGAGTCTGACAGCTGGGTCCACGGCCAAGTAAGTCGCTTTGCCAGGCCTGTTGGGCTGCAAATCTTTCAAGACGAGGAGAGCTTTCATTCAGCTGGCCGAGAAAATGGCCCATCAGTAATGAGAAATGGGTTGTACATTTTTAAAACACATCAAACCGGCAATTGGTTTCAAGTATCTTTTTTTCATTTCAAGATTTTAAATTATAGTAATTTTTATGCGTGGAGAATTTGTTGGATTTTATATTGATATACATTTATTTTTAAAATCAGTTTGAATGTGAGTCAAAATTTCAGGATTAAAAACAGTTCGGACCGCACCGAAATATGCAAAATTTCATATAATTTTTTAACCGTTGCCACAATATGGGCTGTAATGCTAACAAGAAGAATATGGGCTCCAAAAAAACCTTAAGAATTAGCAAATGGGTTGTAAATTATTAGAAATAATGGCAGATGGGTTGTATGCTGTTTTCCACCGATTTGAGGCTTTCCTAAAAAAAAGGTTGACGCACAAGCACTGACTATTGGATGTCCATCCAACGGCCGTCGTGCTTCTTCAATCTCTGCTCTTCCTGCTCCAGCCGCTCAAACAAGCACCGGCGGGACTGCCTGCTCCCTCCTCCTCGCGGTCGGCTGTGCTGCCGCGCAGGCCTCACTGCCCGACCGTACTCCCATCGCTGGCCTAGCCATCCCTCTACTCACCCACACCTGCTATTATTCTCCGGCGACGGCAGATGAAACAGTAAACCCTAGTACAGTCGTACTCCCCTCCGCGTGGGAAACAACTGTCGAGTCTTCCCCGCCTCCGTGTTGTCCCCTTCCTAGGCCTTGCCGTCGTCCACCACCCTGGTGCTCTCGGCACGGACTGGTCAACGTGGTCAACGACCGACATGCATCTGAAGTGGACTTTACGTGGAGAGGCCGACAGCTGGGTCCACGGCCGGACGCAAGGAAATGCCTCCTTATTACGCGCAAAATAATGATTCCTCCACCTGACATCAGGGACCCACCGAAATGGCCTCTGTATTTCGCGAAAAAAACGTTACCGCCGCTGATAGCTCGGACCCACCAGCTATATCTTCGCATGCAAGGAAGTGCCTCCTTATTACACACAAAAAAATGAATACTCCCCCTGTTAGCTGGGACCCAGTATAGTGGCAGGCTGACTTGTGGGCCTACTAAGTTAACGGGGACGGAGGGCTTTTCTCAACTTAGTCAATATGCACGATTCTAGCTCCAGTGACCGTACGATGTCCATCCAACGGCTGTAGTGCTTCTTCAACCTCTGGTCTTCTTGCTCCAGCCGCCCAAACCAGCGTCGGTCGTGCCTCGTGCTCCTGCCTCCCATGGCCGGCTGCGATGCGGCGGAGGCCTCACCGCCCCCTACTACTCCCACCGCTGGCGAGGCCATCCCTCTACTCACCCACACACCCTGTTATTCTGCAGCGACGGCAGCCTCACACCGCAGCGAACCAGTGAACCCTCGTACTCCTCTACGCGTGGGCATCCACTGCCATGTCTTCCCCGGCTCCGTGGCATCCCCTTCCTAGGCCTCGCCGCCGTCCACCACCCTGGTGCTCTCGGCGCGGCATGGTCAACGTGGTCAAGGAACGGCTTCCATTGGACGTGGACTGTATGTGGAGAGGCTGACAGCTGGTTCCACGGCCGCAGCAAGGAGGTGCCTCCTTATTATGTGAAAAATAATTATTCCTCCACCTGATAGAAGGACCCACCGGACGGGCCCCTGTATTTCACCCCCTGACTGCTGGGACCCACTAGCTACATCTTCGCACGCAAGGAAGTGCCTGACAGTCGGGACCCACGTGGTCGAAGCGTACGTAGCGTTGTCATTCTGGTCGCGAACGTGTACGTACATATATATTGGTCGATGTAGAGGCGCGCACGTGTCGTAGTAGAGGTGGCCAGGGTGCACGAAAGAAAATAGGGCCACGTATGTGTACATACGGGCGGGGTCTCGAATGCCTACTCGCGCATATGTACGGCCAGGGCTCGTGTAAATGGCTGAGTCGGAACGGAGAAACATCATGGTCGTCGTGTTCATGTGGAGGCAACGGAATGCGTCGTGTTCATGGGGAGGCAACGGAATGCGTCGTGTTCATCGGGAGTGCTTGGACGGAACAGGCGATGGAAACGAGGCCTGGCGTATCATAGAACGGAGGAAACGGCCTTGTGTTCGATCGGCCACATTCGAAATGGGATCCTGTTCATCGGGAGGGGTCTGGCGTACCGCAAAACGGAGGAAACGGACCTCCTACGGTCGAAACGGGGGTCCTGTTGATCGGGAGGGGTGTGGCGTACCGCAAAACAGATGAAACGGACTTGTGTTGGAGCGCTACGGTCGAAACGGGGGTCCTGTTCATCGGGAGGGGTGCGTCGTACCGCAAAACGGGACTCCACGGGATACTGTTCATCTCCACCGCCGACCCCCTCCAGCCTCCACGAGCTACTATTCATCCACCATCGACCTCCTCCAGCCTCCACCTGCGACTGTTCATCCACGGGCTCCTGTTCATCCAGCCTCCACCGCGCGCTACTCCATCGGCTACTGTTCAACCAGCCCTCTCCACGGGCTCCTGTTCAACCACCCCTCCACGGGCTACTGTTCATCCTGCCCTCCACCATCTACTGTTCATCCTGCCCTCCACGGGGTGGTCCTGTTCATCCAGCCCTCCATGGGGTACTGTTCATCCAGCCCCAACCGGCTCGATCGATTGGGGTCCTGTTCATCCAGAGGCAACACCACGGGGTCCTGTTCATCCACCCCCACCGGGAACTGTTCATCCAACCCCCCCCCCCCCCCCCGCAACGCTCACTGTTCATCCAGAGGCAGCATCGATCGGCTTCAGTTAGCAGCAGTAGCGAAGGAATCGCTCGATCAGGTTTAGTTAACAGCCATCAATCGATCGCTCGGGTTCAGTAACGCGTAGCCTGTAGTGCAATCGCTCGGGTTCAATTAGAGCCCAACGCCTTGCTCTGGTTCAGTTAGAGCCAACGCCTCGCACACACGCGCATACGTGTACGAGAGAAATGTGCATCGCTCGGCCCCCGACCTCCCACCGTAACCGGGAACTCCCCGAAATTTTCCTCGCCCTTGCTTCTACCACGGTTTTTTCCGTCATGGACGGCCCAAAGAATGTCATGCAGCTGCGTCTCCGGCCCGCACAGGACGAAAGCCCATTTTCTGTCATGATTTTTTGTCATAGAAGTAGGAGCCCAGCACATCTATGATGATACCGGGTTTTGTCACAATTATCGTCATAGAAGTGTCATATGTATGATAGAAAAAAAATTCGTTCGGCCCAAAATGTCACGGATGTGTCTTTTTTTGTAGTGATAGTAGTACTCCCTCCGTCTAGGTGTATAAGTCTTCCCTCCTTCTTGTTCATGGTGCACAACCGAAGATGACTTATTGACCTGGACGGAGGGAGTAGCACAGTCTGCAAGTATATATCGAGAGAGACGTGTAGTGCGATAGTATATAGTAAAGTTTGTGCTATATGCACGTACTTGCAAAATGCGTACGAATACACAAGGTTTCCAAACTTTCCCTTTTACATACTTAATTAAGTACACTAAAAATTCCTGAATGTACGGGATGTATCATTTGCGTCCCAAAACTAATGAGATCGCCCTACGAGACAAAAATTATACTCCTCCTAAAAGCCACGGCGCTCGCAGGAGCGCTTGCGGCGCGCCACACGTGCCCTGGTGCGCGGCCGTTTTCCAGCGCGCCGACACAACGCCTCTTCCTCCGCCTCGCCACTCGCGAGGTGCTGATTGGCGGCTTGCCGGCGGGCGAGCGCGATCTCACCGGTGTGGTGATCCGGCGCCAACAGGTACTCCTCCTCGCTGGAAGCATGCACCCGGTCCACGTACCGCCAAGCGTAGATGAGGCGCTTGGGCCCGACTGCACTCAGGGCGTCGGCACGGGCGTTCTCCCCCACCCTCACGGCCCTCGCACGAGCCTTCAGCCAAAGAGCCAATTGCCTGACTCTCTCGGACGCGACATAGGCCTCCCAGGCAGCTTGTTCCATAGTGCATTTCTCTTCCTCGGCATTCTTCTCCACCTCTATTTTGGCGCGCTCTGCTGGAGGCAAAGCCTCCCACAAGGCGACATCCATTTCTTTCCAAAGCTCCTCAAGGCTGGGGGGCTCGGCGGGCGGTGCGGCGTTCTCCTCGTAGCGGGGAGCCGACGCGTCCTCCGACACGCGTGCTGGCGAGATTGGGAACACTGACATGTCCACCTCGACGCGTCGCGACGAGGAGCAGAACACCGATGTGTCCTCCTCGACTAGTGGCGGCGAGGAATGGAACGGCGACGTGTCGTGTAGCGGCGAGGAGCGGAACACCGACGCGTCCTCCTCGACTAGTGGCGGCGAGGAACGGAACGGCGACGCGTGACCGTCCGCGCGGTGCAGCGAGGGGCTCCTAGGGCTTGGGAGGGGCGATGCCATGGTGGTCAACGTGAGAGGAAGGGGGAGGAGATAGCGATGAACGTGAACGTGAGGGGGAGGAGATAGCGATGTCGTGGGAGGCGCGGTATTTATAGCGAGCAATGGCACACCTACGTAAGATATGGAGTGAGCTGCACTGACTTAACTGCCACTCCAGTTGCGTCACTAACGTGTGGGCCAGACCCCTGTTGGGCCCATATGTCAGTGACCGAATGCACCTGCAGTTAAGTAATAGCTACGTGGGCATATTTGTTGGAGTAAATTACGGGGGAGCGAAGGGTGGAAATATTGCTGGTCACAACGGATTGGACGAGCGTGGGGGAGGAGAGTCATGCATGCAGATTTTTTCACATGGGGTGGAGTGGTGGGACCGTCGGAGGGAGAACGAGAGTTTGGCAGGCATATTGTTTCCACACATGGAGAGGAAAAAAATTGGAAACGAACGGGCTTCCTGCAGGTATGGGGAACGGTGCGTAATAAGTCATCTTGCATGCCGGGCTAGGTATAGTCTCAAGTCATTAAAAACAAACACGCCCCACACATGTTCATATTTCAAGGTGCACTAAATTATTGCATGCGATGATTAAGGCTGGCCATAATGGTGGTATCGTAGCTGGTATCATGCACACGGGAATAGCAAACATGCTGATGTGGCAAAGAATTAAAGAAGAGAGGGGGGTTAGAGTAACTAGTGTTCATGCATGCATTGGTAAACACATTTTTTATGGAGAACGATAGCACTGGTTGAGTACTTTTGCAGACTTCAAAGACTATTCCACAATGTGTCAACATTCACAACGTCAAATCAATATTCTTACACTCATTATAAAACGTAGTTCTTATACTCATTATAATCAGTACTCCCTTCGTCTAGGTGAGCAAGTCATCTTGGATTGTGCACTGTGACCAAGGAGGAGGGGAAAACGAGAGATCTTAATGTTTATTTGCTAATTAATAGCATTGCATGCAATGAACTAACCACTGCATGTCGTGTTTGGTAGTCTCAAGTCATTAAAAGCATGCACACCCACATCTCCTATTGGTTGATATGTCAAGAAACAAGAAACGAGGTAGAAGTTAATGCACCACGCCTAAGTGTTTTGGGAGTATTGTAGATATTGATATGTTTAGTATAAATTTGGTCGTGGGATTTCATTGATGCCTGTCAAAGCGTTGACAGGTCTGCTATGCGTGACCTGAAGATGAAAGCGTTGAGCATCTCGAAGTTGATCAACAATCGTCAATTGTTAAAGATTAGCCGTTCGGCCAGTAAGGTGGCACACTTGATCGCTAAGTATAGCTTCGACAATAGATTAGATGGTATTCTTGTAAATAACGTACCGCCCTGTGTGGTGAATATTGTATCGAATGAGTGTACTGGTTTGGCTGGTTAATTAATATAAGGTGGTGTTCAAAAAAAGTATAAATTTGGTCAAACACTTTGCAAACGGTTGACGGGAGTAAAAAGGACCAGAGGGAGTATCATGCATGCGGCGTAGGCAAAAAAATTGCTTTTCTAAAAAAGGCAAAAAAATTGCTCATTTATAGCCAGTCGAAGTCTCAAAGGGCGCGACAGTGCGAGGGAGGCGAAGGTCGTGGGAGGCGTGACGTTTCATAGAATTAAGTGAAGTTACATCCACGCGCCGACATGGCGTGCGAACAGGCAGAAGCTATACCGTCAGGCCTACGATATGGGTCTAGTAGACATGACATCTAGTGGGTCCCGCATAGTTCTCGAGAACTCTTTGGGGGCTTGCAGCCGTTTATCCACCGGGCAAGCCAGCAACCCCACGCCGTTTGCACGCCCTACTCGTCCCCGTCTTCTACCTTACAACAGTTCGCTCCCAGTCGTCCCGTCCTTTCACATTAGTTCGCTCCCAGTTTTTTTTGCAGGGTACAACAGTTCAACTTCTCCTAATCCTCCTCCAAAATCCATGGCCTCCCAAATCTCCATGGTCACCGCTGAGTACCAGGTTAGAGCCATCACCGGCGATCAGTTCATCGTCATCTACACACGTGGATCCGAGACGGTGAAAGCATGGCTTGCTCGCTTCCTATGCATGTTCAATAGTTCAACGGATGAGTGGGTCGCTGGGCTAGATGTTGAGTACACCACAGTCTTGGGATGAGAGAAGGATCTAAAGGACAAAGAGAGGAAGAAGCCCGCCGTGATCCAGGTTTGCGTACATAACGTTTGCTTGGTCTACCACATATGCCATGCCGACATTGAGTGCCAGGATTTTAAGAACTTCCTCAAGGACAAAAAAGTGAAATTCGTTACTGTAGGCTTTAAGAACGATAGTGACGTCCTGCGTCGGATAGGTCTCATTGTAGGCCAGCCCTTCGATCTCCGGAAGGCAAGCCTGGTGTCCTCCTCTCAACGTTCAATGTTGACCCTGGCAGCAGCCATGATTGATCCTTCGTATGCTAAACTGAAGAAACCTCATCACGAGTTTCATCATGCATGGGAGTCGAAGACATTAGATGAAGATCACATCATGTACGCAGCAATGGATGCCTACCTTTGTTTAAATATCTACAAGGGTTGGATGAAGAAGCAGAGCCCAGTGTCTGGTTCAAGCAAAGAAGCGTCGGCGAAGAGGAAGAGGTACGAGGACGAAGTCGAGGACGTGGACTCGGACTCCAAGTAGGTGGAAGTGCCGTCGCTCATGCTGGTTCTACTGTAGTGTCAAGCGGACTAGTTGCTTATTAGTTTATTTTCAAGGGTGTGTTGTGATGAGGCCCCAGCAGAACTATGTTTATGTTCTTTCTCGTTATTTGAACTCTTTAGTATGTACAGTAGTACTAGTACTATGTCTTACTACTGTTCTTCTTGCAGTTGGTACTACTGCTCGTATCTTCGTGTTCCTACTGTACTTAATACGTTCGTACTAGTAGTATAATTTCGGTCAGTCGATTTGTGAAAGAAGTTCGACGGAGCGAAGGAAGAAGACGGCAGAAGAGGTGGAAGAAGCCCTTCTAGCCATCCATGTTGCATCAAACGGCTCACATGAGTCGACTGACCCAAATTGCTCCTTTAGATTGCAGGATCCACGTGGCATTCAAGGTCTCGAAGGTAGATTCCGCGTCCACACCCGGTTTGCAGGCTCGACGCACACGTGACCGGCTTCCGCTGCGACAGCCACCATGCGCGCCTCCTCCGCGCGGGCGGAGATGACAATGACATGCTAGTTCCTCCTCGCCGGCGTGCTAGAGCACGCGCTCGTCCTCCTCTTCGTACGCTGCGTGCATAGACACGGCTCCACCAGCTACTCGCGTGCTTGGCAGCGCGGCGGCATCGCGAGGAGGCACTGCAGACGACATGAGCAGGCGAGCCTTCGGCTTCATGGAATAGGGATGGCGGTGACATGGCGGTGATGGGCGAGAAATTGTTGGCCGGAGCAGGCGGGCACCGGCATGCGCAACGGCGACGGCGGCATATTGATGAGTGCGCGTGTGGGAGCTTACTTTAGTTTTATATATAAGGTTGGTCAAACTTAAAAGAAAACCGTACTAGTACACATAAACATTAGGCTTAGGCAGCACTTTTATTAGTTACTAGCTTATGTTCTTGCCCATTGTGACCAGCCTTAGTACCACGGCCATGATACGGAATCCGCGCGGTCGATTGAACGGTGCGTCACCGTGTCGCGCTCGAAGGACATCCACCGAACCTTTTTGTGTGTGTGAAAACAATCCTCGAATATTACTCAACTTTTTTTCCTGTGAACGTTCTTGACACTGCAATATTTCCATATATTTGAATTTAGCTCCAATTCGTGTTTATTTGGATTTGGACGATTTAGGTGTGCCCTAGTTTTTTTTAATACTGATTTTGTGTGTGTGACTGAGAGAGAACGTGTGTATGTGTCCATATGTGTGTTGTGGCAGAAGGGCAATGTGGAGACGGTGTGCGTGTGATACACACATAGAGAGGTGTGAATGTGCAAATGATCATGCATGAGTGAGACATAGACAGATGCCGATATGTTGTGTATACATGAGAGAACGGTCTTCTAGTTTACTTGTGTGTGTGTGAGAGAGAGAGGGAGAGAGAGGGAGACAAAGAGACAGAGAGAGGAGCATCCGTAACATAACAACCATCTCTCTCGATTCGTCCGTCCCTCGCACGGTCGCATGCAACACATGCATCAACGCGCACATTTTGACACCCTCACCCGGCCCCTGCCCACCTCAAGGCCCGCATAATCTCTTTGTGAATACCCATTTCTCTCCTTAGGTTTGTTTTCTCTCAATATCTGACACACACACACACAGAGAGATACACGCAGCACAACACACACACACACACACTCCCCCGAGCACACAATTCATCCCCATCCAAGGTTATACGGCGACCACTCTCGCTTGTGCTTGTTTGCACCCCAACATGCACAACACCTCAATCTTCAAAGAGGGCAACGAGCAGATCGAAAACGGCGACCACACCGCGCTAGAGAATTCGGAGTCATTTGGAAGCAGGGTGATGTGACGACGGCTGACTAACTCCTCCCCCCACCCTCTCTCTCTCTCTCTTGGACAAAATTACCAATCCCTCTCTCCCCCGCACAAAATTGTCAATCCCTCAACCCACGAGATCCTTCCCCTCTCGTCCATGTTTTTCCTGCTCTCTCATCAAACATGTTGTCTCTTCTCCTTCCACGTATACAGAATCCAGATGCACACGCATCTCATGTATATTACATGTATGCATCTTTCTCACAGACCTAACTTCTTCCTCTCTCTTTCTCTCTCTATCTCTCTCTCTATCTCGTTCGGTTTGTCTCCTACTCTCTCGTCCACATACATACAGTCTTTCTCGCCCTATCTACTCCATCTTCAAAAGCTCTCTCTGCACGTTTCATTCACACATTGGGATATGTCAAAATGTTGCTTCTATAATGGCTGATATAGAGTTATGGTTGTTCTTGTTGCATCCTACAAAGTAATAACTATGAAATGCATTTAGATTCTCATTTGACTAGGATTATGTGAGTTTGAGCATGTTGTGAAGTACTATAGACCTTGTATACATCTTGGGATTTGACAATGATTGTAACTATTGAATTGTATAGACCATTACATTCGAAGTCAATAGCCTGATATATTTATTTCACAATTTCAACAAATGATTAGTTCACTACAAACTAAGAAAACAAATGTGTACTCCCTCCATTTTTATTTAAGTCCGCGTATTAGCATTGGTCAAAGTCAAGTTTTGTAAACTCTCAGAAAGCTTATAACAAAAAATATTAACATATACAATAACAAATAAATACCATTAGATTCATTATTGAATGTACTTTCACATCATACATATGTTATGGTAAATGTTTATATTTTTCTATAAACTTGGTCAAACTTTAGGAAGTTTGACTTCGGTCAAACCTAATATGCAGAGTTTACTACTACTACTCGCTAGTTGCTTAGCCGAATCACTCAACACGCCACACGGGGAGTCCAGTGTCACAAAATTTTGAGGTCGGCGGGAAAATCTCCCGCGACCCTAATTCGAGCAGTGGGAAGTTACCATCATAGCCTTCGGAACAGGCCTATGGATGACGCTTGGTAGGGGGCTGTTTTCGTAACTTCAGGTTCACCCTACCCAGCCAACCCCACCCCGGCACCCAGAGTAGTACACCTGAATACTCCCCAATTTCTATACCCACCGCAAAATAGACTTCTCCACGACACCGCAGCCTTCGTGATCCTCCCCTTTACATCGGCGCACTCGTCCATTGTAGCGCATCTTCCTCATCGACGACCTCGTACGCCGCACTAGAGCCGGTCCACCGTCGTCGTCATACACGGAGCCTCTTCCCCGGCATTGTCTTCCACGGTCTCGGATCTGCTTCCCGAAAGCCGACGCCAAGCGCAGAAGTACCACCGTCGTGGACAATGAACTGACTCCCGTTGCCGACCATGACTCACAGAGGCCGCCGCGACCATCGTTCTCCTCCTCGATTGGTAATGTATTGTATCACTTAGCAGTACATGTGTAGTTCCAATTTTGTTCATACCTACCCTTCAAATTTCATGGGTGCTATTGTTCCCGTAAAAGTAATTGGTTATAGCCTCCATTGTCCAACAGAATATCAGCTTGTAATTGTGCGTCGCTCCTGTATCGCGCTGTGCTTGGGAAGGTTTTTCATCTGCAACTAGTAGTGTGGCAAATGATGGAAAGGTTTTTAGAACTAGCAAAATGCCCATGCATTGCACGCATCAAGATGCATTTGTATGAGTAGTTTATCTTGTTGGAGATGCTCTAACATGGCAGACGAGTGCTTTAATGTTGCCCACAAGATGCATGAGTATTACTAGTAGTATATTTTTCTTGCCATGTTGAGATTTTAAAACCACGAGTGCGAACATGCAGAGGAGCAATGAAGACCAAACACGAGATATTCGGGACATCTTCAAGGAGCGTGGCAAGTTAAAGAGGAGCTGCACCGAACCTGTAAAATGAGCTTTGGTAAGTAACACCCTTTCAATTACTTTTGTGTAGCCTCGTGTTCTTCGATGTGTATATGTTGTAGTTTCTGTTTCTCTTAAGCGTGGTGTTCTTCGATGTGTAATAAGAAGAATCTTAATCGTCCTAATGCTTTCGTTTTTAGCTTGATGTAGGAAGTGGGTGTTCTCACCTTGCAGTCTGTTTTTATTTATTTTTTTCCTTTTGAATTCACTTCTCCGAGTTCTGTTTATCTGGCTTCTACTAAATGGATCTAGGTTGCTCTGAGTATTGATCTAAAAAAGAAGTAACTTCATGTTAGGATGCAGTTCCTGCGAGGAGGGAAGTATGGTTAACCTCGAGATCATGTTTCCAAAATGAGGCTGGATTACACACAAGGTGCCAGTTCCCTAATGATGCTGGATTAGACACAAGGTGCAAATTCCTAGATGATGTTGGATTACACACAAGCCAGGTGGAGTCTGTTCGTGTCCTCGTGGCATTAGTAAAGGCTGAAAGAAAGCGTGCAGCAGCCCTTGAGAATGTAGCTGAGTTCCTGAAGAAGCGAAAAGAGCAATCAGATGCTCTCTTCACCCAAGCCAAAGAAGAGATGGAAGAAGCCAAAAATAAGCTAGCAGAGGCAGAGCAGGCTAGGCGTCTCCTGCTATCTAAAACTGTTGTCAATACAAAATTTCCTTCATAATAGCTAGGTTCAAATGTTTATCCAGTCAGCATGCCTGTTGTTATGTCCGTGCATCTACTGATGTGGCACAAAATGTTTTTTTGGGTCATGTAATAACAGCAATTACTTTCCAAACAATAACAGACGAAGCATTTGACATGGTATAGTTCACGCGCAAGCCCGACATTCCAAGTTCAACTTCCACATCAAACTCATGTTCACAGATATCTGCACATTCATACATAATGTCCACAACCATGATTCACTTCAAAGCCAAAAAAATGTGAGGAGAGTTATAAATAAAGAAAATCCTCTACTAGTTCCTGCTACCAGTGCGAGCAGAACAAGTCAAAGAACATGCGTAAATTAATTATATTTTAGTCATTTTTGTGTTCTAAAATGCCTGCCGGCTCGCGGAAGGACGTCTTGCCAGCACACGTGCCAATGAAGGCAGGCGGGGCAGTCTTAAGCTGGTTGCACACGGCGAGGAGGCGTGCTCAGCCGGGCCTGCAGCGAGTGCGGCCCTCTTGGTCGGCGCGCCGGTTCAATGCCTGCGCTATGAGAGGTCGCGTTTGTGTCATAGCAAGCACTCCCTCCAGTCCTTTTTTGTTTGGGTATAACAAAATCTCATTTTCCATTCACATTTTAGTGGTAGGAGTTGTGCGTGTGTGCCTGTGAGAGAGAGAGAGGAGACGGTAGTCAGGGTTGTCTGATCGGTAAACAAATGAATAATGTCAGTCTGGGATGGAGACGAAAAGGAGACCGCAACAAATGTTGTGTCTACAGGAGAGATAGAGAGAGTAATTTTAGTGGTATGAGTCATATGTAGAGATATATAGGGTGTGTGAGAGAATCCCATAGAGAGAAAGACAAAGTGAAAGACGAGTGGAGACTATGTGTTTGGCGGTGAAAAAGAAAGCTTAGGTATCGAGTGATACCAAAGAATAGTAGAGACGTGAGAGATAATGAAAACCGTGTAATTTATAATGATAGGGAGAGTGTGACACTTCTCAAGGGAGACGTCGAGAGACCATGTTTGCGAGGATAGGAGCAACATGAAGTGAGCGTGCGGGTGAGCTGAAGAAAAGAGAGTGATAGCTACCTGAAGGAGCATGCATGCGAGAGAGATGGGCGTGAAAGGAGTGAACAAAAAAGCGATTCAAATATTTGAATTCGAGATGATGATACATGTAATCCATACTCGAACCAAAATTGATCTATCAAACATGCATACTCATATGAATTCACGCACATCTATGTTATTTAATATGTAGATATTACTGATCCATACATTTTAGTAGAACATAATTTGGTTAAAAAAATTCGAATTCAACCTTAAGATTTCGAGATCGTTGTATTTGTAAATCATATTACACATATAAAAGAGCAGAATTCTTTGTTGTGCTTTTGAAAGTATATATAAAAAATGATGTATATAGAATGTAATTCCAATTGAAAATGGATCCAACCCGACAAAAATAGAATACAAACGGGATTCGAATTGAGTTGGCACGGTAAACGTGCACTCTACAAAATTTGAACGAAGCGGGGAAAGTCGCAGTAACCGCCCGAAACCAAAATCTGCGAGATGGAAATCACTACTGCCTATCCCTGCCATGCAAAGCCTATATGCTGGATTTCTATAGGTTTCGATAGGGGTAGGTTTGTAATTTCACCCAAACGTGATGTAACCGCCTCTCAACCGGATTCATACACAGTGGGGGCCAAAACACAGTGTGTCCTCGGCCGAAATCGACTCCCTCCCTGATTCATATTCATACACGGTGGGCGCCAAAAACAAACTCTCATTGGCAAATATTCGGTGTATGCGAGATTACCGCCCTATCCCCAACCGACTAGTGTTGTTGTGATGTAGTAGAAATTTGAAAAGGGGGCTAAGTTTGTAAATTTCCTCGCATTTGAGACAAGCGCGCACTGAATACATGGTTCCCCCCTTCCTCTCTACCTCCCTTTTCCCCATTCGTACTCCGTGGGCGCCAAAACACCCTCTCCACCCCACCCTCCTCCGTCCGCCGCCGTCTGCCACCCCATCCACCGCCTTCCTCCTCCACCATGCCAGAGTTGGTACCCCGACGCCGTCGTCCATTACAAGAGATCAACCTCTCTCATCCACGGCTTCGGACCGGGATCCTTGCATCCCGTCCTCTCGCTTCATCCCCGCTGTCGTCCACCTTGACGGCGCCGCTCCTACGACCGTCTCGTCCATCGCACCCCGCCGCCACCATCTAGCCTCCTAGATCTGCTTCCACGCCGCCGACAGCCATCGCTACCGCAGCACCATCAAATTCTCAGCAGATGCGTACATGGCGTCGCACCAGAGGCGGTACTCTTTCGTATCTGCTCAACTTATTTATCGCAGCAAGAAAATAGATCGCCACTGCTTTACTCTGATTTCTTTTCTTGGTTGCGAAGTTGCCTTTGTATGGTTTGCACCTTCAGATCTGCCATGGCACGCTCAACACCATACCCGCAATGCTTATGGTTTTCCCCTTTTATATTCCACAGTAGTTAAATCACAGTAGACTAAATTTCAAAATTGGGTCAGTCGATTTTTCAGAGCTCGCCGGAGTTTGCCGGTGCGATCGAAGGGGCTCGGGTGGGGACGGTGGTTGTGGGGGCGGTGGTGGGGCCACGTCGAATGAAGAAAACTCGACGCGGGTGGGGGCGAGGGTGGGGGTGGCGGAGGAACATAGGCGGTGGCGCCGGTGGTTCGGCCGGCGGCCCGTGCGGTGTTCTATATGGGAAGCACAGTATGTTCCTTGTCAGGAAGGGGAGTAGGGACATCTGCAGTCAACAGCTAATAGAGCTGGCCTATACGTGATCGATAGGCTTTCAATTACTAGCGGCAATACAACACTGTAATTTCTAGCCAGTTCCACTTTCCCGATTTATATATCCTGGTTATGGTGTACCCCTGTTATGTACGTGGGCTGTTTGGTTTGAGACTAAATTTGCCTAAGGTTGCCACACCTAAGGTTAGGCAAGTTTGACCAACTTGGGTGGATGTTTGGTTCAAGCCACACCTTAGGCAAGCCACCCTAGGGCCCCACAACACATACACATAAAAAGTGTGGCAAGATTCCCTTAGGCTTGCCAACTTGTGGCTCTCATTTTGAAGAACTAACCTTAGGAAAGTGTGGCAACATTGTATGGCAAAGTGTGGCATGGTTAGGCCTAGAACCAAACAGCCCTGCCTAGTTGTTGTGTGCTCTTGTTATCATGGTTTGGCAATAAACTCTCTATACAGTATATTATGAACCTATCATCTGCCAGCTATCCTTACTTCTGGAGTCTATTTTTTGTGTACTTGTGCCAGATTATATAAATGCACGCACCATATTACATCACACATGAGCTCTCTCACCAGAATCCAGTGATAGCACACAAGTGTTTACAGGGGCGCCCCTATATTAGAATATCATCTACATTACAAAGATAATCTCACAACTATTTATGTTTTCATGGTTCTCAGATATTATACGCAATTATAGTGAATATCAGAATCCGCGCATCAAAAGAACATTGTGGAACACTGCAATGACTTACAAAATTGGCAGCAAGGCATTGAGTGCCATTCTGGAAGCAATGAAACTCGTACGCTCCCCACCTGTTGATTCTTGTTCAGAATATCATCCTAATGACTATTCTAACCTAGAGGAGTCAAAGGCAGATGGCCTGTCCTGTTCACCCATCAAGGTGCCTGTTCTAATTTGGCAAGGTTTTATTGATTGCGCGTATCTTGCATATGTTGTCTTGCATTTCTTCTACTTTGTTGCACCGCCATCTGGTTAGTGTACTCATCATATATGTCGAGATGCCATGCCCATCCATTGTCAATACTTATTCCATCTGTCATCATACCATGTTTTTCCACTCAAATGTTGTTCTTGTGCATCATACATAGAAAAGGAAGAGGGTGATTGCCGAACCTGAAGGAGCACCAGCAATGTCCTTGAAAAACGTGGTGGTGCCGGAGAAATCAGACATCACCCCACTTATATTGGCTGTACAACCAGTGACACAAAACGTAGGACCGACTCCAGCAGATTGTACCCATACTTCACTGGCCACACCACTAGCCCCACCACATAGGACCTGCACTCCAGCAAAAGGTATACCGATTTCATTTGCCATAGCACCAGCTGTACCACAGAAAAATCCCACTCCAGCAAAAAGTACAGCAAGTCCACCGGCCGAAGACCTATCCCAACTGCAGAGACGGCCAAATCCTGCAGATTGGAACCCCATTCCATTTATTCCCAGTTTAAAAGACAATGCTTTCAATGTTGTTAGGGACTACGTGCATATATTCCCATCGTGGGAAAATTATTGTGAAGACAAACACCATTTTCACATCTTCCTGTCCAACTTACGTGTAAGTGCTATTATTCATGGCTATGATTTGCATTACATTGTTGTAACTAGGCGAGGGTCAATCTGGATAGTCATGACGAGCAAAGCTTGCTTGTGCTTTTCAAGGAAGCATTGTAGGAGTATCAGTGTTACCTGAGGAAATCACACTTTGATGGCAAGTCTATAAACGAATTTCTGGTGAAGTCTCCTATGCTAATTTAGAAGACATTGAATGGAAAAACCTTGTTATGCACTGGTCTCGTTCCCAGGATGAGGTACTGTCTATGAAATCACATGACAATTTGAACTTCTACTTTTCCGCATGTGCCTTACGGATCTTTTTTGCAGGAAATCTGCTCGAAGAAGAATTCTGGTTTGACAAGAACGACAGGATATCGCAAATATGCTGCCCGCTGCTTTGCTCTTGTTAGTACCTGTTGTCCTGTATCACTGTACTTGCATACATACATGGTTCATTATGTGACAGCAGTATGCATGATAGCTTGCTTATCAATTGTTCGCTCCAAATTATCTGATCTGTATGAATGGTTACATTAGTGTAGAATATATCCAATGCTGTCCTTTATCAGTGTACTTATAATGACAGGTAGTTGTTCATGTACCATCACTCTGCAGCTTATTTTCCTTTGCCCTCCATTTTCTACACATCAGATCTATATTTACTCTTACCATAAGGTTGGTACTGAAGAAGTTTAGCTGTGCATTGCTCTTGGCTGTACCTTTTGCCTGTATCGCTGCACTTACATTTATAGCTACTTGGCTACTTGGTTATGTAGCATCACTCTTCATCTTATCTTAAATATTCTCCATTTTTTCGTATATTATCACATCTATATTTACTCTTAACAAAATGTAGAATAAAGGCAATGCTTTTGAAGAAGATTCTGTGGTAAACTTCTTGAATTGCCCCCCCCCATCAGCATGGACAAGGCCTTTATAGAGCCTGTCTTCACCAATAATGTAAGTTTGTCCATCTCAAGCCTTCAAACTTTGTTGTATATATTTGGTTAGGCATGACTGCAACAGCTGTTTATTTTTGGTGTTTGCATCAAATTGCTTGTTTAAAGTTTATTATATGTAGTTCATAAACAAAAGTTTGTCCTTTCTCAATTTAAGTTTTCAGTTGTACAACCAAGTTCCTTCTTCGTACCATGTAAATTAAACTATACAGAGCAAGTGATCTTCTTTTGCACTGCATGTATGCTTCTGTTCTTCATCTGTAATCCAGTGGTGTGGTGAACCTACCCACTACAGCATAATGTCATATTCTGCAATGTCTTAACGATGAAAAATGTCATATCATTCTACTATTATTTAAACTGTCTCTTTATTGGCCAATCTGAAATGGTATAAATTGACAGCACACTAACCGTTGATACTTATGAGTTCTTGATCTGTAATCCAGTGGTGTCGTGAAGCTGCCAACTCCTTCACGATGTCATTTCCTGCCATGTCTTGACCTGAACAATACCATATTGTGTTAATGCAAATTTAAACTGTGTCACTTTATTCGTCAGTAAGAAATGTGATGAATTGTCAGCACTGATACTTTTATGTGCAAAACATGTCATCTGTCTGCTTTTTTATCTTTCAGAGTGAGGAAGATATAAGTGTTGAACAAGCACAGTCTCATCATCTTGCTCAGCTGCTTGCGCTGCAGCTCCCCAGCAAGGCTAACCTTTCTTGAACTCTATTGAAGTGCTGTCGGTTTTGTATATTATTTTGTCGGCGTGTTTATTTGCACTGGTGGCGATCTTTGATGCCCAGTGTATGTAATCTATTGTCTGCTTGTGCTTTATTATCATAGTGGCGAACTTTGATGCCCAGTGGATGTAATATGCCGTAATTTCTTTATTATATAGTATAGGTTTTTTCTTATTCACGATGCTGCAGTTATTTTACTGTATATATATATCCTGTCTTCGCAGTAAACCGGCCAAAACGTAAAATTACGGTACATAATCGGGCCGTCATGCAATCATGATACAGGTTGGTCCTGAAACGTGCCGATCAGCTCACGGGCCGGCAGCAGCCCGAAATGAACCCCGGCCCATGATTGTGCGAATCAAATCACGGGCTTTTAACAGGCCGAAAAATTGTCTCGGTCCTTCTTTGGCCCAATCAGATATCGGCTGCGAGCAGGCCGGATGCTAACTGGGCCGTAGTTAGGCCCAACTATATGACGGGATTTTAACAGGCTGAAATTAATATAGGGCCGAAATGTTAAACGGACCCTTAACAGGCCAAAACTAATATCAGGCCGAATTACTAAGTGGGCCTTTAGCAAGTGGGCCCAAAAGCATAGTGTCCAATTGACGGGCCGAATCTGATATGGGCCATAATTAGGCCCAAAACCTCTTAAAGGGCCGGACCTGATCTGGGTCGTAATTTGGCCCAGAACGTGGTAGGCTTTTAACGGGCCGGATCTCATATGGGCCACTGTTAGGCCCGGAGCGTGGCAGGCCATTAATAGACCGTATCAAATATGAGCCAGCATTTGGCCCAAAACATGGCGGCCAGTTAACGGGCCGGCCTACTAGGGTCCTCAAAATCTTGTGGGCCTACAGCTGGGCCAGCCCATTAATGTCGACGAAATCTCATGGGCCTTTAGCTGGGCCGGCCCATTATGATCCGAAAGAATTTTGTGGGCCTTTACCTGGGCTGCCCTATTATGGCACACAAAAATTTTGTGGGCCTTTACCTAGGCCGGCCCACTATGGCCCGTGAAATCTTGTGGGCCTTTAGCTGGGCCAGCCCATTATGGTCCGCAAAATCTCGTGGGCCTTTAGCTGAGCCGGCCCATTATGGTCCGCAAAATCTTGTGGGCCTTTAGTTGGGCCAGCCCATTTAAACTTGTTGAGTCGTGCCACGTGTTGACGTATCATAGGCGCCTTCTGTCCAGTGAGTGGATGTCATCTGTCCCGACAATGAACTGACACGTGTTTCCTCTAGCCAATGATGATTTTACACGTGGAAAATCCCCATTGGTCGGGGCTGTTAATGGGTTATCGGATCCAAAACTCGACCCGATAGCTTAACGACGTTCCGTTACGGTGGATACCACGTGTCGGTCACCCTTGACGAAATCACTTCTGTGACGCATGATTTATCGTCATGGAAGTGGACACTTCCGTGATGATAATTTTGGTAATGTCATGGAACACTTCTACGACAGCACAAGTATGACTATCTTGATTCTGTCATAAATTTCTCATGGATATACATGCATGACAAAAAAGCGACCTACTGTGACAAACACGTATCATCACGGAAGTGTATTTTTTTTGTAGTGTAGATTGATCTTGGTGACACATAGGAAAATTTTGAATTATTGCTACGTTCCCCAACGGTGGCACTAGAGCTAGGTCTATGCGTAGATTCTATGCACGAGTAGAACACAAAGTAGTTGTGGGCGATGATTTGTTCAATTTTCTTACCATTACTTGTCTTATCTTGATTCGGCGGCATTGTGGGATGAAGCGGCCCAGACCAACCTTACACGTACGCTTACATGAGACTGGTTCCACCGACTGACATGCACTTGATGGATAAGGTGGCTGGTGGGTATCTGTCTCTCCCACTTTAGTCCGATCGGATTTGATGAAAATGGTCCTTATGAAGGGTAAATAGCAATTGGCATATCACCGTTGTGGTTTTGCATAGGTAAGAAACGTTCTTGCTAGAAACCCATGGCAGCCACGTAAAACATGCAACAACAATTAGAGGACGTCTAACTTGTTTTTGCGGGGTATGCTATGTGATGTGATATGGCCAAAAGGATGTGATGAATGATATATGTGATGTATGAGATTGATCATGTTCTTGTAATAGGAATCACGACTTGCATGTCGATGAGTATGACAACCGGCAGGAGCCATAGGAGTTGTCTTAATTTATTTATGACCTGCATGTTAATGAAAATGCCATGTAATTACTTTGCTTTATTGCTAACCGTTAGCCATAGTAGTAGAAGTAATAGTTAGCGACACAACTTAATGAAGACACGATGATGGAGATCATGATGATGGAGATCATGGTGTCATGTCCATGACGATGGTGTTCATGCCACGCCTTGAAGATGGAGATCAAAGGCGCAAGATGATATTGTCCATATCATGTCACTTTATGATTTGCATGTAATGTTTGTCATGTTTACATCTTATTTGCTTAGAACAATGGTAGCATAAATAAGATGATCCCTCACTAAAATTTCAAGAAAGTGTTCCCCCTAACGGTGCACCGTTGCGAAGGTTCGTTGTTTCGAAGCACCACGTGATGATCGGGTGTGATAGATTCTAATGTTCGCATACAACGGGTGTAAGCCAGATTTACACATGCAAAACACTTAGGTTGACTTGATGAGCGTAGCATGTACAGACATGGCCTCGGAACATGAGAGACCGAAAGGTCGAACATGAGTCGTATAGTAGATACAATCAACATGGAGATGTTCACCGTTGATGACTAGACCGTCCCACATGATGATCGGACACGACCTAGTCGATTCAGATCATGTATCACTTAGATGACTAGAGGGATGTCTATCTGAGTGGGAGTTCATTAAATAATTTAATTAGATGAACTTAATTATCATGAACTTAGTCTAAAATGTCTTTACAATATGTCTTGTAGATCAAATGGCCCACGCTAATGTTGCCCTCAACTTCAACGTGTTCCTAGAGAAAACCAAGCTGAAAGACTATGGTAGCAACTACACGGATTGGGTCCGTAACTTGAGGATCATCCTCATAGCTGCCAAGAAAGCATATGTCCTTGAAGCACAGCTAGGTGACACACCCATTTTCCCAGCAACTCAAGACGTTATGAACACCTGGCAGTCGCGTAGAGATGATTACTCCCTGGTTCAGTGTGGCATGTTTTACAGCTTAGAACCGGGGCTCCAAAAGCGTTTTGAGCAGCACGGAGCATATGAGATGTTCCAAGAGCTGAAAATGGTATTCCAGGCTCATGCCTGGGTCGAGAGATATGAAGTCTCCGACAAGTTCTACAGTTGTAAGATGGACGAAAACAGTTCTGTCAGTGATCATATACTCAAAATGTCTGGGTTGCACAACCATGCAAGGGATGGAGAAGTCCATTCCTGAGTTATATTCAATGCTGAAATCAGCGGAGGTGGAAATCAAAAAGGAACATCAAGCGTTGATGGTGAATAAAACTACTAGTTTCAAGAAAGGCAAGGGTAAGAAGAACTTCAAGAAGGACGGCAAGGGGGTTGTCATGCCTATCGGCGTTCTGGGAACGGGGGTCCCCAGACTTGCCTGCCTGCGGCCCACGGCATGGCTTTGCTCCCAGGCCTGTACGGCCCATCTTCTTCAACAAGGAATCAAGACCCTCGCGAGGGGCCAAGCCTCACGAGGCGGACGACACAAGACCTCCTCAGGATCAGCCTCATCAGGCCGGCTCGTGAGGGGCGGAGAGTTCAAGGTTGGGCAAACCTTGCGAGGTTCTCGTGACGTAGGCCATGACGATCGAGACTAGGCGGGCGCCAGCACGCGCAGCGTCCTTGTTTCCTCTTTGGTGCTAAGGGGGCAAGTGCAGGCGCGGAGTACCAAGGCATCAGGCAAAGGTATCCATATCGGTGCAACGAGACCAAGACCAGAAGGACGGCAAGACGGAGTTCACCATGGAGCCCAGGACGGCGCCACCAACAGAATTTTTGGCAGGCGAAGACCACCTTTTGTCAGGATAGCTTGTACTAGTTGACCCCTTTCAAATTGGCCGTTGTTGGCTCCCTTCCCGCTCAATATTTGGGGAGAGGTCCAAGGCCTCTATAAATAGGAGTAGCCACCACCATAGGCGGGAGAGAGACTCGAAGATCATCCTCAGCCACACAAGTGCACCAAGCACAAGAACACCTCAACCTGAGGAGGCTGTTCTTCCCCTTGTACTGTTCATTCTCAGCCCAAGAGGCGATCCACTACCACACTGGAGTAGGGTATTACACCACAACGGTGGCCCGAACTAGTATAAATCTTGTGTCCCTTGTGTTGCAAGTTCGTCGAGTTAGTTCGTGAGATCCAGGCTAAGTTAGGACGCAGATCGATAGGGCGGGAGGTCTTCGCGCGCACCCCAGAGGTCGAACCTTAAGGGTTTTGCCGGAACCCATGATCTGACATTTGGCGCGCCAGGTAGGGGTGTGCTGGAGCTTCTTCCCCACCAGGCAATCTGCCGACGCTCCGTGGTTCCGATGTCCCATGACTCGAGGGCTAACGACGACCGATGGGCAGCCTGGCCCGCCCGGGCAATGCCGCCCGCCCAGGAAGACCTCAACCCCGCGTCTCAGGTGGAGCGCGCCCCAAACACCACGGGGCATGGGCGGCGTGTCCACTCAACCTCTGCTCTTACCCCACGACAGACGCGAGCTGCTGCAAGGCCCGCAAGCCACGCTGCAGCAACGGCACCGCACACCAGGAGGGAGCAGGCAAACATGCGGGCCACGCTCACAGTGGCTCGAGAGCTGCTGCGGTGCCGCCTGATGGAGAGCAGCCGGGATGCACTGCTGGAACGCGTCGCCGAGCTCCTGGATGCGGCGGCCACGGGAGCACTGCCCTTCTGCTACCAGCTCACGCCCCAGGCAGCGGCAGGATCCCACGGCGGGCCTCGCTGCTCCCGCGTACCCCCATGTGGGCCCGGGGGCTTCGTCGACATTAGCACGGTCCACGGCAGAGGGCGCCCTCTCGCATCCGAGCCACCTCGGACAGGCGCGGGCATGAGCGTCCTCGCACACAGCCTCATCGGAGCACCGCCCCGCCATCCTCAGGACAGTGTGACGGGCTGAGCGACATGGAGCGTGGGGCACTTCGGCGAGGTCTTCGGGGCAGCAGCCTCAGAGGCCTACGTGCCCCGCATGATGGATCGGGACTACACGCCAGAGGACGACCCCGGCTCATTCCTCGGGCCAGTATGGGAGGAGGAGGCGTTAGGAGCTGAAGCCTTCCAGGAGCCACCAAAGAGCCCCGCCGATCGCGCCGTCAACGACAGATATAGGGTACCATTAATCCCTCAGGGGCAAGCTTACGCTAACCATGAGTCACAGATGAACCAAGTCACGGCGCCAAACGATGGTTCTGGCAAGGCAATGCCCGCCCCAACAGGAGAGACCCACTGGGGGCTGCGTGGAAGGGGCCAGGAGCAAGGCCCCTCCTCGTGTCGCACGGAGCAAGGCAATGCCCGTAGGTAGGCCCTCTATCGGGGTGGCGACGGCGACCTTTCCCCCGGCAGAGGACCCGTGGTCGCCGCTGGCGTCCCCTCTGCCCTCGTGGGGCTGTCCTGATTTCCGGTCGTCCCAGCGGTGGTAGGGGTGGCGCAAGGCGGGGCCCTAGTCATGCGATACGAAGTAAGGCTCATGCCTATGAAGATTGCCGCATGTGACACTCTCACGTAATAATGAGTGGGGCCGTACACGCCCCGGAGCCTCAGGAGAGCCGCCCTCGGGCCTCGGGAGCTCCCTCCCACGCCCAGTGGCAGCACTTAGCTCCACACTGGTGAGAAGACGTCGAAGACTAGACTAGGCCCCGGACGCGGCCATTTTCTTTGGATCTCTTTTCTGTAACCCTGCCTTCTGGATTTGGATTTAAGTTGAAATTGAATTTTATTTGATGCGCGCGGGGGGATTCCTTTTCTCGTTCGAGCTATTTATTGCAGTCTAGTTCTTGCCTTATTTCGGAGTTCGCGCTAGTTTCTCCCCCCTCGCGGGCCCCTCGCGAGCCGGGCTGGGCATGACGCACACGAGCCACGCACGCGCCAAGCCGTGGCTGGCGCTTCCTTATCGCGCGGCCCCCTCGGGCGTGTCGACGAACTGCTCAGGAGCTCCTCAAAAGCCCGCAATCTCTCGGGCCGGTTTTGGGCTCGTCCATGTTGGGTAACGTAGTAATTTCAAAATTTTCCTACACACACGCAAGATCATGGTGATGCATAGCAACGAGAGGGGAGAGTGTGATCTACGTATCCTTGTAGACCGACAGCGGAAGCGTTAGCACAACGCGGTTGATGTAGTCGTACGTCTTCACGGCCCGACCGATCGAGCACCGAAACTACGGCACCTCCGAATTCTAGCACACGTTCAGCTCGATGACGATCCCCGGACTCCGATCCAGCAAAGTGTCGGGGAAGAGTTCCGTTAGCACGACGGCGTGGTGACGATCTTGATGTACTACCGTCGCAGGGCTTCGACTTAGCACCGCTACAATATTATCGAGGACTATGGTGGAAGGGGGCACCGCACACGGTTAAGAATATGATCACGTGGATCAACATGTGTGTCTAGGGGTGCCCCCTGCCCCCGTATATAAAGGATCAAAGGGGGGGTGCGGCCGGCCAGGAGGAGGGCGCGCCAGGAGGAGTCCTACTCCCACCGGGAGTAGGATTCCCCCCCCCCCTTTCCTAGTTGGAATAGGATTCGGGAGGGGGAAAGAGGACAGAGAGAAGGAAGGGGGGCGCCGCCCCCCTCTCCTTATCCTATTCGGACTAGGGGGGAGGGGCGCGCGGCCCAGCCCTGGCCACCTCTCCTCTCTTCCACTAAAGCCCACTAAGGCCCATATACCTCCCGGGGGGTTCCGGTAACCTCCCGGTACTCCCGTAAAATCCCGATTTCACTCGGAACACTTCCGATATCCAAATATAGGCTTCCAATATATCAATCTTTATGTCTCGACCATTTCGAGACTCCTCGTCATGTCCCTGATCACATCCGGGACTCCGAACAAATTCGGTACATCAAAATGCATAAACTCATAATATAACTGTCATCGAAACCTTAAGCGTGCGGACCCTACGGGTTCGAGAACAATGTAGACATGACCGAGACACGTCTCCGGTCAATAACCAATAGCAGAACCTGGATGCTCATATTGGCTCCTACATATTCTACGAAGATCTTTTATCGGTCAGACCGCATAACAACATACGTTGTTCCCTTTGTCATTGGTATGTTACTTGCCCGAGATTCGATCGTCGGTATCTCAATACCTAGTTCAATCTCATTACCGGCAAGTCTCTTTACTTGTTTCATAATACATCATCTCACAACTAACTCATTAGTTGTAATGCTTGCAAGGCTTATGTGATGTGCATTACCGAGAGGGCCCAGAGATACCTCTCCGACAATCGGAGTGACAAATCCTAATCTCGAAATACGCCAACCCAACATGTACATTTGGAGACACCTGTAGAGCACCTTTATAATCACCCATTTACGTTGTGACGTTTGGTAGCACACAAAGTGTTCCTTTGGCAAACGGGAGTTGCATAATCTCATAGTCATAGGAACATGTATAAGTCATGAAGAAAGCAATAGCAACATACTAAACGATCGGGTGCTAAGCTAATGGAATGGGTCATGTCAATCAGATCATTCACCTAATGATGTCATCCCATTAATCAAATAACAACTCTTTTTCCATGGTTAGGAAACATAACCATCTTTGATTAACGAGCTAGTCAAGTAGAGGCATACTAGTGACACTTTGTTTGTCTATGTATTCACACATGTATTATGTTTCCGGTTAATACAATTCTAGCATGAATAATAAACATTTATCATGAAATAAGGAAATAAATAATAACTTTATTATTGCCTCTAGGGCATATTTCCTTCAGTCTCCCACTTGCACTAGAGTCAATAATCTAGATTACACGGTAATGATTCTAACACCCATGGAGCCTTGGTGCTGATCATGTTTTGCTCGTCGAAGAGGCTTAGTCAACGGGTCTGCTACATTCAGATCCGTATGCATCTTGCAAATCTCTATGTCTCCCACCTGGACTAGATCCCGGATGGAATTGAAGCGTCTCTTGATGTGCTTGGTTCTCTTGTGAAATCTGGATTCCTTTGCCAAGGCAATTGCACCAGTATTGTCACAAAAGATTTTCATTGGACCCGATGCACTAGGTATGACACCTAGATCGGATATGAACTCCTTCATCCAGACTCCTTCATTTGTTGCTTCCGAAGCAGCTATGTATTCCGCTTCACACGTAGATCCCGCCACGACGCTTTGTTTAGAACTGCTCCAACTGACAGCTCCACCGTTTAATGTAAACATGTATCCGGTTTGCGATTTAGAATCGTCCGGATCAGTGTCAAAGCTCGCATCAACGTAACCATTTACGATGAGCTCTTTGTCACCTCCATAAACGAGAAACATATCCTTAGTCCTTTTCAGGTATTTCAGGATGTTCTTGACCGCTGTCTAGTGATCCACTCCTGGATTACTTTGGTACCTCCCTGGTAGACTTATAGCAAGGCACACATCAGGTCTGGTACACAGCATTGCATACATGATAGAGCCTATGGCTGAAGCATAGGGAACATCTTTCCTTTTCTCTCTATCTTCTGAAGTGGTCGGGCATTGAGTCTTACTCAACTTCACACCTTGTAACACAGGCAAGAACCCTTTCTTTGCTTGATCCATTTTGAACTTCTTCAAAACTTTGTCAAGGTATGTGCTTTGTGAAAGTCCAATTAAGCGCCTTGATCTATCTCTATAGATCTTAATGCCTAATATGTAAGCAGCTTCACCGAGGTTTTTCAATGAAAAACTTTTATTCAAGTATCCCTTTATGCTATCCAGAAATTCTATATCATTTCCAATTAGTAATATGTCGTCCACATATAATATCAGAAATGCTACAGAGCTCCCACTCACTTTCTTGTAAATATAGGCTTCTCCAAAAGTCTGTATAAAACCAAATGCTTTGATCACACTATCAAAGCGTTTATTCCAACTCCGAGAGGCTTGCACCAGTCCATAAATGGATCGCTGGAGCTTGCACACTTTGTTAGCTCCCTTTGGATCGACAAAACCTTCTGGTTGCATCATATACAACTCTTCTTCCAGAAATCCATTCAGGAATGCAGTTTTGACATCCATCTGCCAAATTTCATAATCATAAAATGCGGCAATTGCTAACATGATTCGGACAGACTTAAACATCGCTACGGG